>NC_064670.1:118925331-119229369 GCF_943734685.1 Anopheles coluzzii | reverse complement strand
GCACGAGATTACAAACTGTGACAACAGTTGATACCAATCAGCAACGACAAACGGCTCAGAATGACATCCCCAAAAGTGAGGAGAGCAATGTTGACCGGATCCAACCTAAGCAATTCACTCGGTAACAACGCTGGTACCAGGTTAGAAGGGCACTCTTGAAGAGGGAAATACATTCTGCGAAGCAATGAATAAAACGGAGCAAAAGCAAATAAACTGTACCCGCTCATAAAACTACTGCCCTCGCCAGATGCTTCAAACGTCACAGGAAACTTGATGTTTGGGCCAAGGCAACGTAACGCCACATGAAACGAGCGAAGGAAGTCAGCCGAAAACAGGGCGAAAAGAATGGTGCAATGATTTCTCGGACGTACAATTCGCATGTTGCGAATCAGTGCAACGGCGCGCGCTGGCATTCCACAGACCCCACAGCTCGTGTACCGATCCGATGTCCGTTTTTGGTCGTTGTCGAACCATTAAACCCGAGCGTGCAAGGATTCTGCAAACGGCAGCAACAAACGCTTGGACTGCCAACTGAAATCGCTACCCGATCCGGTTGTACGTTCGGTCAATTTGCACAGGAAAGAAACTGCACATAAAATGAAGAATCGTGTGCGTGAAGGAAACAAAACAGAGGAAGATAGAAAGAAAAACACGAAGATGGTAAAAAAGTGCACCACAAAGCAGATTTAAAAGTTAATGGCGTCCCCTTGGAGGTTCGAAATGCGTACCTACACGAGTGACTTGAAACTTTGGTCAAGGGCTTGACTTTTTCTTTCTGATGTTGGTGTAGCGTTTTCTTTTCGCTCAATGTACAAGAGCTGGAGCTTAAAACATTTGGCTTAACATTAAGCTGAGTGAAAGGTACATTTAAATAAGAGGAACACAAGTGCGGTGGCAAGTTTAACGTTTCATGTTGATTGTGGTTGATGGTGGTGGGTTGAAGAGGGCAAAAGAACACCGACTGAGCGAGAGATTAAAAGTGAGCTCCAGTGCAAAAAAAAAGGTCCCGCGTTCACTGCGAAGCGATTCTAATGAACACAGGTCGCAGGTTACATCCTACCACGTAGATACACACATCAAATACACCATTCCAAAGCCTCTTCACATACCGTTGGGGTTACAACTACCACTAGCATTTGCGGAACTACGCTTCTCTGTCCTAATGACTTCCCGGGAAGTCAATTTCAAATTCCCACATAAAGGATTCGAGAAAGCATTCTACAACATTTCATCTCGTGCCAAGTGGTGGTAGCATATCCACACACTCCACCATTCGTCCTCTGTCTCGACAATGTGCTCTTGGGGAAGAAGCTGTGCCATTGCATCAAGCGACGGACGGGCGGCGATGATTCAGTAGCTTTAACAAAGCATTGGGGTCCGCGGCCATATTGGGTCCACCTGGGACACACCGAGGACCGACGGCCAAGACTATCCCTTAGGGCAATTTTACTTCCTACCAGGATTTACATTGAATTATGGAGCGATATCTGAACACATCCCAAAACGATCCTTTCTTTGTCCAGACAGGAAGGTAGAAATTTAATAGGAAAGCTTTTGTGTATGGGTGTGGTACGTATGATGCAGAAGTGCAAAAAAAGAAGCAACCGAAATACATCCTTGTTCTACTCTTGTCGGAGTATTGTGCAATGCTGCTGCTTCTTGTTGATTTAATCTCAGATACAGCTCCAACATGGTCGAGATGCCCAGAACAAAGCTGGTTCGTTTCTCAGAAGTTGCCCTTTTTCGTAGATTACAGAGCAAAAAAAAAAAGCCCACACACGAACACATACATACACACAATCTGTATAGATCTAACTAACACTCTCAACCTGGACGGCGACCTCGAAAGCGTGTGGATTCACCAGCATCACCACCGCCACTTCTTATCTGTTCTGCTTTTTTCTTTTAATTTTTATTGCAACCCCTTTTGGCCCCGACGCCTTTGTGCTTGTGCGAATTGTTATTATATCCCGCAGGATACTCTCGATCGGACGCTGCTATTGGTGCGGCAAATCCCGACCGTGCCAATGCGCAGCAGTTTTTTTTTTTGCTCCAACCAACCACGAGATGATTTATGTCCATCTGCGGGACCGGGGCTCTCGGTTTGCGATTTATTATGCTGCGAGAGTTGCGAAACATCCACGCGATTTGGTATGGGCGGGCTGGAGACGGTAAAACGCAGGCGAGTCGTTGTGGTGAGGCGAAAAGGATAGAGTTGGATAAATTAAATTACCTTCGTGCTGGTGGCAAGACTCGCGTAAAGAGTTGGAAGCAGTAAAATGAAATTTACAAAAAAGAATATTCCCCAGAATTGACTCGCACAAGGGTCGTTAAAGAGTTGAACTTTTTTTTTTTAAACTTTTTTCCGTTGTTGATAAGATAAATAGTGAAAAGTGGATGACATGCATCCAGGCACTTACTGTCAACAATGATGAGAACTTTGCAAACTGTATTACAAAGTGTAATTTCAGGCAAATTCTCATCAAACCACACACTCCGCAGGGGCGAACATTACAAGAAGGAGATGAGAAGACGAGTTAAGAAACAGTTTAACTAAGTAAAACAAGTGAATGATGAAAAAACAACATAAATGCCAGTGAGAAGATGCCAAGCGCCATAAGCAACGAGCGGTCACATGAAACCGACAAGAAAAAATGTACACCACTAACAAGCATCCTTTACCCGAAACCACTCCGGACGGTTGCTCACTCACTCACCCTGGCTGGCAAACTTGTCGCTTTCCATTTAACTTTCGCTTCAGGGCCAAGAGAGAGGGTCATCCTTGCAAGGGGGGAAAAGTTTACATCACCCGCACCAAATGTGCAACAACCCTATGCTCTTGCCGTATGCCCTATGGTGTATGGGAGGGAACAAAATGAAATGGAGTCTGACGGCAAGTTTCGAGGAATTTCAAAATCCCACGGGAGCAGTTACTTTTGTTTCTTCTTGATGCAGGGAGAGGCACAGGCCGTCGTTTGAGTGGTTTTTCCTACTTCTCGACGCTCTGAAGGTCGAACACCTTTTGACGCCGCATCATGACGGAAAAAGGGACGTCCAGCTACGTAGATGTGGGTCTGTGTCATCTGCACTTCACATTAGAAGGTGTTCCAAGGGATAGGGCATATGACACAGAAGTTCCAAAAGTATATTTCGAAGTAATCGGTAGAGTTTTCCGCACGTACCACTCGAGATGGAACGTTTGTTGTTTGCAAAAAGCTGGCGAGATACTAGGTCATGATTTTTATTTGCAGTTCCATCTATAAGTTGTTTTAGCAGGAAGGTTCTATGTGTACAAAATGGCTCTTTTCATTAGTTCTTCACACGGACGCGGTTTACGTGCAACGCTAAAAGCGTCAGGAGTTCAGAAGAATACGAGTAGAGCTGCAAAACGAGAACCTTTTACAGCGACCAGCTCTTTGTGTGCGATGACCTTCCAATTATTACATTACTGTGGACAATAGAGTTCCAGATGATGCTGAAAAATCCGATCTTCCACACTAGGAGGGAAATCCTCAAATTTTGGACTCTTCGCAAATAGCGCCGAATGTAAATCACATGTCACTAACCTATATCTAAGAGAAACGGTCCTTAGATTTCAGCTCTATGAATTCCTGTCTCGTTTTGTGAAAAGATCTATAACTATTCCCCATCTGTTCGGAATAAACCAAACATCTTGCAGAGAAGAACAGTGGTTCCACCACAACTATGCACATTGGCATCAGGAAATTAAATCTTGAAACAAGCAGCTTGAATAGCTGTGCTTCCTTCCTTCCTTCTCGAAACTGAAGTAAACGGTTGTCCAGTGGCAAACTTTACACGAGTGCGCCATTTCGCGCTAATTGATTCCTGTTGGCGAAATTTTTAAGTTTCACCTAAAATCTCGTCCCATCTAAAGTGCCTCCAGCACTCACAGCCTATCTCTTTCCATTTAGTCCGCACACCATATGATCTTAATGCTAAATGGATTTGATTCTACCACCAGCCCTTCCTTCCCACTTACATCACCAACGATCTGAGAGCAAACCGAATCAAGCGGGTCGTGAATGTTGGGTGAAAACTTTGGCACAAGAATTTGTGTTGAAATTTTCTATTACATCGCCCAAAACAAGATGCCGGGTGAAACTTCAGGACCACCCGTGCCTTCCACACAGGAAGCCGGCCACTGTGCCGGACTTGGACTTCCATTCCGTCCACGTTTCTTGCCAAGCAGATCGGTGCCTGGTGCCGGTGGCGGCTCTGCCACTTACTTAGGCACTGGCACGGGAACTTTTGCAGGAAGTTGTCGAATTTGTTTGCCTCACCAATTCAACATGCGCCCGCCAAAATGGAAAGGCCGAAAGGAAGTTTCGAATCTGCATTTTAAGCTGTTCGGAGTAATTTTCGCTCGACCAGAGCCCGGAAGCTGCACGCTTTAGCACACGAACCACCGCATAGTGAGCGTGCTGTAGATATTTTGGACGGTATTTTCGTATTCAGCGCGCGCAAGAACGTACATCTGTGTTCCATTCTGGGCTGGGAAAACTGGACCCGACATACCTTTTCCTGTGGCGAAATGTGTTTTTTTTTAATAAAAACAAAGCAAAGAAAAACCAAACAGCCATCTAATGAAACGTGCAAACAAAAACATCCAATCCAGGCACTGAAAACATGGCGAACAACTGTTGCAGAGGCGCGCTTGTTCTGTCAAACTTGTTCGTCGACGGTATTTAGCACAACATTAGCGCTAGCACTAGCAAGCAAGCCCACACATATATACACACGAAGGCACAGCCTCACACGTAATGAGTGGGGATTATGTTTGCGCAACGAACCTGTGAATAGGATTATGTTTCAAGCGGAAAAAGTTTATTCATTTGCCCGTCCGGGGTTTGAAATTGGATCCATCTATGATCCATTCCAGCCGGCGCTCCATGTACCCAGCTCTCGTTAGACGTGATGAAACTTTTTGATTATTAACCCGAGCTAGAACCTTGCTTCACAGTGAACACCCGCCCCGTTCGCCGCCCGGTTTTCCTCCGGTGTCCGGTTGCCGTTCGATTTTTAATAAATGAGAATTTAAACAAGCCACACAAAAAATATCAACACATAAAGCTGAAGCATCCTATTCATTACAGCACCAGCGCGCTGCCAACTGGAACTGCGACAGAATGTTTTCCCTTTGCAAAAAAAGGATGGAAGGGCTTTCAACCTCCTCTGAAGGAGAGCGAGACACCCTGCTGCCAGCAGAAGATGTGAAAATAATGCAAATGGCTGCTGCTTCTCACCGGCAGCACCACTGCAGTGCTGAAAACTTTTCCCTCAATCACTACACAACACGCTACACGCTAACTACATCGACATCAAAGCAGTGGAAAGAATCAAATCAGCTCCACCAGGCATGGCAGTGTGCTGGAGCAGTAAGGCGTTGTAAACGAGACGACGGGAACGATGGCGAAAAGGAGACACGTTTGCTTGTTTACGACAGCAATTATCGAAATCCTGCTCATCCCGCCGGAAACTTGTGCCTGCGCCACGGATCCGGCAGTTTGATCCTGCATTTTGATCAACTTGGCCCACCCATCGGGCGGGAAATTGCACCCTGCTGCTAGGCGACTAAAAAGTTTCTAGAGCCCATGAGCAGCCCCATGGTACCCATGTTCGTTACCCTCGTGGCCTTCGGGGAGTGCTTAAACCGAAGAATGTTTGCCACGGGACCCTTGTCGAACTGGCGCGTTGTCGGTGTGTTGACTCAAGACCTCCTTCTCCGGCTCTTAGCAAAGAAAGGATGGAAGGGTTCGAAAGAAACGATTGCCATATTGTGTTGTCGTAAGATGCTTTTTGGGTGTGTCGACTGGGTACAAAAAAAATGAAGAAGAACGACATCGTTCAACTGACAGACAAGCAGCCGTGTGCTGGTTTAGCGTGGCGCGGGCGTAGAGATAAGTTTGTAATTAAAATTGCAATTATTAACGTCAATAAGGGCCTTGCCTGGCGCCCCTCTCAAAATCCCGCGTTCAGTGGAACTTTCTCCCATCGCAATAGTCCCATTTGCCGCCCAACAGTTGATGGTGTTGGATAGATGTAGTGTTGCGAAGAAAATTGCATTTCAATTTCATAAAAGTGGATTTGCTTAATCCGTCACCATCTATGGCGCATCATGCTGTAACCAGCTATTACAAAAATGCTATAGAAACGGGTTGTTACAAGTCATCTCGTTCATCGTTTCTCATCACCGTCAGAAACATCCGTTTCGGTTGCAGTTTGCAGGATGGGGAACGTTTTCAAACCCATCCCTCGGCAAGCAAATGGAGCAGAGCAAAAAGGCATTTACAAAATACCCATTATGACCTTGCGCTGTGACCCGGAGAGCTCACCTTTTTCCAATCCTGCTGTGGCCCCATCCAACCCGATGCTTGTTGTTTGAAGGATTCGCAGCAAAGCAGATATGCCAGCTAAGCATTTTTGCAAACCCACGCTCGCTGCCAGAAAAAAACGCAAGAAATGCCACACTAGAGAAACAGTCGTTGGGCAGAACGTGACTAATCTGGGCGCCAGAACAGCACCAGCCCATGTGTGTTTGAAGGACGGGTTGCCCAGCGATAATGTTCATCGTTCTTAGACACCACCGTAAGCACGCGGCTGGCCTTCTCCCGTGCGCGATCGATCGGCCCCTTTGGTATACATGAAAGGGACCATCGGGGAGCAATGGGATGGCTAAAGATGCTCCAGTTGCGATACAACACCCTCTCCACGGTGCCAACGCAAACCGTAGCAGTAGTGCAGTGAAACATGACCGCACCGAGGGATGAAATTTCGGTGCAGGATCCGTTTCTAACCGGCGCAACGGTTTCGCTAATGCTGGAATAATTACCACTATCGCTGGCGTGTGCGGTGGTGTGATATGCATTACTCTCGCCATGCTCGAGAAAGGCACAGGATCAGGATTGATTCGTAGATTCGAAGGATGCATCCTGCCGATCAAGAGTATCCTCGGCATGGCAGCGTAATGCGAAATTGGTGCTTTGGGCTGCGCTTTGCCATAGAGATGATATTTGGCTTATTCATTTGAAGTGGGTGCGGTACATGGTACGCTGAGGAAACTTTGCACATTTCCAGTCATGCTTGAGTTACACACAGCTCGTACTACTTGGAAAACATTTCAATTCGCTCATGCCGAATGCCATTGTAGCGACCATAATCATTTGGCTTTGGTGCCGTGACCAGGATTAGATTACATTTCGTGTAATAATTTGCAGATTTATACCTATTCAGAAGAAATGAATGAATTTTCAAAATAAGCTTCCTCTGTAGAGTTGTCCTTCTAGGAAATGCACAAGAAACGGCGTCTCATCTTATACAGAAACAAATATGAATCGCAAAATCGCAAATAAAAATCTAAATAACCTCATCACACGCCGACACACCATTTAAGTCCGACAATATCTTAGAGCTTAAGGCGGGTGTTTAGTAGCGTACACCAAACGCATAGACCGAACCGGAACGAAGCGCGTGGGTTGTATTCAAGCTGACTTCAATCTTCAGGAAATCTCGCAAAAAAAAAACAACCTTCCATAAATGTGCGGCCCACCGCAAATAAAGCAACTTTCCCATAATTTTGTGGCCCATCGCAAAAAGTGACGCACTTCTTCGGTTAAATACTCTTCACGGAAGTGGACCGATTTAAGCCATCTTTGCAGCAGTCAATACTAAATCTTCTAACCAAATCCCAATCTCTACAGTTCTGTGGAAATTTTACGAAAAAAAGATGATAAAGCAAATACGAGACGCTTTTCTGCTTTTGTTCACTTTATTGCACAACAAAGCTCCCAATCAGTGGTGCGGCAAAGGCATCAACATTTTCACTTTACGCAAAAAATTGCCCTATCTCTCCTCTCTCTCTCTCTCTCTTAATCTCCATCTCCAATAAAGAATCATTTCCTTCACAGCGGGCGATCGGTCGGACGAACGCCGGCCGACAATCGGACCCCAAAAATAATCCTTATCGAATCAATAACTTTGCATTTAACGAAGCAAAAAGGGGGCAAACAAAACCGGCTCCCCCGAACCCGGTGCTGGGATGGGCGAATAAACCAGTGACCAAAACGGCCCAATATGCTACGGGGGCTGATTTGCAAAGTACACTTCATGGGGTGGTTCATATTCCTAGGTTCAATCCCTTCAATTACCAAGCGATCGAGTGAGAGGGGCAAACGGTGGAAAAAGGGGGGGGGGGGGGGGGGGCAGGCAGCAAAGGGAGAAAGTAAATAATAATGGCGACGACACACGCGCAGACACACATACATAGGGCAGTACCACAGATGGTCGGCAAAAGCTCCCGACAGCCCTCGGTTTTGGCTTTTTGTTCTAGTCTATGAATATTCAGCAGCCATCTGTTGGCAAAGGGCTGCCCGGGAGAGTAGTGGGAGAATGAAGACATGAACGCTCCACGACCAGCTGTTCTGCAAAACCTGCGTGATCCGTTCGTAGACTTTTTTTTACTTCGCACTGTCGTTGCGATGATCCGAGCAGGCGAGTTCGATGCCGAGCACCATGCAGAGGGAAATTGGATGGAAATTCGAAACCCGACAACGCAAATCATTTTCGGCAGCGAGCGGGGAAGGAAAGCCAGAACAACGGGAAACAGGACGAAACCGCCAAACCGACCGACCGTAATAAGGCGTTGGCGTAAAGGTTCGAGCCGTTGGCTAGTAGGGTAGGATGGATTTAGCCAGCCGGTGTTTGTGTTTGTGTGCAATTTCGATAATTCCGTGCCCTCGTACACCCAAACAGCCAACGATGCACATAAAGATAACAACAACTTGCAGCAAGAAATAAAGGGAAACAAGAAAGAAAAACACAAACAATACTCGCGTCTGCACACAAAGCACATTGCACTGGTTCTGGTAAGCGATGGAAAAGAACGGAAAAAAGGATGTAACAAAACTGTAAGCTGCATACAACCATACACACACAACACAATCTTAGGGATGGTTTGGTTTCGAGCTTAAAACCTGTCCCTGTGCAGCACCTTTTCCCCGATACGATTTGCATCGGGTGGTTTTTCTTCATTGTGGTGCATTTTTTGCCTTTCCTCCTATGCTGTCCTCCGTTACTTTTGTTATTGCACGTTTCTGCAAACTGCAATATCCTTTTATTTCGCCCTTTTCCTTTTTTATTTTTTTCAAACGAACTGCTGGTGGGACTGCCTTAGCAACACGAGTGCACACGCTAAGTGTGCAGTAATCTAGCCAATGCAATTGCATTTAAATGGTGAGATGTTTTCATGCCGGCTGTTTTTTGGGCTGTACCGTTTTAGTCTTTTCTTTTTTGTTCGAAACACATTAAGATAAGGATAGAATACTTGGTGTGCTTTTACATGAGCGGTCAAAAGGAGGATCATTTTGGAATGGGGAGGGTTTACGTTAAATTTATCCTCCTTTCCTTTTGCTATTTTGCTATTTTTGTGTGCTGCTAGCCGTGGAATAGGGATATAATCTCCGCTTGCCGCGGGGATTTCCATGCTATTAGCATATGCTGCTTCATTTAATTTTAGGTTTTGGGTCCTAGGGACAGATGATAATTTGTGCGTTAAGACAAAAATAAAAGAAGGAGCCTCGATTTTTTGAACAATTTACTTATCAAGAGCATACAATGTCTTTAAATAATAATTATACTTCATTCGATATGTGCTTTTGTAAGCTTCGTGTGTGTATAAAATCATTGCCCCATTATTATTAATTCTTACCACGCATGAGCTACAATCACACCTTATATGAGCAATAGCGCGAGGTTACGCTTGAAGTACACCTGGAAGTCCTTGAACATGGTTAGATCATAAAAAAGTGTATCCACATTCATGGAAGCATTCGTCATACTCACTCTCCAATCGCTAAGCTTAAGGCAAACAAACGGAGCGGTGTAGCAGAAACCGCTGAGAAATCGTCAATACCTTAGCTATATCCGCTGCTGCAGGCGACGTCATATGCATTTAAACCCAGCCTTATAGTCATCGCACAGTAATGCCGTGTAGCGCATGCAAACGAAGCTCTTTCCTCGATCTTAAACTCCACACACTTAAGATCTAGCCTGGAGTATGGAGGGGGAAGGTGGATGGCAAATAACTAAGTTTATCAAAAGCTCCCAATGGCCATAGAGACGGTAATCTCGTTCTCGGTTGGAACAATGGAAAGTCTGGGAACAGTTTTGCCCTTTTGGTGGAATCGACCGATAGAGGAAACATGCACAGCAACATGCACAATCAAGCATCGCACCGACGGGTTGCAATATGTCGAGGTGTGTTGTTTTGTGTGATGTAGGAAAATTATTGTAGATATTGTGTGGTGAGATGTAGCAGAATGATTTGTATCATTATTAAATAAGCATAGCTATGGGCACTCGTATTCTAAAATTAATATCCAGCCATATCAGAATATAGAGCAAATAACTTTTGATATTACAACCATCGGCATGAGCATGATCCAACGTAATAGTTTCTACATAAATCAGTAAGACTGAAATGTAATCTAATTCCAATGATTTATCTTATTTTGTCATAAAGGTGACCCAAGAACCAAGACATAACGCAGATCCTATCAATTCAATTCCTTACGAATGTTCTTGCCAGGTTTAGCCATTTACGTATTTCGCGACATAAAGAAATCTCCTCTCCATCCTCCACAAATCACCACTACTATCCAACAACTTCAAACTTGGCTGTTGCTAGTGAAGAGGAGTCTCAGCCTCATTATACAAACCATCGGCATCGGCCTGTGCGATGAATACACAAGGTAACTACGAATCACTGTCGATAGCATCTCATCATCGCAACGCAACAGAAGAGACACACCGTACGGCAAATCGCGACTCAATCACGAACGGGGAGTTAGTCATCGCCTGATCTTCCTGAAGTTCGTCCCCATCCACCGTCGGTGCGTGGGACGACGTTGGGGAGTTTCAAGTGAGCTTTTAGCATACTATATATATATTGAAGACGTCGAATCGGGCAAACGACTGGCGCACATAACAGTACAATCAAACTCGAGAAATCGAAAGGAGTCCTACGCCGAAGAGTCGTTTGGTGTTTGGACGATGAAATACGAATTGGGAGTTGGGAGACTTCTGGGAAATGGGAGAGGAGCGAACGAGCGAGCGAGGTACACGGGTGAAATAACACACAAAAGCATAAGTTAAGGATCCATTGTTTGAGTTGACTCTGTTAGTCCACTGCCATCAGAGTCCATTGTACTGCTCCATAGCCGATTGGTTGTTTCTAGGAGGAGCAGCAGCAGAAGATGGAACAGGGAGCAGCAACGTTCGTATGGATGCAATTTATGCTTCTTTGGCGGATTAATAATGAGACCGGAGTGTGTTTCGTGACCCGAGCACGTCGTCGTGCCTTCTCCCTTCTCCCCTCCCAGCGTGGAATCACGCCGTGGCCGTGTTCGGAAGAGGATGGATGTGTTCATCGGGGCACGAAACTGGGTCGTCTTTCGGTGGTGGCGCTAATCCTTGCGATTGCGGCAAGATTTATCACCGTACGCGACAGAATCGTCCCGAAGGTTAAAGGCCGGGCCACTTGAGGGGGGTTTGGTCGTTCCACCATACTAGCTTCTACTACTGCTGGGTCCGCTCTTTTTGCATGTGAGGCATCATAATTACACGGCATTGTGCATAATTGTTTAATGTTGGAGAAGTGAAAAGAAATTGGCAACCGAAGCTCATTTCACACGCCATTGCGCGCTTGTGGCGCGGCAGATCGGCTATATTCGATCGATAATGGCCGCCGGTTGGGCAGGGTAAATGAAACCATTTTGGGATGGGTTAAAAGCAGTGCCATGTTGGTAGTTTGACACGTGGATGATAAATTTCATATCTAGGCAAGCTTGAACAGAATTGGAATAAAGCAATAACTAACCGCTCCGTAGCATGTCCATTTTTAAAGCAGTGTTGCAGATACTCTTTCCAAAACTGATGTGCCTCCCGATTCGAGCGAAGCACCAACATAACCCATATAGAGAGTCCGTAACAGACTTTGGTGCCGAAACATTCAATGCGACATTACGCCATTGTTTAGTTTTGTTTTATGAAGCAAGTAGCAATCTTTTATTTCGATTGCCCTGTACCACCATGTCACAACGGCGAGGACATTCAGAGAGGTACATTGTATGACAAGAGCTTCTCTTGAAAAACGAAGCTTGTTTTTTTGGGGGAGCAATACCGTCATGTCTTCGAGGACATGGTACCTCAGCACGCTTACCCATCGGCTAACTTCCACTCCAGTGGGTGGAATTTCAATTTGGTTGACTGAATTTAGATTGAGAATAAATAGAACGAAGGCATGTGTCGTTTTCCCGGGTGTGCCGGGTGTGAGTGACACTATAATGGAGCGTTGCGTATGTCATGTTATATATTGTTTTTTTTTGTTTGTGCTTTTCTCTACTTTTTCCAAACTCACTTTTTCTCTGTTTCAAGCTGTCAAGCATGTTGGATCGGGCGAGGAGGAAAAATCTAACATCAAACATTAGACAGAGTGTGCAGGGTTTCATCTGAAACGTTTTTTTTTCATTCTGCAACTGTCAACGGACTGTCGCTTTTAGTTAGATATGGGTTGCAGTTGCGAAGGGATGCGAAGGACGCTATAGTTCCACAGCAGATACTTCAACAGTAAACCACGTTGGTACTGCAGTACGGGTTTAGCGTAGTATTGACAGCGCGGTAAGATTGTACGGTGGTGATAAGACTGTAGGGTCGTCGCTGCCCAACGCTTATCATATGCGGGGAAGCGTATATAATTTCCACTTCACACAGCACGCAGGCAAGGCGAAAAGAAAAAAAAAAACAACAACAACAACAAAGTGCTACACGTTAAATAATGATCGTTTTATCGTGGGCCATCTGTTTTCGCCAAGATTTATGGACGTACCAGCATCGTAAACTTATTTCACGCCCCATTCTTCAAACGGCTGCCCATCAACCATCAACAACAGCATCGCATCAAGCAACGGCTCATGCAAATTTGCAGAAAACAAAACCTTAACCGTAATGAGCAACTTAAGTTGCAGGTGGTATTGGTATCGCGGGGCAGCGAGAAGCAACCCACGAGTACCCACTTATTGCCAAGGAAACCGAGCAGCAGCGTTGTTGCACCTTAATGAGATGGATTTTGCTTTCAATATTTTTCGTCGAAATCAAGACAACCCGGGCTGGGGACGTACGTAGCGCTTCCTTACTTCTATCGCAATGAAAGAACCTTAATTGCGATGAAATTGCTTTCCACGTAGAGCTAGCACATTTTTGTAACAGTGTGCTAGACCGTACGCATCAAAACAAAGAGCCTTCCGTCTTTGTGTGGGTAATTAAAAGCTGGTGGCGGGCTGTACAGTTGGTACCAGCATGTCTCTAATTATATCAATGTTAATAGCAATTCAATTAGCGTACTACTTAAAAGATTACCTTTTGGCGAGTTAATGGTAATGCGATCACGATTCAACGATTCGAATGAGGTTGATGAGAGAGCTTTCGATGGCGCTGTGGTACATTGGAAGCAGTTTCAAATAAAAGATTTTATTGCAAGCTCCCATAGAAGTATTATAGCATTGGGGCAAATTACAACTGAGCTACACATATTCCAAAAGGCAAGAACAAAAATTGTCTTTCGTAACATGAAGTGTGAAAACGGGCTTCATGACGAATTTGAAGGTCTTCTTCCCGGATATTCGGCGACATTAAAATCCAACAAACATACATCGAAGCCTTTTCCCATCAAAATTACCAACAGCTCAAGATGCCCTGTGTGAATTTGCCATATGCATTTGTAATAGTTATGAAGCCATATTTTTGTTGTTAAATAGCATTGTTTTTGGTTCCCCAAACATTGCTTTCAAGTCGCCAATCATCATATGGTTACGTTCAAACGTTGCTCACACGATTAGGCTGTTTAGCCCTCAAAGCTTACTGAGAGCTTCCTATTCAACCCGTTGGGCGTTCAATTCCCAGAAAACTGTATGTGCTCATAGTTTTCCCGCAGTTTATTATAATTTAACAGGCATCAACATAGTTTTCTTCCTTTATCCTTACCTCTTGAATCGTAGTAATCATCTTCGTCCTCGTACTTTTCGCCCTTCACCTGATGGTGGCTGCTGAAGCTGCTGCTAGTAACCAGCACTACCAGCAGCGTAAGCAGAAATCCTTTCGCCGGCACCATTGTGTGTTTTTAGAGAGCCGTGCCCTCTCCCCCACTCACACGCGCGCACACTCACTCACACAAAGCACTTCAGCTTCTGCTAGGAAGCGCAGACACACACAACACACTCTTCGCGCGACACCGCAGACACACACAAAGAAATTGATTGATCTTTCACTGCAGCACCACTACTGTTTCTTCTAGGTATTGTAGTATATTTGCACGATGATTGCCTTTGCACTATCTCTGTAAGTAATTAAATCAATAAGGGGTTGAATTGCGCGTCGCAATTTCGCAGAAAACTACGGTTACTCTACATCTTCCCTGAGTGTGTTGAACACACTATTACTTCATACTTTTCGAGCAAGAAGAAGGACCGCTGTCATGGCCGACACAAAACGAGATGTACTGCCGGCACTGTTAATTTATCTAGCGTTTTTTGATGGATGCTTATCCCCTTAGTCACAGACAAAAACAAAAAACCCACCAACTCACTCACTCCTCACCCTTTCCCATCCCACAACGATGGCGTTTGGGAAAACAAATGGAGCGGGAAAGGATTTTAATCAGCAAAAGTACACACGGCACACGCCACAATCGCCAGCACAATACAATCGCCTGCCAAACACAATGCTTCACTTCACAGAGAAACTGGTGGCAGCGTGTCTGCCGTGTGTGACTGTGTGCGCTTCGCCTGTTTTTCAATGCTTACTACAATCCCCGCAAACAAACAAAAAGACACACATACACATACACCCTCCTGGATCAGCAGCAACGTACACAATAGGCACAGAGCACACACGAAAAAAATACACACATCAAAGTAACAACATTGTGGCTGGCTGGTGCGCCTGTCGCGTATGCAATCCTTCGCTCGCTAGCGACAGGACCAAAGTACCCAGTGCCACACTCGCGTGCGCGCACACACACTACTACGAGGCGCACCGTGAAGCAGGACGAACGAAGCTCTACACACGACTCGCACGCACACTAGCGCGCGTACAGCGTAACGCGCTGTACGCAATACAAACACAGCGGCACGATGAAGCAGGTGAATTCGATGGTGTAGAATCCTTGAAATTCCTCGAGTTTCTTGCGTACAAGGTATGCGTGTGTAAGTGTGAGTGAATGAGGTTATGATGCTTCTCTTCTATTGCAGTAAGTATTGTTACGGGTTTTTTTTCCTCCGAAAAGTCACACTGAAGGGGTAAGAAAACTTTGCTTCACTTTTCATCATCACGGCCAATTCCTATTTACAACACTTGTTTGTTTTGCACCCAAATCACCAACCCCAAAACGCCAGACACCCATATTACTGCTGGTAAGCGTGTGTTGGTGCATTGCTTCAATCAAACAGACACATCAATTGCACACCCCCTTTCCGAGTTAGCCTTGTTTCCTCGGAGCTCCCCTCGCTGCCTCCGCTGTATTTCGCAACTAGCCACAAAGCCAGCCGAGTGCATTTTCTTGCCTCACACACTTCTACCCGCCGCGCCAGTTTGTTTCGACAGGGCAAAACAGGTTTCGCTCGCACACAGCCACGAAGGGCCACGAAAAAAAAGCTCTCGAAGAAGCAGCAGCAGCAACCTCTTGGGGCGCAACCACTGTGGATCAAAGCATGCCTTCCCCCCCCATACGGTTGGGGTTGATTCTAACGGGAACTGCTCTCGGGAAGGTGGCACACGGGATGAGGATGCTGCTTTCACTTGTTCAGCATGCAATTGAATGGCAAAAGGAAAGAAAGAAAACAACTTGCACCGCTTTCAGTTCCTTGTGAGCAAACGGTAAGCGCTCTTGCGACAATGTTGGCAAGGTGTGAATTCACCTTTTACCTGTGGAAAAGGTTCAATGGGTGCTGCGTCGCGAGCGGTTTTGTATCGAAACATCTCGACTGCGAAGGCAAAAAGGAGAACGCCATCAAAGCCCTGTCGAGTGGGCTTTGTGAGGAAGAAACCGGAAATGGTTTCGGAATGAGCAGTGCTGCAACACACGCAAAAACATCACAACAATAAGGGGTGGGAGAATGAGAAGAGAAAAAAGCCACCCCGAAACAACACTGACACACACACACACGCGCGCCCAATTTGCTGCAACCACGACGATGAGTCACGCATTAGAACAGAGAGAGGACGCACACAGACAGGATAACACGCACGATTTCGATACAATTTGTGTGTTTTTTCTTCTTTTCGTTTTTCTTTCTTCACACCTTTTCGCGTTTTCTCCCTCAAAAGTGCCTCCTTCTTTCGTTTCCTTTGCTGCACACCGTGTGGTGTGGTGTGTATGCAGTCACCCCTATTTCACGCACAACATTCACCCTTCTTCTCTGCACACCCTTCGTTACACACTTGTCATACACACACACACGCACACAGGTACACCGGGGTGGTGTGTATCTTTTTCTCGGTGTGCTGTGATAGCTCGAAAAAGGCACGATTTGTGGGGGGAGGAGGAGACGGTTTGGGGAGTAAAAATTCACACCTGCACAGCACACACACACCTGGTGCAAAAGTTGTCACGCCGTGTTTTTAATTCATCCCCTTTCCACACTCACACACACACACACACACACACACACACACTACACACCAATATGCGTTTGATACCTTCGAGGTACCAGCACCAGCAGCAGCACAAAAACGCGTCAGCGCGACGAAACCCTCGTACCGATTTTGCACTGGGTAAATGCTCGACGGCAGCGACCAACTGAACCGTTTTGGAACCGTGCCGAACCGTGCACACACCGTTGTGCACCACCACCACAGTACGCACGCGTGAATTTCCCTCCCGCCCCCGCCGCTGCTGTCTCACACACCCGTTCGAACTCCCTTCTAGAGATGACGAACCTTTTTTTTTGCTTTTTTGTCTATCTCTCTCTCTTCTATGTGTATTACCTTCCCGATCAATTGCTCCGGTGCGTGTACCACAGCGACACGACGGAGCTGCGTAAAATCTTGGCAACGAATAACCCACGGTACAAGGGAAAGGGAGAAAAGTGCGTTTGGACGTGTTGTCCGGATAGTCGAACCGGCACGGATAAACGAGGATATTTATCTCTTTCTCTATCTCTTTTTTCCCACCCCTGACAAATGGGGGTTGATGCTCGCCCAGCATAACCCAGGTGAGATCAGGCAAGCATCGCGGAAGCCATGCTTGCTGAGTTCGTAGTGCGGGAGGTGCAGCCGTACATTTTTCATTCACTTTTTGAAGCATTTCCTTCCAGTATTCGTCAAAATTCTCGTTTTATTATAATTGTACATGTGTGTGTGCAATAATGTACATTACTTGAAGTAGAAAATTCAATTGCAACGGAGTAACTCTAAACTTTCACTCTACTGCCCCCTTTCAAACAGTAAAATCGTACGGTTTGAAGCTCTCCCGAAAGTTTTTCACCATCTCGTCCTCCTCCTCCTTGGTGCAGTTACACTGCCGCCAGTCCGCCTTCTCCTCGCAGTTAAGCAAATTGTCCGCGCAGATAATTTCCCGCCCAAAGTGCAGCGGGAAGCCTTTCATCTGGCGCGTCAGCATCACTGTATCGTCCGGCAGTTCCGCCACAAAGTACGGTCCCCTTTCCGGCAGATCACTCGGCGCCGTTAGCTTCGGTACCTTCTCCAGCTGCACACTGTACTCCTCGCCCTTGTCCTCCAGCACGTGCTGTATCTTCCACGCCACGTTGTCGTCGATGCCGATGGCGTTGATCTGGAGATGGCCCGTCTTAAAGTTGCGCTCGTAAAAGAACACCTTCTGGTCCCGATCTGCGTAAAACTGGACCAACGCTTGCTTGAACCGTACCAGCTCGGCCCACTGCGGTTCCGAGAGCAACGCAGCGCACTGGATGTGCGTGATGGACAGTATCAGGATGTGCGTTTCGGTGATGGGGCCTTTCGCCAGGGCGAGATAGAAATGGTCACCGACCGATATGATCAAATGCTTCTCGATGCTGCCCGCCGACAGGCAGAACCAACACGTTTCCTGATCGAACGTCGGTCGGCCGCGCTTCTGATTGTTCTGCTGGTGCTGGTTGGGATCGTTGCTGCGCCGTTTGTTCCGTCGATTGTCGTCCGGCGTGCTCATGTCGTAGAAGTACTGATCGTCGCGTTTTTCCTCCGTGTTGGTAGTGCCGCTTTCCGTCAGCAGGGACAGGTTTTGGTAGGGGGATGGAATTTCATCCGTCGTTTTCTGTATCAGCTCCAGCACGCGCATCTTCTCGACCGGCGTTATGCTCAGGGCGTAAATGTGCTTCTTCTTTTCCGGATTGCCGAAAGACGCCAGCCCGACAAATCGGGTTGCCAGCTCCATTTGAGTGTTTTTGTCCGGAAGGTTGCTAAAATGGAAACCGTAATCAAAAACTTGTTCCAAGCATTTTTAAAATCAACCTTCCTTCCACTTACCGGTACGGTGGAGATTCGTAAAACTCGTCATTCATGCCACAGAAATGATACCGCGGTTTAACGGCATTTGCCAGCCAGGAGACCAGCTTGCAGCTTTCCTTCACCTTCTCCTGCATACCAAAAGGCCACTGCGATGTGAGCAGTATATCGATGCCCCTGAAATCTCCCATGTTGGCCTTGCTCGCCAAACACGAGTCACGGACCGCGATGGCGTCGGCTTTGCTGTACGTCCACTCATTGCTGCCGGTTTCCTGTGCATTTCCGCTGAGGTAAGCGATTTTAAGCCCACCGGAAGTGGTGTAAACGCCACGCTTGCCCAGATAGCTTAGATTTGTACAGATATCACCATCCTGGGTGTCGGCATAATACTGAGCAAGCTCCTTGCGTGTCGGGCCAAGTATGTAAACTGGCGCTGCAACTGCAAAGAGTAGCAATGGTAAACAACAAAAAATCGATTGGTGGTATTTACAACGTTGCCTACCTGTTTTTATATTTCTTTTGTACTCTTGCAACACCTCCACCTCAGGGTTGGTGCCGAAAAAGTCACCAACACACAGCACCAAATCGAACGGGCCGCTCTTTTTGTTTACGTTTTCAATGCGCGCGAAAAACGATTTCAGCTTTCCCCGTACGTCGCCGCAAACTAACCTACAAAGAGTGCACATATAAAATCGAAAGTCTCGCAGCATCTTTGCAAAGATATTCCACACAACTTACAGCTTTAATTTTTGCTCCATTTCGGTAAAAAATCCAGTAAAGCGAACCGTTTGCTTTCGCGAAACAAAACAATTCTGAAAACGGGGCAATTGACACGGCACGCTGCGATGGAGCGAAGATTTGCTTGACAAAAAATAGCGTTGGCAAATTTTCTTTAAACTACATTTGAGGCGAAGTTCTTATTTTTCAAATGAAAATACGTTTTATTTTATTTCCGTTACATATCGGTTGTACTTTTTTAATTTAATGTACTTAAATCGAGCATAAATAAGTCAGGTATTTGATGAATGCGTATTATTTTATCATTATTCATTATTTGATGTTCTCATTTCTTCCGTTGTTGGTTCTGTCGCTGCAGAAGATGTTAACTCATAGCTATAGGACGTTCGATAATCAATCGCTTGCGCCTTAAATATATAATTACAAGGATACTCCAACGTCAGATGAAACTTTAAATTCGGTTTCAGCGCTGTTGTTGGCTCATCCGGCAAGTCTTGCCACTTTGTTAGCTGCAAAGCATATCCCAGCAGCTCCAGGTATCCGTTTACGCTTAGCTTCTGGCCATTGCACACAATTTCTCCATCCTTATCATTGGTGCAGTTTATTTCTATAGCCGGCTCAGTATTCATTGGAGATATTGCTTCTTCTGTATACCTGTCTGCTGCTTCTGTTTGTGAATCGTATGTTTGCTCTGCGGTGGCGCTTTGATTGGTGTAATATTCGCTCACAGTTTCCTCAAGCTCCGGAGAAGTCGTCACATAGGAGCTTTCCTCTTTTTGATTCACTCCTGTGCCGTAAGAAAGCATTTCACTTTCCAATCCATCATATGGGGCTAATGAAGCCGGATTCACGTACGGTTCACTCGTGGGATAATGGTCAGGAGAGTCAGTGATACCTTCAGTACTGTACGCATCAACATTCGATTCAGTTCCATCGTAGTTCGTTATCTCTTCATCATATAGAGTCGTCGTTGGTGGAGTTTGAGTAGCTCTAACTCGGTCGGGAATGTCCCAAGCATCATCGTCCCATTCCAAGAAATCGTAACCGGGATGTGACGTTGATCGTGGCTTGTCTGATGACATTGGGGCAGTATCACTATCGGAAGTATATGATCCCGGTTCTATACTCGACTCATGAGCATACTCTTCAATGGTAGTTAGAGCCTCTTCACTATAAGCAGGTGTAGAATAAATCTGCTCTGCTGGTTCTTCTGAAGCATAAGGTGCTTGTGAAGTATCATTGTCATCCAATTCATACGCATAATCATCATAGTCGGGAGTCACATTCATGATCACTGCGTCCTCATCTGATACTGCTTGTGTGGTCGTGGTGGCATAGCTTGCACTTGTCTCTCGAACCAGCGACAGAGCATCGTCCAACGGGAGTGGTTGTGTCGTGTCGTAGTACATTGGAATGCTGGAAGTGATCTTCGTGTTGATTGCACTGATCACAGTCGTCGGTTGGGGGAGCAGTGTAGTGGAGTCAATGCTATGCTGCACCTTATACTGCTCTATTATTCTTTCGTGCGGAATGTACTCGCAGCACTGCAGATGTTCGGGGACACAAAGTTCCTTCTCAATGTTGTAGCTCATCTTGTAGGGACATCTGGAGGGATTTAAAATAAGCTTTAATAAGAAACTGTATTCATTCTAGCCCAGCACAGCCACTTACTCGTAGCGAATCTGGTAGAAGGAACCGTCAATGTTCGGAACACAGCGATAGTACAGCGTGCAATCCTTCGCCGTACGGAACTGACCATAAATGAGACACTCGGGGAAATACTCTTTGCTGAAGTTGTGCAGGATCTCCTCCTAGTATCAAAAGATCAGAGTACT
The DNA here is from genome assembly GCF_943734685.1 of Anopheles coluzzii. Taxonomy (NCBI): domain Eukaryota; kingdom Metazoa; phylum Arthropoda; class Insecta; order Diptera; family Culicidae; genus Anopheles; species Anopheles coluzzii. The sequence continues at coordinate 119,208,265 of NC_064670.1, read as the reverse complement.
AGGCGTATTTTATGGGATTTTAATATAAGGTACTCCTGTTTACCTGAGCTTCATAGCACTTATTCGTGGAAGAGCACTTTTGTAGATCAGGATGGAAAAACGTCCCCGGCGGGCATTGATAGACGTACTGGTGGAAGTTGTAGTTGTACTCCTGACATTTGAAGTAGAACGAACAGTTGGAAGGTATGGGGAAAAGTCCTGAAAAAAGTTAACACATTTTAATGCATTCGCCTTTAATTAAATCAAACACAATGCTGTTCTTACCCACACCGCTACAATCCGGCACGATGATGTTACAGTTCTGTGACTCATCGTGCACCTTGATCGTGTTCGGTTGATTCAGCGTCTCCCCAATGCAGCGTTTTTCTGTGTCACTGAAAACCTGCAAGTATTTAGCTTATTGGTAGCGTTCGTTCGATCCAATGGGCATCCTTTTGCAACTGATCTTACCGTATTGTCCGGGCAGACCCCGATCATTACCCCATCCGGGTGGCATACGTAGTAAAAGTCTCGCCGGCTAAAAGTGTGCAAACCACTGTCTCCGTTGGCACATTTAGTGGACTTTAATGCAAAAGAGAATAGAAGGAAATAACATTTGAAGGATCAACTTAAGCTGTAAAGTGCTGTCTCAACTCACATGATCCATAATGACAAGAAACCCTCCACCGGGAAAGTCACGACACTTTTGCTTCAGCTTATCGTAATACTCCAACTTCGAGCAGATGGTCTGTGGGAGTAAGAGATAGATATTATATTCTAACCCAATTTTTACATTCTATTAACATCTTTACCTCTTCACACACTCCAGTTTCGTTGGTCGGAGGCACGACCGTCGTTGCTCCAACCATTTTCGCACAACCAACTAACAGCCCGAGCAAACAAACACTTCTCACCCCGAACATTGCAGCTAATTGTATAATCACAGCAAAAAGTGGACAATTTCAATCAACACAAAAAACGGCTCCACAAGAAGCGAACGTCCGACCGTGACTGGTTGTCGGTTGTGGTTGCACTTTTCCGAAAAGGCATAACTCACCCGCGCTCGAGGCGTATGTTGTGACTTGATCACATCACTTTTGTTTTTTGTTTGTCTCACACTTTTGGCCACATGTTATGTCGTGCATGAAAAGGGGAGGAGGTTGGAAAATTGTCACGCTTTTCCAGCACACAGCCAGCGAAGAACGCTCTGCCTGCACGTACACACTGCGACTGCACGTTCTTTCAGTTCGTTGATCGTGATATCTTTCACCTTTTGGAGAATCGATTTTAATGCATTCTTGATTCATTCTCTACAAACAAAAATTGAAACTAAAGAAAAAACGTCAACAAGTTCAAAGTTATGATTTGCTTATTTATTAATTTTTCTTCATAAAAAGCCTAGCGGTTAGAGACACGGTGCTAAAGTATGTAACTCCCTGGGGCGGGATTAATTAGCTCCCCGGGATCGGAAAGAACCCACTTCACGTTTGTGAGATGGTTCCGCTTACTCGTTCACTTAAGACTACGATAGAGAAAGTAAAAAGCGGGCGATAGTAAGTATGCGAAAAAGTACAGAAAAAAGAGTTATATCCTTTTTCGTTTTGCTCAAAGTCAAATAAATATAGAACAGCAAAACGGTGTACAGCTCGCGATTCTCTCTGTTCCCCCTATCATACAAAACGGGCAAGCTGCCCGGCGGCTGGCGGCTGAGAGAATGTGTCCACGGTATACGGTATCCCTCCAGTACGAGTAGTAAAAGTAGTTATTATGATTGTAAAAGTATATATATGTATGTATGTATTTTATATGCTTAACTTCTTCCATCTCTCTACTCTTCCACTATTCTCTGTTAGCGTGTCTGCAATTTGAAACAACTCCCTGGTCCAATCATCGCGATCGAATCGGTACGTTACACTTCAATCACAGTACTTAACGTTATGAGCTTTAGTTTGGTTTAGCTGTGTGTGTGTTTGTGTTTGTTTGTGTTTAATTGTATGCTAATTCTAGCGCACTCCTCCAACAACCTCGGCAGCGGAGAGTTGAAAGTGATCACTCGGCCTAATTGCTAACCTTATGCTGGCTATACCCTATCTATGAGCCGGCAGGTGGTGAGAAGGGAACGGGAGGCATTCTATTGAAGAGGATCCAACGTCCATCTCACTTGGGTATGTGGTCCAACGCGTGTAGTGCGTGTCTGTTCGATTGTCCTATCAAATAAATATGCGCATCGGTTCGGTTTTACCCCTACCAGCGTGATCTGCAGCATGATCGAAGACTCCTAACGCTCTAATGAAAATCTAATGCGCACTTAGCTCTCGTTTTGGGTGCGTTAATTAAAGAAATCGTATAACTCTATGGGGCTTGTTGTCCTTTTCTTTTTCATTCCAATTCGTTTCCGCTGTTCCATTGTTACAGCACATCCTACCACATCGTTCAGACATTGTTAGCATCTTCCGTCTGGTCGACGGCTATGCTGCGCAGTGATCTGAAATGGGGGTTGGGAGGTTCAAAGGTGTTATATTCTGCAAATGCATGATAGTGCCAAAAAGAAAGAAAGAGAGAGAGAGAGAGAGAGAGAGATAGATGAAGACATCAGAAGGGATTGACAGGAAAAGAGTTGGAAGAAGAAAGGTAGAGATGGATTGAGATCATTGTGGGGATTTAAATAATTTGCCCCGGCCAATGCTTACCTTGATCGTTCAAACAGTGACGGATCGGTGTAGATCGGTTCACTCGGGTCATCAAATTCGCTTTTAGGTGCACCGGCCCGGGACAGTGGGTTCATTACCGGGATCTGACACATACGTGACAGGTTGCTGTGTGAGAAAGAAAAACATTTTCCAATGATACGATCATTCTAATAAACACGATCATCTCACGATCACCTACCCGGTAGCAAACGTTTTCTGCAGCCCACTGCCAAACAGTGACACTCCCGGCGTACGCACGTGCGGTGTACCAGCTCCTCCTCCTCGGCTTGCCGTCGAATGCGCCCGTCCGGACGCTTCAAACTGACTTCCTCCCGCGTTGTGGAGTGCAGAAGGACTGAACGAATTGACCGGTGAGCTACGGTCGAGCGTCCGGTTCTTGATGAACACCTTCCAGTAGCTACGATACACAATGCCAGCCGCAAACGTGATGCTAATCAGCAGTATGATCAGCAATATGACCGCACTGATCAGCCCGTAGTATTCGGCGTGCGTCAAACAGACCGACTCGATCGGTGCGACCATCTTGCGGGCGACCGTATCCTGTTGCATCTCTTCCCGCGACTGGAACACCTGCAGCGGACGGAAGTAGCGAGACTTTGAATTATTGCTTGAACCGTCAAACTTGTGCGTAGCGTTGTTGCCCTGCCCCGGAAATACCTCAATCATTTCGCGCACTTGCTCGGGCATTTCGGTCGGGCTGGTTGTGTCCGCTTCGGCCGTTATCGTATCACCGCTGGCGTCCCGTGCCTTGGCGCTGGTTGCGTTTTCGTTCACCATCGTACCGTTCACGATAGACACTTCGTCGTCATCGTCGTCTGCTGGGTCCGGGTTGGCGGCTACCAGCGGCTCGGCTGTACCGATCGTTTCCGTCCCATTTTCGAGCGATCGTTTCCGACGACCAAACGAAGGTTCCGAACGGCCACTTGGTCCTGGACAGTATGCCTAGATGAAGAGAAAGAGAGTGAGTTAAATCATAGGATTGAATTGAAGGAATAAAATGTGATAAAAATGTTTTATTGGGACGCAATTGCGTTTAAAATCATTGCGATTCCTTCCATCTTACCTAACGCACACTACTGAATTGATACTCCAACCACTAGAACTTTGGTATTAAGCACTTACCGGCTGACATCCTCCACGGCACGTACGCACAGTAGCCTCAAACACGAGGAAGTTCGATTCCGGTATCTTGAACGCGTTAAACCGTGCCTCCAGTGCATCATTGTCGCGTGATCGTCCCAGTTCGGGGAACACCAAACTATCAACTGGACAGCTAAGGAACAGTAGAAAAAATCATAATGTCAACTCACGCCAATCTGCAAAAAGAATCAACCCACTTACCCATAATTATCGATCAGTTGTACGCTACGGCCCGAGTACGGATCGCGCGCGACCACGTTCGTGGCGAAGATGTCCGTTGCGTGACTGTAGCCATCCTGGGACTCAAGTCGGAACGTGAGCGGATCGCCGACGGCGATCGTGGTCGTCGGACGGCCCTGGTACAGTATCATCAGCCGCACCTTGTTGCTCATCGAGTTCTCTGCCGGCAGGTACTCGATCGGGATCGGACTACCGGATCTGTCAATCGATTGAAAGCTACGCTTGAGAAGCATTGCAACAGTCGTTCTTTGTCTCGGCGCATCATGTTCGTGGGGTTGTTGGGGTGAGGATCAGCGTTGCATCACTTTTTACGATCGATCACATCCACAGCACGCACCACAACATGATGGGAGCAAAGGGTCTTTATGTTTCGGTACACAGATTCGGTGTTAGTAGCTAGTCTAGTTGCTAGTTACTTTGAGGTTCATGCAAGAAGATGGCAGTAACATGCAGGAACATACGCATGCAAGAGTTTTGTAACAGTTTAGACACCTTCAGGCTAGAAGATGATTACTTACCCAGCCCCAATGTAGCCCGAGGTAACGACTGCTTCCCCAGGACCACGGAACATACACGTCAGGTTGAAGCGTTTGTCTCGTCCCGTCTGCACATTGTCCGAGAACTGTACCACTATGATATTAGTCATCGTGTCACCGTACTGCAAAAAAAACGGGAAACGATAAAAACCACGTCCCAACTAGTTCAAGCACAAGATCAGTAACACAAGAACATCATCCTACCCGTTGCGTTCCACACTCGGGATATCCTTGAGGTCCACTAATTCTCAGCACGTTCACCGTGCCACCGTTACCGCGGAAGAAGCATCGATCGTAGAACCCGTACGCGTAGATCCGCCCGACAAAGCCTTCCGGCGTGCGCAGCGTAAACTCCATACCGTCCTCGTTACAAACCTGTCCGACTGGTGTACCAAGCGCAAAACCCCCCAAAAACAATGCATTACAAAATATTCAATTCCAAAAAAATCCACAATTTATTCCTGATCTATCTACCGCTGTGTGCCTTACCGTCCAAACACTCGTCGTGCGGTCCGCCTCGGCCCGGCGTCCGCTCGTAATAGTCCGCACTGTCGCTCTCGAACATCTGCGTGCTCGGCACCTCCAGGTCGCGCGAGTCCCGATCGCTCAGCTCGCAGTTGCCCTCCGTTTCGTACGGTGCACTGTCGCGATAGTTGAAGCTCCGGCACATAAAGTCCCGTGCGCCTGCACACTCCTGCTGGCAGATGCCGAGGGATGGTGCGTTGATCACGCGCCGGATGTACTGCTTGCGCATCTTGCGCTTGGCGGCGACCTGCTTGAACGTATCCGTGTTGTCGCAGCGCGTTTCGTACGGTCGCTGTGGTCCGTAGCCACCGAAACCGTCGCCACCGCCGAGTGTGTTATCGTACCCGGTGCCTGAGGGGCCGTACGGAATTTCGAACGGATAGCCACCGCCGTCCGGTGCCATGCCGACGGCCGGACGCCGATAGCCTCGATCACGATCGGGAAACGCTGGCATTGGTGGTGGTAGAGGGGGTGGTAAGCGACCGCCCCCACTTGGGTAGTAACCACCGTACCGATCGTCCACGTATCCACGCTGCGGTTCATACCCACCCATGTAAGGATCGTAACCTGCTGAAGGAACAAAGAAGCGGATCTTAGCGAAAATCCAATGTCCTCTGCAGACTTACAGTAACCATTCTTGATGTGCTGCTAGCGTGGCAAACGTGTAGAACATAGATAGTAGTGAAAACAGGCAACTTACCCGATGGACGGCCTGGTCCGGTCATGTACTTGTGGAATGGCGACACGTTCGGCGAGGTCGGATAGCGGCCCTGCGCACCGACCGGTTCGAGCGGGTAGCGTGCGTCCGGAGCGGGCGGATAGCGATTGTTGTCAATTGGGCGGGCACCGGCAGGTGCCGGATATGGGTCCAGTCCGTAGCCACGGTTTGGTGGAGCTCGCGACGGTACTACCGGATACACAGCCGAACCGTACATGTGTGGCATGTACTGGGGTGGTGGGTAGCGTGTAGCTGGCGGTGCCATTACCGGGTAGCGCGAGTCCGGACGCTGAACGGGCGGTGGATAACGCCCAGAGTCCGGTGGTGGATAGCGCCCAGATTCAGGCGGCGGATAGCGCCCCGAGTCTGGTGCTGGGCCGGGTGGGTATCGACCACCTGCGTCCGGCTGCGTTGGTGGGTAGCGTGCATCGGCCGGATAGCGCGAATCGGGCGACGGATAGCGTGAGTCGGACGGTGGATAGCGATCCATCGGATAGCGCGAGTCCATCGGCATCGGTGGAGGATAGCGCGAATCGGAAGGGTAGCCTGAACCGGGCGGTGGCAGTGGAGGTGGTGGTGGATAGCGCATTGGACCGCCCGGGTACATTGGGTCGGGGTCACGATCGCCCGGATAGCGATCGGTGGGACCGTACCGGTCACCTGGGAACCGATTGTCGTACACGGGAGGATAGCGTCCGTCGTAGTCGCCGCCACCCGATGGGTAGCGGTCCGTGCCCGGTCCGACCGGGTAGCGATCGGTCGAGCCGGGATAGCGATCGGTCGGTGGATAGCCACCGGGGAACGGTTCACCTGTGGGCGTGAGCAAGTGTGCTTAGGATTGTGTGGGTATTGCACGGCACGGTTCTTGGTGCCTTGGTTTTTTGGATTGCATGTGGTGTGAGCACAAATGTTGGAGATGTTCAGAGCAAGTACTTGCAGTTTTTGAAGCTACTGAAGTTCGTCAATTTTATTTCAATAGTCAAAAAAAGTGGAATCTAGTTCAGGTGATCCCGAAGGGACTTATAGCTATTCATATTTATTATTTTAGATATTTATCTTGGAGGGATAACACATGAATGAAATAGAGCGGGACATATAAAAATGTTTTTCAGATTTAAGGACATTTAAAGACTTGGCGACATATCAAAGACTTGTGAAAATTCTACTAAGAGTTTTGTTATGTAGTCTCGAAGAGATCATAGTTTGTATTATGGTATCATTTGACCTTCGAATAGAATATTTCTAGGCATTTTAATTCAATAATTCAGCTTTGCTCATCAAGGTTAATCAAGATATTCACCTTGAGGAGATAAAACATGTAAAAAGTATGACGGAATGATCAAAACGCTCATTTTTGAAAACAACTAATCTTAGAGATGCTTCAGCTTAGAGAGACCTCTGTATTCTCCTCTCACTGTGTTTAAATTATTAAATTTATTAAATACCACATACCGATTATTGACAAGGTGCAACGAATTGCAAGCAATGTACATAACGTGTAACCTACCTCCATAGTCCGGTCTCGATCCCATAGGGTACCGATCACCCTGCGGATAGCGCCCGGGTGGGATCCTATCATCCGGCACACGATCCCGATCACGATCTATGGTGGAAACAACCAAAGGATTTTAGTGGGAAATGGAACCACTTCAGGCGCTTCTTTTAACCTACCTCCTCCGTACGGTGGTCGCCAATCGGTTGGGTCCGGTCGCCCATTGGTCGTATCAGTGTCTCCCCCGACTAGGTGCGCTTGGAAAAAATGGCAACGAGAATCGGAATATCGCAGATAAAGCGGGTATTTGTTGCGGTGGGTTCGAATCGGGGTTGGTCATTGTGGAACAGTGGGTGTGTGAGTAGCAAAGCGGCGGAATGGGTCGTGAACGGGATGAAAAGGATGGAAGGAATCAGGTGGAATCAATCAGAATGTTAAAATAAATAGTAGTTCAAGGGTGGCATCTCACCCTCACCCACCCAGGAAAAAGCCTGACGTTCGAGATACTCACGCATCAAATTCTCATAGTAATCGTAATCGGCATCGTAGATGATGCGCATACCGTCCCGCTGGTTGTAGCGGCTGAGACGACAGGTGCGGAACCGATCGCTGTACACGGCCGACCGGCACTGGAAGCTCGTCTGCCGCAGGCACTCGTCAAGACACTCGCTCAGCGACCTGCCAGTGATTTCCGAGTGAAACTCCCCACCCAGACGCGAGTTGCGATACCGCTGGAAGGCGGTATCGGGCCGGCGGCCACTCGCAAACAGATGGGACGTGACGGAGTTGTCCGGATATTCGGCACCACGCTCTGGGTCGGTTGGGACGTACATAGGAGATCGCAACAAAATATTGGAGTTTTGTTACTAAAACGTTTCGCTTGAACGCTACGGCGCTTTGTCTTGGATGGCACTTTTAGGCCCCCATTGGATTCCCCCGTAAGGTATTTGTTTGTGTATGGTTCTTTATGGGCAAAGCCTAAGGACACCTGAAGATCTTGATCTAATGAATGGCCTTTGTTAAGTCATCAGGACCTAGGTCATTTTGGAAAGGAAATCGCTGACAGGACAAATTGACGCGAATGCTTTGGCGGGCCCGGTTTTTTTTTCTATTGGTTGAGGTTCGTCGTCTCAGCAGCAAAACCAGGGCGGAGGTGTTCAAAGGTGGGACAAGAATACGAACATTGACCTCAATGCCCCAATCTACAGTGACGTGGGAATGATGGATCAGATGGACTTGAGGTAGGTAAGCGTGCTTTTGAGATACTTAAGCTTATTACAGGGAGAAGGAGAGATATATAGCGTTTAAGCGTGCGTATGGACCTTCTCGTATCGTACTACTGCTAGGGGTGGATCTATTTCCACCCACAGAACGAGCTGAACCTTGACAGGGAGAATCCAATGAGCTCTAAAACACCAAACTAGAGCCCTAGCCCCAGTATTGAAGGGGGTTACAACCTCCTTACTGCAGGGTCTTAGGCAAGCGAAGCGCAAAGCGAGGTTATCCATTGCTTCCAGGTTCGGTAGCAATCGGTATGATTTAGTACTTACGATTATCTAGACACACCAGATCGTAGAAATGATGCGTCGGGCTTGAGCTGATGCTCAGATCGTCCTTTTGAGACACGGAGTCCTCCTCCGACAAGATGCACTGCTTCGTCTGATCGTCAAACTCGATCGAGCGGCAGAAATACTTCTCCGCACGCAGACACAGCGATTGACACTCTTCCAGCGTCATGTTGTTGAAGATCTCCACCTCGAACGGGCCGCCGAGACGTTTGTTCTCTTCCTTCACGTACACGATCAACCCATCGCAGCGCCGTTCCGCATTCAGGCAGGTGTTCTCCAGGTAGTCCGAGTTCGGATCGTCCTCCAGCAGTTCGGGATGTGTCCGGCGGGTGAACCGGCTCATGGCGCAGCTGCGCAGAGTGGAGTCATAGTTGGCCGAGCGACAAACGAACGAGAACTCGTTCAGGCACTTGTCCTCACAGTCGGAACGATTGGCAGCCGTAACCTCCTTGATGTCGGACACCGGGAGCTTCAGCTTCTTCCTTGGATGACGCTCAAACACATAGCGTCTGCTGGGACATTCGCGATCGGGACGACTAGCTGTTTGGGGAGGAAAAAGGTCAAAGAATCTTCAAAACCTGTCCCTACGAATAAATATCTTGACAATTAGCCCTTCTCTACTTACAGGTGATGCAAACTTCCGTAAAATGGACACTGTTCGGGACGAGCATCAGATTGCCGATACCCTCGGGAGCGGCCTGTTCCCGCGTCAGATAGCACGTCGATTCCTCATACTCAACGCTGCCACTGAACGAAGCAATTCGGCTACCGGGCTGGAAATCAAAGCTGGTGCACGCCCGGCCAAGATTGTTCGAGGCGGTACGATCGCGCAAACACAGATCCTGGCACTTCTCCAGCACTCGAAACGGTGGTGCCGAATCACGCACGACGTCATCGTCGAACCCCTGGAGCTGCTGGTTCGGTAGCCGTTCGTACAGTACGCGTCCCTGGCCGTTGTTGCAGGTCGTTTGACCCAGGACCAGGGCGAACCGGGCAAGCAGCACGAGTACGGTTACGTCCGATAGCCCCGGTAGGAGCTTTTGCCTTTTGCGCATAGCGAACACGAGCAGCGACTGCTGCTAGTTGCCACCGGTGCAACTGTACAAAATGGCCGATGTGGTATGGACCGTTTGGTGATATTTGTAAGACTATTCCGATTTCAAAAGAACTGACAGGAATTTAAAGTTGTGACGAGTAGATTTAGGCTCTTGTCAGTATTAAGTGTCGTTTGAAGGAGTAGGCCTAAACAGAAAGTGTTTTCTGCATCTTTCGTTCATGTCACCACTTCATAGCTTTCAACGAGCTGAAAGGAAGATAAATAGGTTCAAAGGACCTTAGTTAACGAATCTAATAGGATTTATTCTTCTTAACACACTACACTAAGCGTCCTAAATCGCAATTTTCCCTATATCGGACCCATAATTTTCTATTTTACAAATAATTGCATAACTTTAGGCGCATTTCTTCGATGTTCTTTGTTAAAAGATTTTATTTATTTCAAATTGTTCTCATTTCTTCTTGCTTTTTCCTCTTCTATGTTGGATATTAGAGCTTAATTGGCTTTAAATATACCATATGTGGTGAGCCTTTGTGCAAAAACTTTCCTTTTTCACCACACACAAATCTCCTATTTCGGTGCAAATTTGTGCTATGCCTCTACACAACAGTATTCGTGGTTTGTGAGCTAAGCGAGAGTTCCATCAAGAACAGTACCGATCTATATCCAAAAACACAACAAAAAACCTTTTCATTCCACGTATAGAGAGAAATTTTCCACAGCCACCCAGCACCATCCCTGGGGCGGGTGCGTTTAACTTAATTCGTTTGTTCCCACTCATCCTCCGCTCGTACCTAAAAAGACACTGCGATGCGATCAAATGCGACCATTCTAAAAGTGTGCGGGAAGGCGACGCTCGGCATGTGCGGGAAGGGTCAGCATTCGGTGGCCCTTGGACACTGGTCGCTGTAATTGTTTGCGGTTGTGGATCGCGCGGTGTGCGTTACGCAGAATGGTTCGGCCGGAGCGCAAAAGAGAAAAACCGGAACCAACTTCCGCTGCTGATCGGAACAGTTGATTTGTCACGGTTTATGAGTTTCAAAAAACACGACCGAGCCTGTTGGGCACTCGGTGAGAGGCAATGGAGAGGGGAAAGCGAGGGAGCAGCCAGAACTAGGGAAAATGGGCTAGAACGAGCTGAAGAGGGCGACCCCACGTTGATTGCATTTTTGAAGCTGGAAGGGTGCTGTGGGATCGTATGGTAGCGCTGATGGAATGTAATTACTGTGCTGTGGGCTTTTCGATTCACAAAGTGAGTGTTTGGTGGGTTTGTGTGTGGAACGTTTTCTGTGGTCAAATGAAATGTTTTGGCGTGCTGGCTCGATGGTTAGAACATTACCGAGCAACTCGAGCGTGGTCACTGAAAATTGGACCATCAGTGCTCAGAATCAGGTGGCCGGTACCTTTGGGCAGGGCGCGTGTTATCAACACGGGGATATTTGAGCCGAAGGACAGTGGGTACAGTAGCCACCGATGAGCCACTGATTGAGGTCAGCCACAGAGCAACAGATTCTGATTCTGATCGAACAGCTCGTGTGTAACGCGGCTGGTGCAACCCTTCGCTCGTGTTAAATGACGATTGCGTAGGGAGTTGTAGAGGGAATAAAAACCACTGTTAACTGTGGCGAGGTCGCGTGCGTTTGTGGTTACGATCGAATTAGGGGTTTCCTGTTTTTTCGATACGTGATGATTTGTGTCGATCGATCGAGGTAATTTGAAGGTGTGACAAAATTAGTCGAAAGGTGTTTTCTTTTGTGCACGCTTCAGTTTTCAACGCAAGGGCTGCACAGTTTGCTGAAGAGGGGGAAAAAGTCTAAAACGTGTTAGATGTGGTTTACTATGCATGAATAATTATCCGAAGTAAGGGTAAGGGTTGTTGCAGTTAATAATGTTGAGGAGTTACATCGATCGCTTATAGGCTAAGTACATAACACGCATGTAGATTGAATTTTAAAAATTTTAAAGAGAAAAAAATAAAATTAAATTATGACGAATAAAAAACATGCAAAACATTTGAAACCAAATAAACACATCCAACAGGGCATAACAGAGGAGAAAAACGTTGTAAAATAAATATCAATGAATTATCAAAATTAAGATGTAAATTAGTGTGTGTTGGAATTATTTAACAAAGCTTCACAATTCAAGAGTAAACTCCACCATTTCAGCGTTGAATAATATCACAAAAATTTATAGCAAAACACTGAGATACGTTGTACAAATGAGTGACCAATGCATTTACCTATTTTCAAATGGCTCAAATATTTGAAAGCATTTTCAACCAGTTTTGTTCCCTGTTTATGCTGTGAACAACGTGAATGGTACTTATATACTAAGATACTACGAGTGATCGTTACTTTTTATCCACTCAGAGCGCCTAAAGGTATGCAACATTTGTTATGGATTGTTTGTCTAAACACAAAAATACTTAAATTTTGCAAATTGAATGTGTCTATACGCATTGCAAAGCATCTAAAGTACACAAAACGATTTTCTTATATTATACACTAATCGAATATTAAAGAAACAGATAGTAATGGGAAGATGGGGATCACAGGCCCCATCCACTCTGTATTCTTTCTAGTTATACTAATTCTTCATGATTTTCTTCCTCATTATCTAATATCTGTTGAAAAGCTCTTTTTGCTCACCTGTTAAATTCAACACACTGGCACAACAAGACACTGGAACTACTGTAGCACACAAATTGGTACACTTAAATGAAAATTTTACCACTTTAACTGAGACGCACTGTGCTTTACAAATGATGAGATGTCACTGGAAGCTACAAGCACACTTAACTACTACTGTTAACGAACACCCAAAATTCAGTACAACACTTGGTTTAGAATTTTCACCGCCAGCACCAAACACCACTAAGCAGTCAGTAAAATCATTCTTTAAACTCACAATCTGCAACACGAAACTAATACAAAGCTCAACATAGAGCTTGTTTCTTCCACCAGCAAACTTTGTCACCAAAACTCAGGCAGTATGTTTGTTAGCTGGCTGGCTCAGTCCTTTCCAGTAGCACTGTTATCGTTATGCAAAGCGATTGTGTAATCCAATGGGGATTTTTGGGCCAAAAATCTTCCCTTGCATCGATTGCAACCCACCTGCAAAACCGGCGCACCAACTTTAGCTTCGGCGCAAACAAAACCGTTCACAGCGAGATCTCGTAAAGCACTGAATATCGGGCGGCAGAATATTCTGCCTATAATGTCCCCATTTTTCCGACCACCCATGAAAGGCAAATTAGCTGGCTGACCCTTTAAAGGGGGGAGGGGAGTGATAAAGCAAACCAAGCTGGAAAGGGATGGATGATGCACGATGGTTGAGTGTATGACAAAAAAATCCAGGCACAACAGTAAAGAAGAAACCCACACTGACTAACTATTTTGTGCGACACAGAGCTGACGTGACGCATTGGTTGTTGATTTTTTTTTTATTTTTAGTTTTGTTCCGATCGTTCACAGTGGACAGTTTTACATATAGTCTAACGAGAGAGAAGAGGGAGGAAAAAGATGGAATGCATTATCAAGTGTGTGTGCGTGTGTGTGATGGGTCGGTGGTGTTGGTGCGACGTAAGTCCGATCTGCGCGTATGATCAATTGTGATCTATCGCGTCAGGTTGAACGCTTCGCTGACCCGGACGGCCACCCCATCCACCCGCACACTCATCGGGAGACAGTGGATGGAGAGGTGATGAAATGGAAATGCGATTTTCATACAGCAACCGAGGGATTGGAACGAAAAAGAACTACATTGGCGGGGCGGTTTGGGGACAGAAAAAAAGCGGAAGTTCTTTTGTTGCACGCATCCGGAAAGCGGCGCTGTGTGCGAGTGTGTGAAGCTGCGAGGGGAGCTACATCGATGGGTGAGGGTGACGAATTGGAAACTGTTTGGCTTTAAGCAAGAGTTCACCGACGCGTTCGACCCATTGGGGGAGAAGGGAGGAGATGGTCGTGTTGAGAGAAAAGTTTTTAGCCCCGAACAAAGCCCGAATCGGGTTTAAACGCGTCCATCGTCCATGGCCAGCGGTGAAAAAAAAAACGCGATTTGCGATGAGGGGTTTTGGGCGTTTATGGGCGTTTCGGAGCTTTTTTTTGGGGAGGATAGAGGAATATGACAAATTTGAAGCGATGTGGAAAAGGCCACTCAGTGGGGAGGACACATTTCGCATTTCAAATGATGTCATAATTGATGAAAATGTTGCAAAACTTTTTATTTAACTAAGCATGATTCCTTGCATTTGGTGTGCTATTAGCATGAGACAAAGAGGCATATTTTTTTGTTTTATTGATTGCCATGTTAAACACAATAATGGCTAATTTATCCATAAACAGGCAAAATTCTAATCAAAATCATAAAAAATATACTTAAAAAGACTTTTTAAACTCATTGCTCGGTAGGAAGTTCTTTACAAGAGTTAAACAGCCGTTATAAAGTTGCTGTCTAAAATCCATTTTATTATCATCAAACACTATTCCAATTAGAAATACTATCAATCTATTTGAATCTCTTTCTCAAGAACATTTGTTCTTATTTCAATTATGAATGCAAACAATCATTCCGCTTATGCAACTGACGTTATCACGAGCCACCGATCTTTCTATGTCATGGTAACGTAAAGCCGGGGACGCCCAAGAACAAATCTAAACAAAAACACAAATTATCATTACGCGATGAGTTATCGCCAAGGTTGCATGCAGCATTCTAACCTTCAGAGATTATCAGCACACAATTCAGCTCAGTTTAGATGTAAAAATGAAAGAAAAAGAAGCAGAGCAGCGGGTAAATCCTGTCAGAAGCGATCTGCAATTGCAATAGAATCAAATAAATGCTATTCCTCTCTCCACCGGTTCTGGAGCAAGGGACATCAATTCTCGATACTCTTTGAAGCAATGAACAAAAAACGAACCTGCTTACGCATTGCAATTTTGTATTTTCTTACATTCTACGGAGCAGCAGGCACACAAGACAACGTGCACGAGCAAGGACAGGTGAAGCATTTAATTAGCATTTTCCCGGAGATATCCACCGGGATATCAATCGAACTGTCCCGCGCGCGCCCGCACTGACTGGAGGAGCTAAAACGGGCAGCAGATTTCTATTTCCCCATTTCTACGTTTTATCTGTCTGTTTCTTGCCACAATCCCCGCGGGGGGAATACTCAGTTCGTATCGGGCTGGCTATAAATCTCGGATCGAACGCTGTGTTTGAAGTTGAATGTACGATTGTAATCATTTGTGGAGCGGTTCCGCAAGCGCATTGCGCAAAGAAGGGGGCTTTCACGTACCATTCTCGATAAGATGTGATGTTCGGCGTGTTGGAGCAAAAGGGGTGTCATCGGGGCATCGTAGATCATGACAACTTGATAACTTACTCCCGTGCTACTTGAGGACATGGTTTGGGGAAGGCGTCCAGGAATGAAGATTTTCCTCTGTATAAAGCAAGAAAATTTCTACCGATGAAAACGATCGGTGTTGAAGAGGCAATGTTTCTATTTCAAATCGAAATAATTATAATACAGTAGAAAAAAAGCTGCAAAAGTCCTTCAGCAAACAGTGTGCCCGGGTCTTTTCAAACCCGAGTGAACCTCAGTGTGAAATGTAGAGCAAGATCACAGTAGTTAAATTTAACCATTTCCAAACAGCATACAAACGACGCATTGAAATTCCAACCGACGCTGACGGTCAAATCGAATGCACCGGGCGGATGTTTGGTAGACCGTTCCGCCCGCCCATCAGTAGCGAGCTTGGCGCCCTGTGGTCACCGTGGCTTAACCGCAGCATTGAATGGCTTTAAACCGAGCACTAGCAGTGGCACGGTTTCACACATTGATCACTATCAATCGACATCGACGGGACGACGGGACGACGGGTTCTGGGTGGGACACCTTCACGCCTGGGTCACACTTTTCCATTGGTGTTAATTCGGTACGTTACCAGTGCCCAGCACCAGTCCGGCAGTCTGTTTCGGGGCAGTCAGGTGCGAAGGTCATCCATGGGTAATGTATCCGAAAATAATAAAACTAACCCAGCAGCACGTACCATACGTACGGGCACTAAATGGCTAGAATCTAGTGGTGGATGCTGCACTGATGCGACCACAATGGCATTGTGGTACAGGGCTTTGGGGAATGATTTGCATTTTAAACCTTCTAGCTCAACTTATTCCAACCCTGAACTCCCTGAAATGATTTATTTGTAGGTGCCCGGGAAAACAAAGCCACCGTTTTTGGTACGATCGAGCCCCGGGATTGTCGTGCGTTGGATTGGTCGATGGTCAACAAACTTTTATCGAAGATCTCAATAAATTTAAGCTCGACAGTTCTTGTTTTTTAGCACATGTGTGTTGTTATGGCCGATTCGCGTACAATTGTGACCAGATGGAGGTTTGATTAGTTTCACATTAGTGGTTATTTTGGCGACAGGTTCAGGGACCTTTAAACAACGTGTTGCGCGTGGTTGGAAGGTCATTTGGAGGTGTTTCCAGAAAGATTGTATACATGTTCAGTTGATGGCATAAATTAAGCCGGCTTTAGAAAGGACGATGACTTAGAGGATTCTTTTGATTTGATATGGTTTTGTTTAATAAAAAGATATATTCAAAATGTATTCATGAGCTTAAATCTCTATCATCATGTGTCGATCATGAACTTGCCATGTCCTTTTTGACCTTTGTTAGAGTTTTTTAGGAAATGTACTCAGAGATTTGCATAGTCTACATAAATATAATGATGAAGACCATTAACACGACTATTTATTACTATACTATTTATTTATTAGGAACTTCATAGAATATGAATTATCTGCAAATAAAAAAAAAATAAGTCTAAATCGATCGATTAATCGAATTTATCCCATATCGATAAATGAAATCCTTACAAGTTTGAATATGCCAGAAAGCTCTCCAAAATCACTACGAATGCTGCTGATTAATTTAATGACTAAATATGGCATTAAACTGATCATGATCAAAAATTCAATTGATTTATAGCATCAAAGAAGATATAAGGATTTACCAGCAACCAATTCCTAAGAAAGTATTCAGGAAATTGCTAACATGCTCTGATGTAGTTTTGTTCTGATTTTTTTAGGTTTCGTTGCTCTGTGATGATCTGTGTTGAATATTGGCTCTTGTGAACGTTAATGGTATTCTCAAAATATTTACAAGATCGATTTACAAATCATTATATCATGCAGCCTGAACAGCTAGACACAACTTTAAACTGATAATGTATCTAGAATTGATAAGACCTTCTCATTTCACACACTTATATGCTTTAAAGCAAACAGCGCAACGCATGACGCCTGGAAACCTGCCAAGAAGCGAGCAAAAAAGGAAGCAAAGCGGGCACCAACGAGCAAAAATAGGTTCATTAAAGTGTACCGACGCAACGATTACTTTGAACGGGAACATCAATCAAACATGGTGGAGTGTTAAATGTACCACCTACCCCCTAAACTACCCGACACAAAAAATAATAATAAGAAAACAAAACATCTAAGCAAGATCGGGAAACAAAAACCTCATCACTGGCAGGAAATGCCTGATGCCGGAGTGAAATCGAACGAATGGCGTGGACCGGGTGGTATGTCCCGCGCGGTATAGTTGCGAGAAAACAAAACGGGATCATCTTCCGAGCAAATTCGACGAGCGATCACTATGCCGCCTGACGTCGTTGTTTTGTGCTTTGTTGTTTAGGATGGTGGACTCTGGTTTGACCCGTTGGCTGTTTTGCGAATCTCAGCGTGAAGACTGCTCTTCGGGCTGCTGTTTACGCTCGAGGTTAATCGACACTATTTGGCTTGATGTTGCTCGGGTACTAATGAGCAGTATTTGTTAGAGGATCTGGAATGGATAAGGTTAGGTTTGAAGACAGGAAATGAGAAATACTTGCTCTTTCAAGGTACTTTGGGAAGTTTGCAAAAGTTTGCTCACTTTCATTTCTTTTCCTTCTGATAATCTTAACAGGAACATGAAACATTTGCCATTCAAAACATTTACATATTTTAATAGCTTAATATCTGCATGACTTACAGAACTCGTTTCAATGTGAGATTAATCAAACCAGGTCCAAGTTGTTTTTAAACCATTCAATGACATAAATACCTCATTCAAACTGGAAGAAGAATCATCTTCCCTGTGAAATTCGAATGCTCTTACCATGCTCCTGATATCTAATCATACAATCTAACATCATGTTCCGCAGGCTCCTCAATCACCGTTAGACACCGTTCTTATCCATCCTCAAAACGGGCGTAGCAAAACCGCGAAACCACAACAACCACTTGACCAAGGTGCAGCTCGGTGCACCTGAAAACGGGCAAACCTGAGAGGGCCCAGGGTGGATTTTCACGGCCGTACAAAACGAGACGTGCTGTTAACAAATAAATTATGATCAATATATGGACCCGCGCGACGACTGAAACCTAGCCGACCGGTACACCGGCAACTGGACAGCATAAACGCACGCGTAATGTGTGTTTAATGTGTGGTCGTGTACGCCGGGACGCCGTCATGCCCAAAGTGGAAAGTCTGGTCGAGCAGGATCGAACGGGGTGAAGATGAACCGGCGAACAGGCGAACATCGCGGCGAATTCTCAGGGATGCGGGAAGTGCGCACGGGGTTCGGAGCCTCCCAAAACCTCTTTTGCGACTCTGACCTTAAACGCGGTGAAGTGTGATGCAAAGCTAGTTTTGTTTTAGTGGCGATAGCCGAGGCCGTCCTCGTTATTTGCATGTAGCGCTCGGGATAGGGCATTCGGATGTTTCAAGCATCATCTACTCGCGGGTTTTACACTCTATTCCCCGGATGCACCCGGATCTGTGCGCTCGTTTAAGCCGTTTGAACCGTTAATTATAAGTTTGAAATGTGTGGTCAATGTACGTGTTTAGACAGTAAAAAATGTCTGGAGTTTTTTTTAAAGGTGTTCCCGATTTGAAGTAAATGTTTGAAGTTCAGTCTTTAATGTTTAATGTAGAGCAGTTCAGGTTGGTGTGCAGCCGATATTAAAATGCATTACTGATGTTCATTCAATGCATACAATGTGGATATCTTGTTTTAGAAATGGATTTATATTTCCGTTCCCAATTTGTTTCAGTTTTTTACAATGTATTTTTATACATTGCAGTATTTCTGCGAGATTATCCAATATTTTGATTGCATAAATAGACAAATTAATGTCAATTGATTTCATATTGTTTTTTTTCTAGTGTTTAACATCATTTTTACAATTTATGTCAAATTGAAACAAACAAATACAATGCAGTTTCAGTAAAATAAACTGGAATTTCATTACATTTATTGCAATCTCATTGTAAATCATAAAAAACCTCCAATCGCCTCTCACCACCATACACAAATAAAAGTAATCTGGACAAGAAAAC
The DNA here is from genome assembly GCF_943734685.1 of Anopheles coluzzii. Taxonomy (NCBI): domain Eukaryota; kingdom Metazoa; phylum Arthropoda; class Insecta; order Diptera; family Culicidae; genus Anopheles; species Anopheles coluzzii. Next base: position 119,188,903 of record NC_064670.1, on the reverse strand, counting down.
AACACCTTTATTATTCCAAGCTGCTTTGAAACTAGAGTTTCCCATGTTCGGTAATGCACGGCAATGATTAAAACCATATTTCAACACATCACAGTGACCAACGCAATCGCTCTCGCAAATGGACGATTTGTGTCATTACATGAACATTAGCGTACAAAGAACCTGGGAAAATCTAATCCCCATCCTCCCCACGAGCGAAGCAAATTCATGGCTGTTTGGAAGAATTTTCTTCCAACTCCCACCGGTGTAGTGTGCGAACGATCATAAGCGTTCAATTGTGTATACCCAATCACACAGACGCAGCAACATTGATTGGCATTTTGTTTGCACCGTTGGAGGAAAATTCAAAAGCCACATAAATAAAACCGATCCCGCACGTCGTAGGACATGCGCATCATCAGCTTCGAAGGGGGCAAAACAACGCACGAGTTACGCACAGATCGCTGCTGCTCAGCGACGCACCATCGTGCCCCAATGGGCAGTTTTCCCAGGGGACGCAATAAATTACCCTGATTGCTCACGGAATGAATTACGACGAATCTTCATGCGGCTCTCCCGGTTGAATCATCTTTAGACGCGCCTTTCCAGCGTTGTAGTGTTTTGTCCACCGACAAACCCATGCGGGTACACGACCGTCAACCCCCGAGCGCAGGTGAAGAAGGTAAGCGGCTCTCGGCTCTAATGAAATATTTATAAAGTTTTCAATTTCTTCAATTGTCCATCGGACGCCCCCTGGGGAAACGGATTTGTCTTTGGGGGTAAGGGTGACCGCCGGTTTGTACCGGTAACTGCGCAACCGGTTGCCGGAGACAACAGATCCCGTGCGTACATTATGGGGCGGTAGGGACGCATCTGCTACGCCAGCCCCAACATGGGTGTCCACGCTTGCGGTGGAGCATTTACTGCCAGCTCATTTCCACATAAAGTCAGACCCGGCCGTGGGACAGACCGTATCGGGGATGAGTCTTGCTTTTGCATTTCTTTACGAAATCGGTTTAAGCGGAGTTGGGCTTGCGATAGGAGTTGCTTCAGCGTTGCAGCGTTACATGGTGCAGTTGCGTTTGTTTGGGCAGGCCAGGGATGAGGCTAGATGAGGGTCGCAATAAAAACCACGAGAGTAGGACAATGATCTAAGTGACAAGTGCGTATTGCGAGCAGGTGTCAGTTCACCTGTTTGTTTATCGTACCAATTGGGCATTAAGCGCGTGCTTGGGGTGGTAAAGCTGGGGGAGCAAGTGAAGCGATCGAGCGTGACAGCGTTCGGTCGGGGGAAGTTTTATCGCTCTTCGTTACTGCAGGCGTGATGGAGCGTAAAATATTGATTGCTTGTCCCGTGCGCTCGGTGTGAAGCAAGGTTGGAGGATATTGGATATTGTACCTAGGCCTTTGAAGATTTAGATTTAGAATGAATGATGATATTAATTTGTTATGGTTAGTTTACTTCATTTAAAAAAGTCGAAAACACTAGACAAAAGCAAACGGAAAATATTTAATTAAATCCGCTGAAGCTTTCTGCAAACTCGATTCAATTTTGAAAAGTTTTAATTGATCTAAAACCTTATATTAAAAACAGTTTGTAGACATATATTAGATAATTTATTGACATTCATAAAAAGGGGTTCGTCGCATGCTCTTAAATTTAAATCTTTTGATTGTTACGTTGAAAGTGAACCTATTTAGTAAAAAATGGTTTGAAAAATAAGCAAAATTAAGCAGAAATAAACATTATTATTATTTGATAAATTCTATGGTCCATTCCACTTTTCAACAACATTTGCACTTGTTCTACTTTTCTTCATTCCACGATAAGTACCAGATACAGCAATTCCTATCTAAAGCAGGATTGCTTTCCATGTCGTTTCCTATGATAAATACTACTCGCAGGTGCCTTTTTTCATTCAAACTACTCCACCGTGAAATTCGATCCAATCGGGTTAATACTTTCTGTGCATGCAATGTCATCATATGTCGCATCGGTCCATGTTACCCATCCTAAATAACATTCAGCTAGAATCATTAATTTCCCCCTATGAAATCAGGTCATTTCGGACATGGTACCACAGACACAGGGAAAGGATCGTAACTCGGTCCACTTTTCTAGCCTGTTCTAATACCAACCAACAAAACCCTAAACAAGGATAACGGTTTCCTGGTACAGGGCGCAGTTGGTGTTTGAATTTTGCATCTCTCTGCATCCCGCTGCTGTGCGGATGTAAGGCATGCAGCGGCCAGTGTGAAGATGGAACAAGAATCCAAACGAGCCCCCTTGCACAGCCGCTGAAAAATGTTGTCCGGAACCAGTTTCCACGGATTCAGGTTGATCGAGCCCGGAGCAGCAGCTTTCCAACGGTGCCGGTGGCGGGAAGAAGAGACTGTGTATGAGATAAATTTGCCTGCCCGCGGATGCTTGGATGCGGATCCGATTGGGATAGGTGCACCGATTTTTCCCAGTTTCGAATTTCCGGTTTGCCCCAACTGCTAGTATCAGGGTGGGAAGCATTTATGCATCGTAGGTGAGGAGGCAGCTAAAAAGTTGTCTTTAAACCAGCGCAGATTGTGTTTGAGTGTTTTTGCTGGTGGGAGGGATAGAGTGTAATTTTTCTTTTCCCCCCTATCGAGAGTGGGGCGGGCTTTCCCGTTAAGCCCGGAGTCCGGTCAGTCCTTGGCTGAAATAATCTAGCGTTTGGTAATGGACGAAACCAGAATGCTGCGTTGCGTGCATGTGTTGCGGCAGCAATGATGACATAATTAGGGACCGGTACCTTAAAAGTGGACCAAATACGATGGTGGTGCGTTCTCCTGGGCAGCTTAAACGAGCTGTTGGGGAAAATTATCGACCTGAGAAGCTGATAGTTTTCGTGGGCAGGTGGTAATGGCGAGTGGTTTAGGCTCTTAGAGGCATTAGAAGTGATTATATTTTCATTGGAAACACTGGTTAGACAGAAGACTGCAAACTAACAATATGATTAGTGTAATAGATGCTGAACACATTCAAATATGGTAGAAATGTTCACACTACATACAGCCCATTTGTTTTTAGAATCCTCGTACAAAAGCTTCAATGGATCGTACAATAATAGGCAACAATTTGCACTGTTTTTCGATCATAATTTCCTTCCGTTCGTTTGGGCGTTCGTACCCGCTGATGAGCTCATTCCAGCATTGTTCTGTTGTTGTTGATGCTGTTTAAAAATAGATCTCCGGGGTGTGTTGATCTCAGACGGATTACGTGCGCTTCAAACGGACCAACGAAAATGATCTTCGGCTGCGGTTACATTACCGTAGAGGTGTACCGCTTAAACCTTCCCGAAACGCCGGAATGCCGGCGTTAAAAGCGGGAAACAATCATCGCACGCTGCCGGTATCCGCATGTATTACATCGAAATAAGTTGCTACTTACCGATTTATTTCATTTCTTTCCCGAACAATTGTGGTTTTGGTTGGAGGGTGGGAGAGGGTAATAAAATTTAATGATCATGCCTTGGTTTTCTTTGATGGGTGTACTTTTGGGGAAGCTTTAAAGGGAAGTGAATGATTAGAAGCGATGACGTCAGTCATGACCTGTTGAAAACAACTGTTTAAAGGAAAAAAACTCATCTTTAGTTCATATTTTTACCCTATATGCTAAGGTTTTTTTTCTGGAACGTTCCATCCACACACGCATAGAACATCAAGTGACACGGTTAACAATGATCGTGCCCCAAAGTGGACGCCACAAAACAACGGTCAACAGTGACAGGGCGTTATGTCGTTATCAGGTTGCGTAATGGCTGGATAAATTAAATCATTTTAAATTGCTTTTCTTCTACCCCGCACAGTACGCACGCTTCACTGAGCCACCCCCCTGAGTGAGAGGGTTTTCCTGAGCGGTACGGTGTAGTGTGTGGCACTATACGGTGGTCTCTTTCTTCAAGTGCTGGAACTCAGCGGCATGCTGTGCATGAACACGGGTTGCTCGGGTGAGTGCTTACGACGTTCGGGTTCGCGGGACTGCTGGAGCTTGTCGTCTGCCTGCGATGATGGTTCACTCCGGTTGGAGAAGATGTTGAACGCAGACGTGATGCAGGTTGCTCTGCATGTTTGCTGATGGGTATATTGTTCTTGTGATAGAACACGATGCAAGTCGTTCGAACAACCGTAGAACGGAATTCATAGCTAATGACATAAATATATACAAACAATATATGAATAAAATAGGATATTTAAATTATCATTTTTAGATCATCATTTATACATTTGTATGTAGTTTTAAAATATATTTGTAAAATTTAATTAATAAATAAGCCTTAAAGGCTAATTGTTGTAACGAATTGATCAAACTTTTTACCGAGGTTCGTCTCTTATCAGTCGTTGAAGTCTTTTGACACTACCGTATCACGCTAGCGCTCACAGCCGAACGACGATTCCGACGCTACCGATCTGTAGAGCAAAAAGCAATGAAAAGCAACCACCTCACGACCTGGCACAACATTGAAAAAAGCGCCCCGCGCCCGAAACCGTCGTCACTCACCGATGAACCACGAACGAAACGAACCGCCATGCGCCCCTACAGAAGTGCGGTGGAGAAATGAGAAATCATCGCGTTTGCCTTCTTGCGCACACACACCTTCTTCGACGGCGGCGTCGCGAGCTCGCTCGCGTGTAAATCTCCACCGCTTGCTACCACTTTGCTGCGTACGGAATGCTCCACTCGTTTCCTCTCTCTACGGCTGCTAGTCCGGGTGGCCAATCGGTGTCTTCGCTTTCGGCTTGGTTCGCCGACCGAGGCACCGGGGCACCTTCTTTGGCATCGTCTTGGCGCACCCGTCTGCATTCGCCGTTGGACCAGCGGCCTTGACGGACTTTTTTGCCTTCTTGTCTCTGTGGCTCCCGCTTCTTCGCTGAGAGTGTGTGTGCGCGCGCGCGTGCACGCTTGGTGCTAACCGGGGTGGTGCTACACGGATCGCCCGGATCGTGATTTCCTTTTCCGAAATTTGCCACTTCCGCCAAAATTTGCGTACGCGCTGTGCCGTTTGCGTGTGTTTGTGCGTGCGTGTGTGCGTGTGCATTTAATTTCTCCATACCGGCGGTCGGTTTGCGCTTCCGTTTTGTGCGGCTTCGTGCTTCGTGTTGTTATACGGGTGCACTATCACGATCGAATCCGCTTCCGCCTTATTTTTCGGTGATTTATTGATCGTTAGGCAACCCAAAAGGAGGAGGGAGAAATAGGAAATGAGGAAGCTAAAAGAAAAATAAACGACAACAAACATCCCAACCGTCACGGAAAACGAAAAGAAACATAAACAAGCGAGTGTGTCGCCAAAACTTCGTACGGCTAATTTGAATGCGCAAAAGTGAAACGTTCGGTGTTTGGAGTTTGGAGCGAAATTTCACCTTCTAAACTTCACAAAAAAAACAGCGTGAGTGTGATTAAAGCAAGCGACTGTCTGCATGCGTGTGATAGTGTTTTTTTCCTACGCTCTGTGTTAAATCATCATTAGCAGTGACAGAAAGGGCGTTCTACGTGAAGCGATAGGTTTCAGTTTCACTTTGAATGCACATTTGCACAGAGTGAAGAAGAGTTGTTTCCCACCACGCACATTTGCTTCCTTCCCGCTGCAACTGGACTGAAGCAATTGAAGCAATCCAACACGCACCGCCACCACATCGTTCTCGTGCTCGAGACCTTGACGTATCATCTTCATCACCACCAGACCTTGCCGGCTCAACAGTAACTCCCCTTGCGTTAGGGCTAAGTTTTCTCCCCTCGCTACCCTTAAGGGCTGAAGAACGAAGACCCTCGGCCGGCTTGGTGGTTGAATGTGCACCGGCACACAGCAAACGAAACAAAACGCAGCAAAAGCAAAAGTCATCGCTGCAAACGGAAGTGCGAAGAAGGGTGCGCCACACTGTGCAGACTGTGTGAGGCGGTGATCTAGTTAGCGAACTTCCCCCGAAGGTGTAGTGTGTGACAAGGTGTGTGTGGTGTGTATGTGTGTGATACGAGCAACTTAGAATACAATGCAATAATTAGTCCACACGTTGGCTGGTAGCGCCCACTACACGACAAAAAGGAACAAGGTGAGTGAAAGGGTTTGTGGCCACGGAGGGAAAAAGAAAAATTGCATAGAAATAAAATTACATACACATACACTCAGTGGATTGGTGGCAGGGAATGGGGAAGGGAAGGGTCAGTAGATGTCTGTTTCCCATAGAAAAGGGCTCTCATCACCTTGGCACTGGGTGTCTTTTTCACACAACATTGCATTTCCAACCCTTCTCGAACGACATTTTTTACTGCACGCGGGTGGTGGAATTTTCCCTCTGCAGACGCGAAGGGATCATTTTTCCTTCCACAGCACAGTGTCGCCTGCCGTGACTTATGCATGGTGCATTTAAGGGAGTTTTTTTTCCTACAATCGTTATTCGCTCAAACCATCATCAAACGGGCCCGATGGGCCCCATCTTGTGATGGGAAGGAAAATTCACACCTTTCGTTCGGGTGGGTGGGTTTGGTTTTCACTTTTATTATTCGCACAATCGCGGTACCGATCCGGTATGGTTGGGATTCGTGATGCGAATTTGTGCATTACCGGTGCACCGACGACGCGCCATGATCGTGTGAGGGTGCGGGAATTATGCATCAGTTTCGGTATGTGCGTGTGCGATAGCTCCCTCTCCCGAAGGGGCGTTCGAGTGATAATGTTCTCCTCAATCAAGCGGAAAGCATGGGCCGCGAGGAGCAAAATTAAAGCGATGAAATCAAGCGTAAAGATGCGCTGAGCTGAAGGAAAGATGGGTGAGATTTTGATAGTGGGTGAAATCGAGTGGAAAATAGACACAGGGAGAGAGCAAAAAATGTTATCAATGCACCGATTGACAGGTTGAAAAATGAAACCTTTGAAGGAGCGTCAAAAATGCACAAATGACAACGACCATACCGCTGAGTGTTTGAGAGTGGTCGAAGCTCGGCTGCAACAAGTCAGTTGTGCGGTATTTTGATTGATTCAATAAAGCTGTTCCCGTAGCAAGAATCGAGTCAAAATTTTTTTTCTGTTTACAATGTTTTAAAATATCTGTGACCAAAGACCCCCTTTTTCGGTATGTGAAAGTGATCTCTTTCTCACGCACCGGATTGTGTTTACTAATAAGCGATGCATTTTGGGGTTTTTGTTTCGATTTTCCTAATGACCAGGTTTGAAGGGTTTGTGCTCGTAGGGCCTACCCACAGCGACGGTGATGCAACGTTATGATTGTTTCCGTTCGATGGGGAATGGGAGATAATGTTATGAAGTTTGGAAAGTCGTTCACTTTGCTTTGCGGTTTGATTGGAGGGATGTAAAACGATATTGGTTTGTTGGTGACAATCGCAAGCAAACAATATTTGTGATGTTAATAGTTTGATTGATTGAGAGAGGAAAAAAATGATCTGAAAATCAATGGTATGAAATATTACATAGTTATTTGAAATACTTATTGCATTCCATATCTTTTCTCAATTGTCCTACAGCTTTTCTGCATACCATACCAAAATTTCTCTTTTCTTTAAAATCTCTTTCTCTTTCTTTATCATACGATTTGGGATCGAAAGACACTTTCGTTGTTTGCCTCCTTCGCTTCATCAAACTGTCCAGTGTGCAACGCCCGATTAATGAACGATCAGCTACAGATTGGCTGCACCTTAAACGACGGCCATCGCCCATCCGTAGTAAGCTTTCAATTAGTTCGCCCGTAGCTTGTTGTGAAGTGGGAGATAAATTAGGATCTCGAGATCGACGCTTGAAATGCTTTCGCTGTTCCCTGGGCTTCAGGGCGAGTTCGCTGCCCGGGAAGGAGGTACACAAGCAGCTAAGCGCCTTTTGATGGAGGATTGTGTCGTTCCGTCTTTCCGTAACATTGAAAAGTGGTTCAATCTGCATGCGAAAGAAAAAGGAAACACAGGGACAGAGAGTAGAGAGGTGTCGCGATGGTTGGCATTAACCGTAAGCTCCATATTTTATCGACACGTTCGAGGCGCCGTAAGCATGGAGCTACTGGGGTTTTGGAGACCAACGATCAAGATTGTCTTTTGATGATAGCTTTTTGTTGTTTTACACCTTTGCAAAAGGAAGTTTATGAGATTATCTATTGACCAGAAATAAGTTTTTGCATGAAACATATTTTTCTTTTGGTGAGTTCGTGTCTTCTCGGACGTTGAAGTCTCTTGTTACAAGCAAACGAACGAACGATACTATTTTATATTTTCTTATTAATTAACGAACGTAAAATAATAATTTGTCAATCGTTATTGCATGTACTTCTTCTTCTTTCTTTTCAAAACCATCTCTTGCAATTATTCTTATTCTTCACCGTAAGTCATTTCATAAACAGAAACATTAAAATACCTAAAAAACACATTGCAGCTTCTTATGATGCTGCTCATTACCGTAACGATGTTGCATTAAAACAAAGAAACCACAAAGAGATGTGTACGCTAACAATGATGTTTGCATTCCTGCAGTCCCAATTAAAGCTTTCTTTCGCCCTTGCGCTGAATATGATTAGTTCCGCGTACGGTGGAGAATAAAATGTTCTTACAGCGCGTGCATGCTGCGTGCAGACAGTCACAGGCGCAAGCAAATGTGTTATGTTTTATTCCGCGCTTGTATGTAGTTTCCTTTCCCTAGCCACCGCCCCAGCAAGTGAGTACAGGTCGTCCTGCAGGGTGAGGCGAGCGCGCCCGTGCATCTCTTGCCCTACGGTCAATTCCGTAACTTTGGGCACTGCATTAAGTCGAACAACCAAACATAACAAACCAACGCACTTGTTGATGTTTGCGGCTCGCTGGGGCAAAAGCCTTCAACCGTGCGTAGATGTTCGCCACTCAATTTGGACGATCGCGGGGTGCATTAGCCACGATTTAGCTCTCCTGCCACCCGAGCTGCTCTTCTGCTCTTGCTGCTTCTGCTCCACCGTGCAGCCTAAGTGCGGCTTGTTTTAGGCTCATCGGCTGCTTAAGCATCGCGCGCTCGCTGCTCTGGCGTGATCGTTTCCTATTTTTGCATGCACACAACGTCTTCATCGTTTAAGTAGAAATCGAACCCAAACAGAAAAAGCAACCTCTTACGGCCAACCACCACCACCACCACACAGGCGTGATTCGCCAATCGACTAACGACGCTGCGGCTGAAGGTGGTGATGTTGATGATGCGGGCGTGATGAGGGTGGGATGGTATATGAACAATGATTGGCACCGACCGCGAAACTGCCCTGCCCCGCACGGTATGGAAATGTTTAATCGGCTAGCCGTCCGAGACTCCTGTCTTGGGGCCGCGGCCGCCGCCACCGCCATCATCATCACCTGTCGTTGTGCAATATTTGGAGCGTAGCAAATTACTTCATTATATTTTAATAATTATTTGCTTATCATTACCCGCGCTTCTTGCGCGCCTCGCGAGATGGAGTACCTCCGTTGAAGTGTGGAGTGATTGGTTGATGTTGTTGTTTCTTGCTCCTTTTTTTTGTTTTTCTTCGTTCGCACAGACTGTAGATGACTTTTTACCCATTATCGGTTGTGCGGTGTGTAGCCAAATTTGGGATCATGATGCATAATGCTTAGCTTCGGTCGAGGTCGATGAGTGGGTAGGTGTTGCTGTCGGTTGCATGACGGATAGGTGGCTTATCCTAGAAAGAGGGTGGTTTATTTTAAGCGACCGGGTCGAATGATTGGCTGATACTGATCGCTATCGGGATGAAATTTGGTGAAAGATTAACGGAAGTTTTTGATACTTTTTTCGTGTTTTGCGATGTTGGTGCGTGGATATGGAGCTTCAACGAAGATGCGAGTTGATGAGTAGGCTGGAAATTGATGTTTGACCATGAATGACCTGGAATAGTATGAGCATGTAGATTGGCGCCTAAAGGTATGCTTTATTGCAAACATTTGCAGGGTTTTAAGAACACCGCAGTAACTGTTTGTGGAGAAAACAATGTATTTAATTAATTTACATAAAAACAACAAATAAAAAAGTAAAGCAATGATCTTGTATTGCTTCTTAAACGATTTATATTTGCTTTGTAAAATTCTTCAAAAATAAAATTCCGTCGTATAACATAGGTGAAACTGATATTAAATATCAATGTAGCAACTTCAAACGACACCATTGCGCTCCTAACACAACGCTTGATGGACACAAAAAAGTAGACTAATGGATTTAGACGTGCCATTCTTCCTCCCCCCAAATGCTGCCATCATGTGCAGAACTGCTCGCGTGATCAGCCCTCCGGGGGTGGGCCAAAACAAAAACATCGACAAAGATGCTGGTGCCGATATTGCCCGCGGGTGTAGAAGTAGAATGAGAGCTGCAAAAAACAAGACAAACTACAAAAAAAAACAAGGCAAAACAGCAACAGCGCGAAAAGAAAACAAAATTAACTGAAACATCTACGCGGAACAGGGTCCGATCATGGTCCCCCAGACTGAAGCATCCCCGTTGCGTTAATTCATTTTCTCCATTCAATTAACCACAAATAGGGACGACGACAAGAAGCACAAGATGCGAAACGACGACGACGCGTTTCTAATGTGACCCACCGGGCGGCGAAGGTGGTGAATGGGTAGTGGAATGTTCGTGCTGCGGGATCAACCGCTGCGAGCCTTTGGCCCCATTAGCAGCTCGTAAATAAAACACCGTGAAGCAATGCTAGAAACAATCTAGCGACAAGCATTCTTAGCACCCATCGCCGTGTGTCTGCGCCATGCGGAACAGACACATCGGACAAGACGCCACACGGAGGCGATTGAATCTATCCCGAACGATTGAAATGGAGCGTAACCGTGGGTTCCTGCCAGAGTGTTGGCGGTTGGGCGCATTACTTGCAAGCAGTGTTTTATTTGCAACGCTTTATGGGTATTTTGGGGGTCCCCCCGGATTACCGGACGTTCCCCGGGAGGTAATTATCACATCTCGTTCTCCGTGTGATGGCTTCATTTAAGAAAAGGTCGCCCAAATGTCGCCCAAAGTGAGCGGTTGAACTGAGGGACGTAGGGAGTGCATTTGCGTCCGCAATTCGTTCGATTCTGATCGCTGAAGCGTGCCAGAACGAAAAAAAGCGTGGTGTAAAGCACAGAATGTGTCGGGACGTGTATCCGCACGATGGGGAAGTATTTTAATTGAATTTGTTATAAGATTGTTCTTTCCTTTTTCTTCCCCATGTTATAAGCCACATCAGCTACCGTATGGGCTGATGTGGCCGATAATTACTTTCCGGTTCTGGTAGGTCGAACCTAGATTAAGGGGGAAGTGTGTCTTCCTCGTCGTAAAACCAGTACCTGCTTCTACAGTAACCCTAATAGACGGGGTGTTTTTTTTCGTTTTGTGTAGCTTTACGCCTTTGAAATTGTTTTTATTTCCTTTTTAATTAATCACGAACCGGCAACCAATATTTTTATTCAAACGCTTCCAATGTGTGCTTCCTGCATTGTTGCACAGTTATCTCACCACTTCTGACAGACTAATTTGATTTTTTTTCCTCTCTCTCTTTAGCAATCAAACTTTACTGTTGCACTGAGCTGGCCAAGGGCTTGTTTGTATTACTTTATCAACACTTTTTTTGTTGCTTTTGAAATAGGGTAATAAAGACGGAGGGAGAAAAAAAACAGACAAACCAATCCACTAGATAAACTCATAACCGCTGGTCTTTGTGTGGGATGTAAGGTACATGTTTTGAAGTTTCCATTAGCGGACCTGTCGAAACCGGAGAAGAAAGAGTCCCCTGTTGATAAGGGCTCCCCTTTTCGATTCGCTACGCACCGGTGTATCTATCGGTGATCGAAGCGAGCGGTTTGTGAGGGTTTTTTGTGCTGAGTCAACGGCATGTGGTACATAAATAGGCGATGGTAAAGGAAGTGTGGAAAATTTCCCCAAAAAAAAAAATCCTTACCGCTCGATCACAATAGAGAAAGAAGTGGCGGAGCATAATCGACGGATCGGAATAACCTTGACCAGGCGGGAGCTTATGATGCGTTATGAAAGGTTGTTTAGACCGCTTTTTTCTCTCCGCTCCTGCCACAGTTTGTAAACACAAGTGCAGTACGATTAAGCCGGCAACACTGTCAGGGGAGATAGCATTATAGGAAGAAAGCAAAGCAAAACTCCGTGACACTCGGAGCGCGGTGTTCATGCTGGTACTTTGATACTCCGAAGAATAGACCTTAGGAAGGGAAAGAAGAAGGCCAGCCAGGCAAAGGGAAAGCATCGAACAAAAAACACATCCAGGCCATCATAATTACAAACGAGTTAAAGCATTTAAAACGGGAGGAGCTCTTTAACGTTCTGCGCAATTACGGGATGGTGCGTAAGGAATTATCGACCATTTTTCCCTTGACCCCCGCCAAGAGCCTGTATTGTGGGCCTGGGTTTCTTCCACTCACACCTAGCACAAAAGCGCTGTAAGCACGTGTTAAAGTTACGCACAGATTAGTGACCAATTAGACGGAAATGAGCAAAGGACACGTTCTAGGAAGCAAATAAACAAGCTTATAATTTCTCCACCGGCGTGCTAAGTAGCAAATGAGTCTCCGGGTGTTTCTCCATGGAATTCGAAGCGATACATTTAATTACGTGCTATTGGCGTACCGTGCCCGACATTGCTAGACCGACATATCGGATTACTTTCCGTTCCGAAAGGTGTTCCATTTTGGCGTGGGTTTTGTGGCGTGTGATATCATGCCAAAACTACCCACCTTCTATCATTTCTTCTCAACTCTGGCTTAAATAGTCACGCACAAACAGAAAACACAAGCAACGCTCTTTTTAAACTGATGTAATCGTACACTAGAAATCGACGTGCGTACAAGCGACGAACCTTTGCTTGGGACGTTTGCCTGAATAATCCATCAAACGTTTGCTATCAAACACGCATGACCAAAAAGGATCGTGACAAATGTGGTAGTGTCCGGTTTCATTTCGTTTTCTCAGTACCGTCTGGAACAATTTTTAGAATGTCGTCGCACGTTGCCACCGGCTCTCAGCTTTCCTTCCAAAAGGGCTTCAGCGGTTCAGCGCGGTGTCGTTTGTCACAGGGACACTTTCTTTTTCCCCCCTACTGACATCACTGCTTCGATTATGCTAATAAAGAATGTTTACTTCACTTGACCACTAGGAAACTGAGGGAGGAAACTGGTAGGTCGAACTTATTGATTGATCTGGGTCTGTGCGTGACATGAACTCCTCAACTCGCGATGGGAGTTGGACGGGATTAGCTTAAGTCGGTGGGAGAAAAATCGGGGCCAAACCTTCGAAAGGGCCAACCGAAACCCGCACGACCGTCCTGGGGCTGGGTCACACACGTGTCGCTAGAGTTCTTGGTGTGTGCGCCCGCAACGACACACACCGTTTTCCATTTCGCCATTTGATATTGCTGTGTAATGGAACCTGTTCCGAAATCCGACGGCGAAGAGAAAACAAAAACTCGTCTAAATTAATCACAGCGTCTGTCAATCATCATTTGGCGCACGGGCGCACTGTGGGGCCTGGGGTTGCGTTCCGAAAGCGCCGAGGTCGCGTTCAAATGCGTCCAAATCAGCAGGGATTCCATTTGGTTAAGTTACCCAATTTTTGTGCGATCCCTAGAGGGACCGCAAACAGAGAATTTAGAACGTCTGGGTTAGAGAACAGGTTTTTGTGCGGTCTTTTGCGCTACCATTTTGGCAACGTGAAAACGACCAACGGGCTGGGAAGCAAAACAGAACAAACCTGCCGGACAAATCACCTGTCTGGAAAATTTGCATACTGGAAATCGATCAAACCGTGCTTTTAATTAAACTTTGTCGTAAATCATCCTGCCCAGGAGAGGCGCTTCTGGGTGAAATCGTAACCATTTCGATCAGCTGTGACGCCTTGCACCCAATTGAATCGGTAGAAAGCAGTTATAATATTCGTTCGTGCCTATCATCATGATCCATACAGCAGCATCCTAAACGTCTTGTTTCCCAGCGATAAGCTGTGGCTGGTGTTCAATTAATGCACGCGAATTTAAAGAGCCCAAGTGTAATGAAGCACTCCGAGTACATCGAGATGATTTCATTGAACGCTTTTTGTTATGCCGAAAGACACTCTCACATCGCGTGACAGTTGAGCAAATCGCTATCGGTTTCACTTTTGTTCCGTCTGGCGGGCGGATTGAATACATGCCGCTTCGTTCGATGCACCCCATGCCCGTTTTGGTATGCATTTGCCGCCCTCTCTGTCCCCTCTCTGTGTTTCTTTCTCCCCTTTGCCGCTCAGCGGGATGCAAGTGGATGGAAAGGGTAGTGTCATGGCTCATAAGATTTTCAAGTATAAAGACCTTCAGGCACGAGCCAGAGATGCGTTCGGTGCAACTGAGTGAGAAGCTGTGAAACGAAAAGACTTTATGCGAATTTTTGTACACAGTAAAAATGTTAAAATAATAAACTACAACTTATGATAAAAGAGGTAAAGAGGGCTCCTATGAGTTCCTGAAAAATAAAGAGTCAGAAAAAAATACATTGCTCACAAGCTTATCACTATTCTGCAACTGTACTTTACTACATTTTATTCCGTTATTGGAATGTTTTTCATCAAACAAAAAACACAAAAAACATATCCCCCTATTTTTACACTCCATCATCGGCGCTTCCGTTCCGATGCCACTGCGCTGGTAAAAACTCAGCTAGAGTGAGGCATTAATTAATTTCCACCTCATGCTTCATGTTCCAATCATAAAGCGCACTCTGAAGGCGCATAAAATGACAGAATGGACCGGTACTGGACACCGCGAACACACAGTTGGAAAGTGCAGCCGATGGAGAGAGGAAAAAAAACATATTCCTCCTTAAGAACAAGCATTATCACCGTTGGTTCGCTACACTGGTGAAAGGTATCGCTGTACCTTTTCTTACCCCCAGGGCTAACCAAAGTTAGATGGCATGGTTCATGTGTTCATTTCATCCCCAACCTGTTCCGCGTGTGTATGTTTAAAACATGATCCTTTAAACCGAAAGAGCGCGCAATGCATCCGCGCGGAACGCTAGGGTTGATATGAATTATGGATGGAGCTCGGGAGAAGAGAACCCGACTGCCCGTTCCCCCAAGGGTTCTGGGTGGGTAGCTTTCAGTGATTTTCTAATCGCAGCCACGAACCGGTACGGTGCACGGTTTTTTCCCCCTTTTTGGTTATTAATTATTTTCAAACTTCTCGCTTACTTGCACAGTTCAGGGAAGGTAACACACTCGTTGGCCGATTTAACGAACTGCGAAATGAATTATGAACCTTTTGGATGGGGAGGGTGTGGGCGCGATAAAGTGTTCTAAAGGAAAAGTTCCGTCCAAGTGCACCAAATCCGTTGTCCAGAAGCCTCCCCCCCTAATGGCGATCACTTTCCGCGAAATGCCACGAATGGTGAAGCTGGAAGCATCTTTCGAACCTCGGCTCGTACATAATTGAGTGACGGAATATTGCATATAAAATTAACGCTAATTGGTTTTCGGTGGCGCATCCACGGACGTACTTTAGATCGACCCAACGATAGCGGGAGAAAAGCAAAAGGGTGCAATGTCTTGTTTTGCTGGTGTATCTTTTAAAATAAACAGAATTCACCACGGGGAAACACACCCAGCGTGGAAAACAATATCGAGATCTGATACGGAACTACACGGCACGACAAGGAAAGGGGTTGGCGAAGGCGTGAAATAAATCTTATAATATTACAGCCAACAAAAAAACCCCGTCAGGCTCATTTAATTTGAATTTACTTGATGTTTTTGCGCTACAAAACAATCACTCTCCTACGAAGTGGTCGTGCGGAAGTAATTAGGATGGGCCAGTGCAGCTCATCAAACGACTTAAACGATCGGTTGGAAAACGAACCTTACAAAGTACGCCACAGCGAACGAGTTGTTACCCGCCAGCCCACCTAATTATCGGCTGACCGTGATCAAAACCTTCCAAAAACCCCGCCCCCCTCCAAAATACGCTGCTTCCTTTCGCCCCGATCTACTTACAATCTCGAAAGGGAAGACGACCCACTAGCCCCCGAAGCAGGGTGACGGAGCGAGAGAGTAACAGAAACGAGGCTAAAAAGCGCACCCGAAAACAGCCTTGATGACTTTACTGACCGACTGAGCCCGCAGCCAGCCAGAGTCGGAGTGAAAATGGAACGCAGCTAAAAAGTTGGAAAATTTTGCGCCAAACTGTGGCAGCGAACATGGATGCACCTTGGGCACCTGTCCCCCTGCCCGTGCGTGGACAGTGTACAGTGTCCCAAAGGCTACGAGAGGGAGAGAGAGATAGGGCACGCTCAGTACTCGGCTTACTCGGCGTGCTTAATTCAAGTGCTAATTTTCCCTCTGAGTTCGCCATTGTGGTGGTGGTGTGCGAGATGCGGGTCACGATAGGGAAAATTAAATGCATAATTAATTGCATGCGTGAGAAAATAAGGGAAAGGTTTTGGAGTGGAATTTAAGTGCGGCGCTGGCGAGATGGGAAAAGCGAGTTTTTCCGAGTTCTTTGGGAGTGACTCTTGCTACTAGCAGACAGTTTTCACAGTGGCATTGTCGCTTTTACTAGCATCAGAGGGAGATGAAGATGATGCGATCAGGAGGGAAAGAGGGAAATGTCTCTATTTTATTCTAGTGAACCCACAGACTTTTCCTCTCTTGTAGATGCAGAAAAACAGAGCTTTATCTTGATTATGTTTAGATACATAGTCGATGATTGTTGCCGGTGTTGTTTTCATGATCTTTTGGAACATTAAGCCGTATTAAATGAGCTTCAATTGCTGCAATAGAGCAGCGCAGCATTAAAAACAGTTGAATTGTTTTAGTCATAATAACAAGCACAGGAATGTCTATATCCTCTACTTTCAGATGGAATGTAGACCTTCTTGAACTTAATCGCCATTCAAAAACCTACACTGGAGTGCCAAGTGCGGTACTGAGTTTTGCATTCTTAAGCCTGCTTTTGACTATTTTACCGTTTTCAGGCAATCCTGTTAACCCGAAAGCAGCAAACAGCACGTACAAAAAATGTACATTAATATTTGCACTTTGCCGCGATTGATTGAACCAACGGCTGTTCATTTGCATTCTATATCCCGCGACGCGCCGTTTCCAATCTCCATTGGCCACCTGTCGGATTTGGTACAGCTGAACATCGGTCCGCTACATTGTCTATCTGTTTGCGATTCGATCGTGCAGAAATTCATGCTGTTTGCTCGCGGAGTAGTACTTTCGTTCAACTATGCTGCCATTAAAAGCCCCATTCTAGCTACCCAACTGCCCTTGCCTGTTCGGGCAATCGAATTGGAAGAGCATCAAGCCATGAAGAGCAGCATGCCAGTGCGCGCGAGCACACACACACATCGTTCATTAAACTCGAAATTATTATTTCGCCTTCCGATTATTATTCTATTTACTTGAAGCTAGAGAGCCGGCAGCAATCATGATTTCACACAATGGTAAAGGCGGGGTGGTGCTTTACGAGTTTTTTGTTGTTGTTGCTGTTCGCCCGTTTGCTTCTGCTTTATTTTTACATTTCTCGTACATCATAGCAAACACTCCACGCCGCTTGGCCTTCCCAGCGTCGTCGTCCCCTAGGCATGGTTCCAGTAGGGTGTTTCGCTTTCTGATCTGAGTGGCCATCTGTTGCTCCGTGGTTCGATGGGTTGAACAGTGGGTACGCTGTGCCGGCACTTTTGGTGCAAAATCTGCAAAATAATCTAGCTAAAGCCATTGGGAGAGGCAGCACTGCTATCGTGGTGAAATAGAAGAATCATGAACTTCATGAAGTATCCGGCTTTGTTTTTTCGTTTTTTCTCTCTCTCTCTGCTATATCGGCAACACACACACACACACACACACACACACACACACACACACACACACACACACACACACACACACACACACACACACACACACACACACACACACACACACACACACACACACACACACACACACACACACACACACACACACACACACACACACACACACACACACACACACACACACACACACACACACACACACACACACACACACACACACACACACACACACACACACACACACACACACACACACACCGGTAATGCACCAGTGCGTTCGATAATAGAACCTCTAGACTTTATTTGTTTTCGCTTTTTTGTTTCATTACTTAGCGGCGCTTTTTTACACACTTATGTATCGACGTGCCGGCCGTAAGCTTGTTTTTCATTTTTTCTCTGCTTATTATCAACTGCTTTAAAGCATCGCTTACCACGCTCATTACACAGTATCGGTGTATGTTTTATTTATAAGATGAAGCTTTGAGATTACAGGCGATGTGGTTTCGGGGAAACAAAAAATCAAACCTCAGCGTCGGTATCGATTTTTGCTGTGTGTCGCAAGCGAGTGAGAGTGGAGATTTGAGCTTACTTTCCCGAGAGGATGCGTTTTTGGTTGAAATTAACGTCCAATTAGGAAAGAAATGATGGATATGCTAAATCAGTTCCAAAGTGGTATGCTTTATAGGCTTTTTGCATGGCAGAATGTTACCTGTACGTATTGTACAATCGGTAAGAGAAGGTTTAAGAACAAGCTCGGTTGTAGCCGAAATCTCAACTGGAACCTGAAGTATAAAACTTTTTCACCTGAGTTGCCGAATGAACTAGCACCGGGAAATGCACAACAACAAGTAAAATGGTTTATTAAGTCGAGATAAAAGTAAAATGTAAATGTTTCTCGACCATTGCAATCAATTCTATATCCCACTGTGCTGATATGCCAATCCCATGTCAGATCTAGTATATGCCCTCGTGATGAGATCTTCAATCTAAACTCTCACGGCTCAGCACCCTCGGGTAAATCCCAACCCGCCCCCCAGCCAGCAGTCACACACACTTAAAACCCCCACACATATGGGTTCAACTGCTGCTGCAGCCGTTTTGTTCATCCATTTGGAACGCATTCTCTCGCTCTCTTGGTGTATCCCACAGTCACACAGGTGTCAATGATCGCTGCTGCTACACACGGCGAAGACCGGTGTGTGTGTAGCACCCTGTTCACCCATTTCACCATATTGTGCACCACCCACCCCCACGGGAACAACACGAATTTTCCACCCCCCAAACCACTTTCAACAGATTGCTATTGTGTGCTGTTCCACAGATGCTCTTTGCCTAGATATGCCTTTTTAGTTTTGCGCTCCATCATTTCAATAGCGGGCTGGAAACGATCTCCCGCGTCATCCCGTGCTCATGCTCGGTTCGATTCTGTTTCATTCCCTTCTGCTCCTCGCGTTTTCCCGTTTAAAAAGCCATATGGTTCGCAGAAAAATAGGGATGACAGGTACAAAAAATACGTATTATATAACACGGTGAAATGCTTGCACCGATCAGAATAGACAAAATACAGGTCCGCTCCGGAATGTTCCCCAGGGTGGAAAGTCAAACGGGAGGAGTCGGTCGACGGGAATTCTCGCTCTGCATCGATGCTTTCATCCACCTTCAATTATGTTTCCGCACAATCCGCACGGTACACGAGTTCTAGTTTGGTCCCCTTTCTCCCCACCCCCAGCCAGGGCCGATGGACATTCAAGCGCGCGTTTGGGGAGGAGGACGGTGTGTCTATTAACTGTAAATCTCCGAAACCGGAAGTACATGCGATGCTTATCAATCCTGGGGAGGGTGTGCTAGAGTGGATGGCTTTTGTGTTTGTTTGTCCCGCTTCAATCCCCTTTTTCTAACAAAAAAAGGTGATAGATTTGGCAAAACTGCTAACGGTACATTCGTTCACGCTGGAGGTGACGCATGAAATGACAGGCGTACTGGCACTGTCCCCCCCCCCCCCCCCCAATGCAAAATCGCCAACTGATCGGTAGGCATTAAAATCGCCTCCCGCCGCCCAGCGTGCAACGTTCTGCAACAGTGGCCGGGCCAAACAAATTAATACAATTTAAAAGCGTTCAGTGATCTTTCTCTTTATCCGCTTTACCGCTGCTGCTGCTGCTGTAAGCTCCCGTCGCTCAATAAACCAATAAAGCTGCCAATCTACGCTTAAGTGGTGAAGGGTGCTGTTGCATCCTTCTCCTAACCCCCTTCGCGTATGTGCATCCGAGAAGAAAATAATAGTCATTCCAGCAGGCAGAAGTACGAACCGGGAGCAAATCTTATCCAATCAGCCCCTATCAACCTTTGGCTGACGGTATACTGCATCACGTTGCCTAAGGGTAGCAGCAGCAGCAGTATCAAGCGCGTACGCAAAAGGAAACACATTGTAAATCGGGAGCATCGGACACTTGCCCGGATAGGGATGCTAAGGGGATGCGTGCTGTAAAGCGTGTCTTACAAAAAAAAGCACAAAATGAACAAAAAAAGAAAAATTAAATTACAACACCGCACAAGTCTGCGGGCAAGCAAGCGACGAACCTTTTTTTTCCTCGACATCGTTTTTTAATACTGTTTGTACCCGATACGAAACAGTCGAGATGAAGTGTGCAGGAAAGAAAAACCACACCACAAACACTAGGGAGAAACTGTCACTTAGAAGGAAATAGGGAGTTGATCGTTACGGGATCAACTTTGGTTCGGTTCGGGCAGACGCATCACCTGCATGGAATGCCGATCGCGCTTATCGTGCCTTTTGTGGGAGGTGGTTATGTCTAAATTTAATCAAAACCGCTAATTAGCTAGCATGGTATGTTGGGGGAGGAGGTGTGTTGCAAGTTGCTCACCACGCAAAGGTGGTATTTAATCAGCAAAAGCAACCCAAAGACGATCATGCGTCGAGGGAGGGAATAGAATGTTGTTTTTGATTAGAAGCACAGAAGTGTGAGGAGTTTTCTTTCCCACATGGAAACGAATTAATGCAATTCCATTCGCCAGCATCCGTACAAAGTTAACTCGATGCTTCAATCATGATTCTTACTCTCTCTCTGTTTGTGTGTTTTTCAGCCTCATTCAGCTAGAAGATTGCTGTACCATCTGTTGTCTTTTCTATGCAATTTTATTCCCTCCCTCCCGGACGAATAGTTTAATTTCCAATAGGGTTTTGTTCGTTCAAATCTTTCCTCTTTTTTGAACGCTTCCCCCAGACCCCTTGCTGGATGTTTCATGGTGTTTTTTTCTTGAGCGTTTTTTTGTCTGTGTGGTACATCCTCTTTTGAAGATACATTTGATGCCGCCTGTTGTTGCCGGAAGTGTTTAGATTTGGCTCGTGAAATACGTACGGAATTATTCCCCGTCCCGCATTTCTGTGGTTCGTTGAACCGTTGCGCTAATGCCCGGTGCCTGGAAAGAGAATTTCCTATGGATTGATTTTAAGTACCGAACGATACCGAATCAAACACTTTTGGGATGGGGTTTTCTGGGTTTTTTTTTGTGTGGGATGGTTGCGTTTGCGCTGTACTGGTGCTTTTCTTTCAAGCTCTCGTTGGTGGAGGTCAACGAACCTCGATTGCTCGGGATGCTTAGAATCAGATAGATAGATAGTTGAAGCCGCCGGCTCGAGCAGAACAATTTTGGGCTCCTTTCCGGTTCATGCAATCCACGCTACGCCAAGATCAATTCCAATTCGGAAAGGTTTCGGTCTGAAGGAAAGGGCCCCCCCTGTCGGCGTGAAATGTTAGCAAACGAACGGCGTAAAAAGGCAATGCTTTTTCCGTTTTCTTGTTGTGTTGGTGGAAAATTGGCCAGTCTAAGATGGTTAAAACTATTTCCACTATTCTTTTTGTAGGAAATGCGTAGGTCAATTCAATTGCTTTGTGGTTGCTGCGACGCGATGGATGCATCTAACAACAGAGGGACGTGAAATTCCCTTCGGGAGGGAACCATTAAGCAACACATCGTTCCGTTCGATCCTTGCCCGCCAGCTTCAGTGCGATCGCAATCAGTTTTGCGCGCAGTGCGGAGGCGCTATCCCAGGCAGTGGACAAAACAATAGAGCCGCCTCCTGGTGCATCGGGCGCATTGGGTGCATTATTTGCATACTATAAGCTAATGCAAGGGTAGGGTTTGGTTAATCGAGCAGAAGCGTTCGTTTCGCAGCCACTCAAGGGCCAGTAAAAAGCTGGCGGCAACACTGTCGATCGATAAATCTGGCGCAGCTTCCGTTGAATTCCGATCGAACGCGCGCACCCGGTTGAGTCGGTTCGCTTTGTGTGAGAGTGCATGCAGCGGGAGCGATCAGCTGCATACCATTGGAAGCTGCATTCTTATCTCACGATCGAACCCAGACGGTTGGGTCGGTGGGTTGAAGAATTTTTGCCAGCACATAAAATTAAAAAGCAATTGTCTTAACAACTGTGTAATCGTTGCTGGTGGGTTTGGTGCTCTCGGAAGCGATTTATCGATAAGAGAAGAGCAATGATGGTTTGTTTAGATAGTCTTATACCTAAAATGCTTAATATATCATTATTTGTATTTTAATAAAAAATATTTTGCTATCAAAGTCAATGATACACCGACCCGAAACACCTAATATACCACACATCTGCATAGCGAAACAGTAACTCGATCGGATAAAGTCAATGCAACCGAAGCCAAAGAGGGAAGCAGCAAGAAAGAAAGAAAATAAAAAAACGCCACTGAGACGAAAAAAAAATCATCCGGAACTAATTGAAATCGATTATAGCATTATTACGGCAGAGTGCTGCCTGACAACGACGCCAATGATGATGATGATGTAGTTGTTGATGGTACCCGTTCGCACAAAAACCGCAGCGAATCGCGTCCAAAGCAGTGCGCAGTGGTCCTGTGCTTGCGAAAGTGCGTGGTGCGGAAGGAAACATTTTCAACCGATTCGGAAAACCTCCACCCCACTCCACGGTGGGAACGCGGCAATGGAAATGAAATGCGTCGTAATCGAACGCATCCGCTGTCTGCGTTGTTGCGCATTGCATGTTGTTTTTCACGTTAAGAACCAAACGCTCGAGATCACACAGTAGCGGATGATGCTTCTGCTGCTGTTGCATGCTTTTCCCGTTTTGATTTCCGTTTGTTTCCTGCTGTTGAGCATCCGGAGGTATTTTGGACGAAGTGGATTCTACTGCTCTTTGTTAGAGGCTTGTTAGGAGGGCATTAGAGGCGCTGCTTAGGCGAGATAGGCGTTGATGCGTTGCAGGAAAGGCAAGCTCGTTGTTAGCGTTTAGGATGTGAGCTTTTCGGAGGGAAGGAATGGATGTGAAAAGAAGGGAAGTGGCGAGCAAAGACAGGAAAAAGGCAAAGCTTCAGAAACGCATCTCAAAAAACCCGTCACCTTGCGCGCCTGTCATCTGATTATTAATGACAGCAATGAAATCACACGGCCGCACGGAACGGTGTTTGATCGAGCGAGCTGACAACCGTGCATATGTGTGTGTGTGTGTGTGGGTATGTGCGTGTAACGCAGGGCCATAATTAACCACCTTCACGGTCCCGGCCCCCTTCTGCGATCCTTCTCGTGCAAATCGTCGTCGTGCGACACGGCACCAGCCAACTATCTTCCGGGCAATCGCTGATGTCTTGCCTTGTACATGACGCACGAGCGCGCGTAATCCCGAGGAAGTGAAGGAAGGAAGACTGTAGCCCTCCATACATCTGCATACATACCGAGCCTGGGGTGGCACTCGTTTGGATGCCACAAATCAGTGCAGCAAGAAGATGCGCAGCTCCTTTGCAGCCAGTGGTGTGCAACCTTATATAAAATATATTTCTTTTTTTACTTAAACTTCTTGGTAAGACCTTCAAAGTCACAAATTGAAAAAAAATCATCTTTCTTCAATCCAACTGGAAGTTGTTCGCCCCTGCCCTATCACCGTCTGCTCTCGTTTGCATGCGATTAGTGCGTCTCTCCTTCCCTTTTGCACCGTACAAGGAAGCACCACGCGCGAAGGTCGCACAAAAACAGCGCTGCAGGACGGAGCCATTGCGTCCGTTTCCCCTCCCTTTATGCGATTGCAATTTCTTCCCATTACGCCTATGCACTTGGCAGTTCCGTCCGGTAGTCCTTCCAGGCGCGCGCGCGCTCTCATACACACACGCAAGGGCAAGGGCAGTTTGGCGTGTCGACTAATGATCTCATTCCACCCGACCCTGCATCACCAACCTTGCGGACGTTCGCGCATTCGTCGCGAGCCGCACGACTGGCCCGCTCCGCACAAAACCCGCAGCGAGCAAATACCCGCCCACCATACAACCGTGGTGGTTTGATTTATGTTACGGTGCGGAAGAATTTATGCTCAGTGGCAACGCGTTGAAAAGCGGAAAAGCTGGTCTATTCTTCGGAATTTCACATCTGCATGTGCCTTCCTTCCCGCCTGCAAGTGGACATCCGCTTGTGACCGTTTAATAAATGGTACGAATTTGTTACAACAATTATGGGGGTCCTGCACCATTTGGACCATTGGGGTTTGTGATTCGTGCAAATGGGCGAATGGGTTACGATTTCAACATTTCGCCTGTCTGGGCAACTGCGCTGTTACAGGCAGGGGTTGCACGTTACAGAACGGTTGGGACAGACTGCGCTCTGAATGCGATCACCCATCAGGACGTACGGGGCTTGGGCACCTGGCACTTGGCGGAGCGGACTTCTTACGAACCATAAAGTAAACCATCAAATGGTGGTGCCCGTTGCCTGCGCTGTTACATAAATGACAGGATCGTTAGCGTGAGGATGAGTTTATCGTTTTGCTGCAGTGGGGTGGAACGGTTGGGTGCGAAGAAAAAAAGAAGAGCAAAAGGTAATGTGGAGCACCTTGAGGGATTTATGTGGTTCGGTAAGTGGAGGATAAAATTGATTTTTGATGGCAACACTGTTTAAAGGAATGTTTATTTGTTGGTCTACGTTATCTAGGGCTGAAGTTGTGCAGGTTTATGGTAGTATTTTTGCTATTTTATGATCAACTAACGATGTTCTACTCTGAAATGAAATGGATTCTTTTTATAAATTCCAAGATAAGCGATGTCGTTGGCATCTGAAGAATATCTATAAAAAACTTTTAATTTACCTTATCACCTTTTAAATTATTTTAGCTCTAAATATAGGTCTGTACATGGCTTGAAACCATGTCAGGCATGTTTTCAGTAGAGCGAATAGATGGCTGCACCACGGAGCTGACCGTAAAGTAATACTAGATCCTTATAAAAGACCTGAGATAGGTGATACATGACACTAAGGGCTGCTTGATAACAACACGACCTTTTTTATTTAATTACGTTCAGAGCTTCTTTTAATTGAAATGCGTTTCATTTCAAAACAATTTCTCACTTCTTCATCCGCATACACTTCTGCATAAAGTAGAATGCAACATATTGCCGTAGGGATTAATACTTCATCACATGCAGCTTTGGTCGCTAATGCAGCCAACCCAAAGGCGGCACTTTACAGTCAGATGGAAAAATGCCGATCGACCACAAGAAATATCAAATGTTTAAATAATTTTAATAGCCACCATTTCACTAACCGTAATCATCACCACACCAACTCACACACACACGCACACAGTCCAACAAGTCATTTGAGGTTGCGCGCCTGGTAGGGGTTTAATTCCCTGCGGCTTAATCAACCAACCGGACTCGGTGCGACCTTGATCGCTGTACCGCACGTCCTTACGTAACCGCCTTTGCAAACCGTAATTCCGACAATTCCGTAACTTCTTCCCAGGCACAGATAACGGACCTGACTAGTTCTTACCCTTATCCACCACCATCAAGAAGGACGAACACATTTTTGTGCCGATTAACTATTGGGCCCCCAGCTCGCACAAAGCTACCGGCATCGCTGTTCCTGTTCTTACCGTGATTTAACCGCGTCTTTTGAGCGTTTTATTTATTTTTTCTCACTCGATTACATGGTTTTGCGTCGAGGTTGGAGAGAGGCGCACATCCAGTGCTAGATGATATTTTAATGATAATTATACTGCGCGCTTTCTACTCCACGCCGGAGGGAAATGAATATTTATAAAACTGCATATCTCTCTCTATCTGCAGCTTTAGCGTACTGGTGCATCCCGGTGTGTGTGTTTTAGTGTGCAACGATGCAGCGAGGGATACGCTCGGTGCATGGAATTGCATATTAATTGGTCATTTGTCAACCCTCCGGCGCTGGGGTTCGATACAGTGTCCCTCCGTCTTCCCTGTCCTTTTCTGGCACCAAAACGCTCATGATCATTTTTCTTACCCATTTCTTCGTGTCGCACCACATCGCGTCGATCGGTCAGCGAAATGTTTGCGGGCGTGAAAAATCGCACAAAACTGCACAGCCGACACAACCAAATCCTTTTTCTTACGGCGCGCTAGGGTTGGATTTTTCACGCCACCGCAGCAAACGGGCTAAGATAGTGCCGGTGCGATAGTGCGTTGTGCTGCGAAATGTGATGAAATGCTTGAAGCGTGTCCAGCGTGTGGATTTAACATTTATCACGTGTATCTTTATAGGCTTCTGATTGATGGTGTGTTTTTTTGTGCAAAGTGAGATGCGTTTAAGTGCAAGATAAATTGGGCCTTTTACTACACGAGTACGTAACTTTAAAAATGAATGAAAAAGCAGGTTAACAAAATTCATCACAAAATTTCGCAATTCAAGAGCATTACCTTTTTCGAAACGGGCATTATCTGGTCGAATTACCTTTACTGTCAATTAAAGTTCAGCAGCGAAATTGATGCACGCTCGTCGCTTATCATGATTTATTTATAAAGGGTGTTGATTGCTCCCTAACGAACCACATCCACAGCCAGAATAGATCAGTATCGGAAAAAGTAGTTTTATGAAATTATCTCTTCCAGGGCTGGGTTTGACATTTTACTGCCACCTTCGCATGTCGATTCAACTGTCAACGTGTGGCCGGATGATTAACTCCATCACATTCTCTCTCAATTTTCCGTTCGCAGCCACTGCACCCCGAGCTGCTTATCGAAAGGAGACCAACAGCAAGCTAGAAAACGGACGGACACCAAACGGACAAGTTCTTCTGCGGACTCCGGACTTAAGCTGCCCTAGGAAACGGGACACGCGGGTAAGTGAATAGAAGCAGCGTGGTGGAGAAAAAAAAACGATCCCAAGGAATCCGATTGAGCTTCGCATTTCGTTACCGATCTGTCAGCGAAACTGGTCTCCTAAATGGTAAAATGCGATTTTCAAACCGGAGATTCTATGCGCCGGTTGACATGACGTCCGGTGCTTTTTTTTTGCAATGCACAGTTAGATTCGCTCCAGATTGGCATCTTGATGACGTCGCGTTCTTGCGCACTACTGCGTGTGCTGCATACGCAACGGAAAACGTGTTGAAATGTGGTGGGATGAGGGATAAGGAAGAAAAAACAGCTCCCTCGACACAACACTGCGGAGGATCTTCGTACGAGAGGGTGCGTTAATGGTGTAACGCATCACTTCCTTTTCTGATCGAGCAAGCGAACGGGTTTGATCAAAACAAATAGAAGAATTTCGACTTGCCTAGTTGGAAGCGAGCCGCCTTGCCTTGCGCTTTTTGCAGCCGAAGCTTAATCGGCAAGGTGGTGCTGCTGGTGCATCATAAATATTCATGACTGATAAGCGCTATTAATTTGCGTCTGCAGTGCGTCTGGGGATGCGTTTACGCGCTACTGTTGCTACTGCTGCAGTTTGCAGCTGCGTGTAAATGCAATAGTTGCAGGGATATGGTAAGCGCGAACGGAGGGCGTTGGTTGGCATGAGCATCGATGGGTGGCATAATTCTAGGAAGCAATCAGCGTGTTTCGCCCGATGAAGTGCTGTTTCTACTGTAGGAGCCTAAGAGTTGGTCCGAGCAGTTATGAATTATCATTTAAATGAGCTTACTTTATTGGCAATTTTTCAATCAGTAAGAATGAAGAGAAGGCGGATCTTTCTAGGAATATTCTAGGAATATAGAATTTATATTCTTTAATTTAATTCTTCTTTTAAATTACTTTATTTTTGACATTTTGAGGATTTATAATTAAGTGTATAATTTTGTAAAGTAAAGTTAAAGAGCATGACATAAACAATGTTATGCAAAAGCATCCAAAAATGTGAAGTAAAATCATATTTGTCTCTTATATAGCAAGCTTTATTTGTGTTTTAACCATTTTTTCATGTTATCATAGCCATATCCAAGCATATCTAACATTTCCCTTTTTATGATGAATGAAAACCTTGTTGATGATCGTAGATATGATCACACAAATAATCATAAATGCAATTGCTTGTTTGAAAAGAAGACTCATCCCTAATCGTAAACGCTTAAGACGAATCGTTATCGAACCTGAAATGAACTTTATAGCATGCTTTTTCCGCTAACCCCGTGGTGAAGACAAATTGCACAGACATACAGCCCATAAGTACGGTGTACATTTTGTTCCGCATTCCTGCTACAAGTTGTTCTTGGGCACACGGGAAAATAATAAGAACACACATTTACCCCATCCTTAGCGCTCACAGGAGGTGTCAATGCAGCGAGAGGGGGTTAGCATGGTCGCTCTAACAGGATTAGTCCCTGTCCCGGCTCACCCCAGGGTACGCGGGGACAGGGTTAAGCTTTATGCACACCGTCAGACTAAACAAATAATGCCATATCCTATTTCTCGGACAACTGCACACGCAATCGTCTGTTGCTTTTGTCCGCTAAACCCGATGGTGGCGGTCATCTGCTGCGTTACTGCGGGAGGTCAAAGCCACACTCGCCCGCGTTGCATCGGCCGGGGTTATGCGGTAGAAAGGTATGAAGTTTTACTACAAATCCTGCAAAATTACTTTCCACACTGCGGGTGCGCGAGCGAATGAACTGGAAAAACTGGACACTGCTGGTGCGGGACGGAACTGCAGTGTTCTCCCAGCAAGCTCCAGTGGAACGTTACAAATCAAGCATCTTCACTTGCTGCTTCACCATGTTGTGGGGCAAGTTGAGTCTATGGATTGGATTAAGATTTGCTTTCCCCTTTTCGCTCGGGCCGTTGCGTACTGCAAAAAAACCTACCTCCGGAGGATGGTAGATGATGGGCACGCATGGCTAAAATAAATAGCAATGATCCCAATGGCCTCTGCACGGATCATTCACGGACGCCTTGCGGATGCGTATTCACCCGTAGCACACAGCCAGACGCCCGAAAGCAAATACTTCCCTTTTACCCAGAGGGCAAGCAAGAAGCAACATCACTGTGGGGCAGTAAAATTGATTTATTGTTTCGCATGTGTCTAGCTCACGGCACAGACACCACCCCAGCCCAGGAGAGTTTTCCCAACCGTGCGTCCCATCCGCCCAGAACACAAGGGCACACGGGTATGGGGTTTTATTTGTTTTCCAATTACGCCGGCCGGTATGGGCAACGTTTTGTTGGTTTGCCTCTGGGAGGTGGAACGAAAATCACAGCCAATCTTTCTCCTCCCCACTCTATTTCCAACCCCATAAAGTCGCTCGGTTGCGTTTGGTTCGTTAATTTCTTAATTTATTCTTTCTCAACTCCCGGGCGCCTGGCGGCAAACGCTCGGGACTGCACGCGTGGCCGGGTTTTATGTGGCCGGGGCCGGTCGCTCGCTTTTCGGGGGCTGTCCTGACACGCGCAGAAACGTCTTCATTCGCGGTGGACGCACGCGCACGCGCGCAAGATCTCGCGAGCTTGCTCTTACGATCTTCTCTGATAAGCGAGGATATGTGTGCAAAATAAAACGGCAACAAAAATGGCAAAAACCACTGCTCATGGAACGCCGTTACGTAGAATGCGCCGTATGATGGGTTTTAGTTTACTGTATCTGCCATGAGCAGTGTTTCCGGTGCCGTCCCGATGCACGTTGGTTGTCCGGTTTAAAAGATATTAATACTAGCGGTAAATGGAACGTCCCGGTAGGTCGTTATGGCGGGCATGGGTTTAGTTTGCATAAAACAAAGGTGCGCTAGAAACGTTAATTAGTCGGAGGCATTAGGAAGTGGCGTAATTGGGTTCAGTTCCGATGGCGATGCAGATTGAGTCCTTTGGAATATATTAAAAAAGAGAGGAATAATGCAAGAGAAAGTGGAACCTTGTTTGTTGAAAAGCATGAACATATTGCATTGAATTTTATTTCAAGGTTCGTGCATTTTACCATAGTTGAAGTCTTTCAAGCAAATCTTTGAGATTGTTCTTTTCAACTCACAAAGCTCCTCAAATCTAGATTCTTATGTTTTATTCAGACGAATATATACTAACATAAGACTAAAATAATTTATTTCAAAACTTTCACGAAGGGTTCGTCTCTTCTCTTTAATTGAAATCTTTTAGGTCAGTAAGCTTTAAACGTTATTCCATCGATTCTCACGCATTTCTAGGAGCACGGGAAGCCTCCTGAGGTTAAGAACCTGTTCGATCATAACCTCTACTACCCGTAAGCTCGATCATAACCTCTACTTTGCAGTTAGTTCTATCCGGCATCTGCTTGGTATCAGGTTCTGCTGTAAAAAAAGGAATAAATTTTTGATATTATTTTTGCAATCAGCGGAAGCAATCAGTGCAATCGTGTCCGGTGCATCTGTCGTCAAGCCTAGGACAATTAACAAGTCTTTGCTAGCCTGCTCTACGACAACGGATGATGGGTAGAGAACCAGTTTAGAGCCCTCTCAAACCGTTTTACATGCTGCTTCCCTCGATTAAATATCAGATTGCAATCACTGATCCGCCCGTCGTCCATCCATCGCGACAAACCAAAAAGGTCTCCACAGGCGAAGCAGAGCACAACGGCATTTATGCATATGAAGCAGGACGGGGTGGCCCCCGGGTGTATTTATGCATTCGGTACCTTTTTGCCACAGCATCTGTTGTTATGTCGGGGCCGCAGGGGTCGTGATCGCTCTCCCCACGCCCAATTGACAATCAATTTCCAGTCAATCTCTTCCCTGCGCAATGTGCGGGTGTGGGTAGAAAGTGTCGCTTGCTAGAGGGTCTGCAATTTCCAGCCCGGCAGGCCAGATCGATCAACGCTCTGAGGGAGTAGCAATGGGTTTGAAAAAAGTTATTATCCACTCGCCGCAATTGTGGAGTAGGACGGTCGACCGGCTATTTCCTTCTTCCGCTTACCAGTTTTCTGCCAGCACATTCAGTATGGGACAATAAAATCGTAAATGTTGCATAAATTATGATCTTGGCCCGTGCGACGACAGGTTCGATTTGGCATCGGCATTTGCTAACGGCTAGAGGGAAGTGTGTGTGTGTGTGTAGGATACGAAGGGATTCTTCTCGCATTGTCGCTGCTAGAAGACCCCGAAACCGGACCACGAAGTTATCGATCCCGTGGGATCACCTCTAGCCGCTAGTACACCTCCTGTTTTTGGCCCTTTGGCAAACGAACGATGCTGCATGCATACTAGGGAAGGAAAGAACCATTTGCAGAAATCTGATCGTCGGCGTACGTATGTGACGGTACGTGTTTGCAGCGGCGCGTGTTGCCTAGCACAAGGGGTGAACGAAGGGGATGAGGAGAAGATAATTTAATTTACATAATGGGCTCGGAATCGCGGGTGGATAGTGATACAATTCTTTTCGCTGGAAGAGAGCTACACGACAGACGTTGCATAAAACGGACGTTGATGCTGCACGGAGCGCTCCACCGTCCAAGCGGGCCATGTGAAGGTGGTCGCCCCGATTGAAATATTGATCTGGGGCAACATAATTTGTACGATGGTGCGGGCAGTGTTATCTGCGCGAACGCGTCGTAGGAGGATAACAGGGTAACAGGATCTTCGCAATGCCGAGATGTCTATATACGCTCGTCTAGCTTAGCCTGTCTAGCCCTCCTAGCTCAGCGTTTGGTTTGAACGGTTTAACGGAGCTTTGAAGGTGGGTTGTACTTCTTTTCTCCTTTTCAAAAAAAACGGCTCTTTGTGGAGATGGTAAGTAAAACATTGAACTTGCAGCATGATGCCCGCTTGCCAATTGGAAATCTGGTTTTATCATCAGCCTCAAAGTATGCGAGAGCACAAAACGGGTCTTTTCTGCGGCATCGCCAACATGGGCGGGGGGGAAAAACTGATCTAGCCCGGCCGATGTGGGTCCTCCGGTACCTTCGGCAGATGGAACTTGTTTTCACGCAAAACTCGTTGTGCACTTGCCGTCGATAGTTGGGTTCGATTGCAGCAACGGGGCACCATAGTGGTCATAGTGCGATGCGCAACGTTCCGCTGCGTAGGATTGCGTACAAAGGGAACCTTGGAAACGATGGGATTTATATCAACATAGGAAGAAAAAAAAAGCTCATATAAAAACACCGCCCGTTCGGCTGCGACACGTCACAGACGTGCTAGCTGCAAAACAGGGACTTATTCATGAAGAAATGGTCCAGTCTCCAGCAAAGGGGCGACATCCATTAAAAGGTAAATACTTCTATAACTGCTTTTTTATTGGGTGGAAGCACAACGAGTGGGCCGCCCGAACGGCCGGTCGCCGGCATGCAGTGGCCTCCGGGGACACTTTGCGACTCTTTTAATTTGCTACAATCGAATCATCCTGACCTGCGGGGAAGAGAAATGGCAGAGCAAGCGAGAGAGAGAGATAAGATTAGAGACGGCGAAACGGCAAACGGGTTCGTCGCTTGGTGTCGTTTGATGGGGAACATTTTTACAACACTTGGAGAATGGTTTGGAAAGAAATGCGTGGCGTTTTTGTGTTTGTCGCTTGCGATCGTTGATAAAAGAAACCTTTCGGCAAAGAAAGTGCGAAAGCGCTTTTCCCTTGTGCTGCACACCAATACAAATCGATTACAAACGGCGGTGGTTGGTGAAGTTCATTGGCGGCGAAAACGGTTACCCCTGTCTAGCCGTGTCTAGGGTGTTACAAAGTTCAACAACTTGTAGCACCAGCCACGCTTGATCGTTGGATCGTGAACCTCACCAGATCGTGATCGCATAGCACAGGTACACAGGGCAGACGAATTAATAGATTAATCCATAAATTGAGTGATTTATTATTATTGCACCACATATTACTCATCTCCGTGCCTGGTTTTTGCGCAGCTTATGCAAACCGGTCGTCGCCTGTCCGTCGGGAATTACCGGATCATCCGAAGGTAGTAAGAAAAAAGCGCAGCCAGCCCAGAACGGTACACTGGCGACGGCAGCATCATCAGCTACTCCATAATAATAATCATATTTCTAATAGTTACCTGTGCTGTGGGGCCTTGCTCCCGTCTGCCATCATCGAAAAGAATAACGTACACGAAGATGTTGCAGATTATCGTGTCGGAGAAAAAAAAAACGATGGGCCGGAAGATGAGGTTTAACATTGCCAACACTAAAGATCCCCCAACCCTCCAACAAAGCACCTGTTTTTTCTGCAGCTTCTCCTCTTCGACGCCTCAGAAGCCGGAGCTAATCTTTCCACCGACTCCTACCAGCTTAGCGACGATCGAACGGATCGCTAACGATACAAAATTTAGATAATCAACACAATTACCAACAATACCCTTTCAATGAAACGGTCAAATTACCACCAATCTGGTAGTACGCGGCCGTTCGTCGCCTCCGCCGTACCGTACGGGAGCTGCTGCTGGGCCGTGGTCAAGCTTCCCATTTTTGCAAGCCTGGATAATCACGTTGCGCAAATACGTTTGCGAGGAGAACGGGAATTTGATCGGGTGTAGTGTTAATAAAAAAAAACCGCACGAACCAAACTACCTTACACCGTTCTTGCGGCGGGCCGGTTTATCTGTCGGCACTTCAAGTAGGCAAGGTGACGATAATCGTAAACTGACAAGAACAACTAATTTGCTGTTGAGTTGTAAAAAAACGATGAGAACGGGAGCGTTCTCTGGGCGAAAGGGGATAAAAACTGGGATCAATCCGTTTAATGCAGCTTCGGAAACGGAACGGCGCTGAAACCGGCAGAGCAGCATCATAAGAGTGGTCATTTCAGGGGGTCCTAAAGTGGCCAATCCGGTACCAGAATTGTTGGGTATTAATGGAGTTTACTGTTCAATAAGCAAACGAACGAACAAAATGCTGGCGTCCCATAGCCGTGTGGTGTGCAGCCGTTGGTGCCAACGGTGAATATTGGAAGTCATTTCTCGCATAAGAATCTTGTTCAATTGCCCACTTCGAACGGTTCGTGACTTTTGAAAAGGTCGGTAGCTAAAGTGTCTGTAGCCTTTAGCCGGCATTAGATTAGCTTCCGTGCAGGTGGAGGGCACGGTGTAGTGACTTCATCAACAGCCCAACACCCGAGAGAGTGCTTCTAACCTTCAAGGGTCAACGATGGTGCACACCTGTGCCCAACGAAGTTCACACCATCATCCAAGCCTGGCTCTTAAGTCCTAAGAGTGGGTTCTGGTGCAGTACACGTCGAGAGTGATGCTCCTGTTGGGGAAAGCATCTTTTGAAGGAGGCATTACTGGAAATGGCGCTAAGCTAAACTCTACAGAAGTGCAGGAGAATCACGAACCAAGAGTAATAGATTCCAGTTGATTCTGAGGAGAAGTTCACACGAAACTCTACACATAACATACACTCTCAACGCGTCATAAGAATGCTTAAAGTCCTAAGCTCTTAAGTACGTTACATGTTAATAAGCAACACTTTAGTTCGGGAAATTCCCAGAACATCTGCGTAGATTTCTCACAGAGGAGCAGCGAGCAGCTTGGAGAAATTAAATTATCATACCAAACGGACCCGCACCCGTCAACAATGTTTAACCGATCGTCCAATCACTTCAGTTTCCTCTCCTGAGCGATCCACCGCGTGAAAGTTCCCCCGGATGGCGGCTTTGCGCTAATCTGCATACAAACAAACGCTTCAGTGTCCACAAGCAGATTGAAAAATTAGTCGTCCCATTGTGAAGCGTTTCGGCACGATCGGTTGACATTTCGGTCGATCCCTTGTGTTGGATTGCTATCCTCTGTTCGGTCCGTCAATCGAGCAAATTGACATTTCCAATCAAAAGCGCGCACGCGAGAATGCTGAATGCCGAACACTAATCAATGCTGTGCATTGTGTTGTAAAGCGGGAGGAGTTGGGGATTGTCTTCCCCAACAATAATAAGACGCTTTCTAGCCTCTTGGGCCCTGCGGAAGAGATCCAGCAGGAGCCCGCGCACATTCCAATCGTGTGCCGTTTTGGAGCTGGTGGAAGAAATTAGCCGTCCAAACTGGAGCACTGTTCGCTTCCGCACGGCGGCCTCTCTTGAACAGGCTCATTTGCATACGGTGGGTCCGCGCTTGTGGAATGCGTTTAGGAGTGATACAAATTGATAATGCGCGATCGTGACTCGGCCGAAAATGGGCAGCTTTTGCTGCTGTTCGTGTGGCGTGTAAGAGCACACAGACGGGTTGTATTTTACAAATTAGCCTAATGGGACGCGCCCATTACAGCACACGCACTCGCATCTAGATCATTTGTAGAAGTTTATGCGAATTCCTTGTTGGGTCCTTGAATACTTAACCTTTTGCAGCAGAGGTCCAGCGCGATTCAAAAACGCACCTTCTAGTGAGCGTGATTTCCTTCTCCTGCGGACAAACCGGCACCTTATCTCGTGCCCATCTCGTGCCCGCACCGAACCCACTTTTCTTTGTCCAGTTGCGTCCCGAAACTTCGATGAAAAAGTCCCTTTACTCGGGCTTGGGATCGATTGAAAAACGATTCCCGTTGCACCGCCCCAGTGGATCTTCATTAGCAGCTTTGATAAAACATTGCGCAGCCAACACAACACAAAAAGATGTTGGCCATTCAATAGGTACTTACGCGCCGCATACGGGCAAACACACATAATGTCGTCCACTCCCAGGGCCCGATTGTAGGCCAACGGAGTACCGATAGAGCAACTGGAGGGTTTGTCCTTACCTGCCACCTCCTTACAAACCGGCAAACCGGTAAATCTAGAACCGTGTACTGTGGACCTGCGTTACGGGGCTGCGGGGCGTAAAATCCTGCCATAAGCCCCCGGGCCCCGGGAGAGATTGTCAGGAAATCGTTCCGCACCGTATGAGTGTGAGCGCACAACACAAAACAACATTTCAAACAAAAAAAAGAGGCATCAAAAGAAGGAAAACACATGGGGGGGAAAATCGACGAGATTCATGCGGAGTTGCTGGGATAGAATGGGGTGGTGAGTGTGGGGCAACCTGTTACGCCACTCGGGGAGCGCAAGAAACCATCGCGGTAGCTTCTTCCTTCGGCAAACGGCAAGGAAGCTTCACAGAGCAAGGGGAGATACCCGATGATATCACACAGAGGTAATTGTTGAAGATTAGAAAAGTTCGATACGTTGCGGCATCTCGAGCGCAAGTTAAGCTCGTGTACAGGATAATTATTGACCGGCCGCGCCGTGCTTCTTTAGCCGGCCTATTGGTACTTTAGATCGTTCGCAACATGCACGGTAGGAGGAAACAACAGACAAAAAAGCAAAAAAAAACGCGTCCAATATTCTACGTGGCAGTGCTGGGTGTTTGGAGCATTATTATCAGCCCAGCA
Organism: Anopheles coluzzii; assembly: GCF_943734685.1. NCBI lineage: Eukaryota > Metazoa > Arthropoda > Insecta > Diptera > Culicidae > Anopheles > Anopheles coluzzii. The sequence goes on along the minus strand of NC_064670.1, from coordinate 119,152,543 downwards.
GTCGCGATCGCCGACCGCGCGCCACACCGAATGATGATGGGTAAAGGTGGATTAAGGTACGGAGGTTAGCGCATCGGGCGGCTCGCTCGTGTTCCGCCACTTATCGATGTAATATTTTAATCTTTTCAATAAACCAGATATAGATAGGGATGCCTTTTCTTCTTGCAGAAGCGGGCGTTGCGTTTTGCGCGCGTTTAGGACCGTCATAAATTCTTTGCGTACCGATGCAATCAGCGGAAGAAAACGGTTCGTTAGTTATGGTGTTGCACAATGAGGATTGATAAATGTTGTTAAGTGTACCAAAAAGGAAGGAATTGTTATAGTTTATGGGGGATTGAATGAGTTAGATGTACGCATTTAGGACAAATACATCTTAAGGAAATTAATGTAATTTTTGGTTTTTACTTTAGTTAGTTGTAAACTCTACTCTAGTTTGAGTCAGTTGTATTTGTACATAGATCTCGTTAATAATGTAAAAAATTTAAGGAAAGATAGTATTTTAGCATTTTTATAGAAAAGTCACACAAAAAAAAACAACATTTAAAGTAAAAATCCATGCTTGAAATAAGAAACAATTTCATTTGATTGGATCAGAGATTTGAAAAAAAGAGCCTAACAGAAAGCTTATTAATACTAAACAAATAGCACGCATTATCTCTCCATTCAGCACAAACTTACACAAAAATGCAAACCATTCCAACATAATGACGATGACATAGCCAACAATTCGTTGTTCGCATGCTTAAGCTCGGCTTAGCGGAATTCCCCCTGCCTTCCAAACGGACATCAAACACCGTTGATATCCACACCGTGCGGGAATCGATTTGTAGTGCTTGGTCGGCGCTCGGCAGCCACCGCGAAAACAGCACACAATTAATAACAATTACTTTTAATTACGACAAACCGATGCCCGCTAACGGGATAATCGCTGTTTGAAGATCCAATAAAACCTAACCCGATAATTCCACACACACACATACTCACACCGCAAAACGTTCCCTGTCCGTAATCGGTACGGTACGGTGACTTCATACGCCATAAGAGAATCAGAAGAGGAACCTGAGCTCGCAATCAACTGAATCGCCGATGAAATGCGATGAAATCAATCGCTCACCGGCCGTAGTAGGTTGCACCAAGCACGAAGCTCTTGTCACCAAAGCGACGAGTTTGACCGATTTGTGGTCTGTTGGACGTCTGCCGGTGAAACCTGGGGTGGGGAGTAGAACGGAGGTGTAGAAAATACCAATCAGCACAAGCGGAAAATCGAAGCCGCAGTAAATGGGACGGAATCGGGATGGACGGTATTGGAGTTGGAGAGGGCAACAAACGCAACACACAACCTGTCCCTTTTAGAACCCAGATGCCCCAAACCAGATGATCCAGCGGAAAGAACCTGTTTGCCGTCGCGATCGAGCGTCCTCGATTGATCTAATTAACTTTATTCAACGGAACATAAAACGACGATCAAAACCGTTCCTCTACTGTGAATCAGGGTGGCTGGGGTGTGGTTTGGTACGCGCAGGGAACGACCACAAGCCTCTAAACAAGTGGCGTCGTTGCAGAAGCCAGTGCTTTTTTCCACGTTGTCCTAGCATCGGTGCAGTAAGTCGACGGCTACCGTGGCTTCACTGGGTCCCTTTATGGTCCCGCTTAATGGCCGTTGACGGATCGTTGACAAGAGGTGGAGCTAGAGATGGAGGCTTATCTTCATTTTTTGTTGTTGATGTTACTGTTATTGTGTTGCGAAAAATAAGCTGATGAATAGATTGATTCTAGGAATTCAAGCTTGGCATAGCAGATTTTCTGAAGTTTTAAGCTGATTTTCGATTTATAGAAATCGCTTTTTATTGATTTTCTTTGAAAAACTAACGAGAAACAGCTTGTTGGGAGTAATCAAACAATCAATGATTTTATATATATTAATATCTTTCTTAGTATTATGCTTTCTGTCAAAACTTAATCTAAATTAATTTCAGTTATTTATCGCATAACGCAAACTTAACACAAACCAATTGTTTTAATTAACAGTTTACTACAAACAATATAATGTTAATTATAAAGCAACTATCTTCACTAGCTAATCACTGTTATGAAGAATCTCCCCTTCTTTTAAAATGCCTGCCTTGGGTAACTATGTTTACTGACTTCAATTCTGACGCAGACGCCCAACCCCAACGCACCAGATCCTTGCCGAGGATTGAGATTGATGCCCGGTTGGTATGTCGCTCGAAGCAGGTGACTTAATTATGCAAACTAGTCTTCAATATTGCTCATTACCGAGCGGGCAGGGTAAGAAGACGCCTTTGGCAAACAGATCAGTGCAGGCTTGGCATGAGCTACACCCTAAGCAGGACTGGACTAGGGACATTTTTCCATAATTGCTCCCCTTCTATGGAATGTTCTTCTTATGCTTCCTTGTTGGACCATGCCGTTCGATGCTTGGAATAAATATGCATCTCGAACGATCGACTGCACGCCCGTCAACGGCATGAAGGGTATGCATTAATTGCTGTTTATCGACCAGGTGATTATGATGATCGAGCCGTGGTCGTGTGGTGGTGACGATCCGCACACTCCTCGGAAAGCGTATGCAATTTTCACTGAATTTAATTCGCCCGGCGTAACAAATCGTGCTAATGTGAGGCAGCTATCGATGTCGGATGCTGTGCAGGGCCGTTTGTTGTTTTTCTTCGCTGCTAGAGAATGCCAAACAGGAAATTGGAATGTAGGTAGATAAGCAAGCGGCAGAGCGATCGTGGATTTAGCACACAAAAGGAGAGGGCGAGTGATACATTTCCGTGATTCCTTATCCATGTTCGTTGCATTTCCTTATCCATGTTCGGTGACAGCATAATGCTGGTTCGAACAATAATCATACCGCAGTCGCAGTGTCGGTTTGACGCACGTCGACGTTTGGTTGACAAATTTATGCGTTGTTCCTGTCCAGGTTGTTTGTGGGCGCTCCTGTCCACTGCTCAATCATCTCAATCTTTTGTGTGATGGAAGGTAGGATGGAACAAGAACGTCTATCGTTAGGCGTTCATCGGATTTTAAATCTTTCTCCCTTTTGTCCTATTAAAACGCTGACTGATGTTTGTGAGGGTGAAATGAAGAAATTATCAACAACCGGGAAGGCATCGAAGTCGTTAAGCAAGTTAAGCTGTTAAGGGTGTTCAGTTTTGCTGTTTGTTTTGCCATCTTGTTTAGTTCATCGGTTGATGACGGACGTTATACGGGGCTCCTCCCTGGTTCCATGGGGAAAGTGATTTAATTTGCAGAAATAAAAGCACCTTTTGTATCGGATTGGGCAAACGATTGTAGGATGAGATATGACCTAATTAATGGGGCGTTGTCTTGTAATCTTCCTCAAGTGAAAGGTTTTTTTTTAGATTTTTTCAAAGTTTCAAAAGTGTTTTTCGAAGATTTGTTGTTACTTGTGTAGTAAAGAACACATTTGTTACGTTGAATAAGAGTAAATAAATCATGAATTTCATAGTTCTTGAAAAGCATTTATTTGATTATTGCATTTTCATAGCACTGTGTTGACTTAGGAAAGAGGAAAGGTAATTAAAAGGGGAAAGAGATATTTAAAATTTAGCACTTGTAAAAATATATAAGAGGTCTCTCAACATACCTCCTATATGTAGGCTCAAGCAAGTTAAGTCAAATGAAAAAGCATAGGAATGATTTTTCTTTTCCCAAACTAAATCACTCCATGTCCAGAAGGAGCCATTAACTCACAAAACCCAACAAAACATTTAAACCGTATCGGATATAAATCGCAGAACGGTCTTGCTCCAAAAGACATAATTGCAATGCACCACGAGCACCAACCACGATCAATACACAGTAGAATATCTCGTTAAAACGTCACGGAATTCATTACCATTAAAATTAACGCAACGTCCCAGGCGCCAGCCAGAAATTGAAAGATTCGTCTTGATAATTGCCAACGATTGTGCCTGTTGCTCGATCGGCTCTACACTAGTGATGGGTAAATTCAACAAAAATCCGGAATCGCTTCCGGATGACTCCGCCAAAATTGGAAGCGATTCCGGAAGGTAGGTGCGAAACTCCGACCTCGGAGCCGTCCGGAGCCGTTCGGAGCCGTCCGGAGCCGCTAGTCGGCAGCCGGAGCCGGTCGGAGCCGTCGGAGCCGTCGGAGCCGTCGGAGCCGTCCGGAGCCGTCGGAGCCGTCCGGAGCCGTCGGAGCCGTCCGGAGCCGTCCGGAGCCGTCCGGAGCCGCTAGTCGGCAGCCGGAGCCGTCCGGAGCCGTCGGAGCCGTTGGAGCCGTTGGAACCGTTGGAGCCGTTGGAGCCGTCGGAGCCGTCCGGAGCCAGCCGGAGCCGTCCGGAACCGGCGGAGCCGTCGGAGCCGTTGGAGCCGGTTGGAGCCGTCCCGAGCCGTCGGAGTAGTTGTAATAGTTGTAATAGTCGGAAGCATTCTGAAGCGCATTAATTTCCCGATATTAGTGATAATTTTATTGTAAAAAACAGCTAACGAGTAAAAAAAAGTCTTCTTCATTTATTGATATGAAGTTTTTTTGTGTGTTTTTTTTTCAAAAATAAAGCCAAAAATAATTGTTTGCTCCGTATATATACATAGGAAAAAAAATGAATCAAATTAGGAGGTCAAGGAGCAATAGAACTATGACGGGAGGTGGGTTTGATAAAATACGAACGAGGCAGATGAGTGTAATTATGGCAGTTTTGCACGGTTGTTTACATTGACTAACGTGTATGGTTTAGGCCGCACTTGTTTTTTACCGAATAACATGATGGCACATGGACAAGACAAAGAATATAACTATCAATCATCCGTCCATCTTTTATGAAAATAAAAATAATAGTTTGATTCATAGTTTTTCCCTATATATACGGAGCAAACAATTGTTTTTGACTTTATTGTTTAAAAAAAATACAAAAAAAAACTTCAGAGCAATAAATGAAGAAGACTATTTTTGTACTCGTAAGTTGTTTTTTTTTAAATGAAATCATCGCTGAAATCGGGAAATTAATGCGCTTCAGAAGACTTCCGACTATTATAACGACTCCGACGGCTCGAACTGGCTCTGTCGGCTTCGACGGCCCCGACGGTCCCAACGTTTCCAACCGGTTCTGTTGGCTCCAACGACTACGACGGCTCCGTTGGCTCCAACGACTACGACGGTTCCGACCGGCTCCGGACGGCTCCGTCGGCTCCGTCGGCTCCAACTGCTACGACGGCTCCGACCGGCTCCAGCTGCCGACTAGCGGCTCCGACGGCTCCAACGGCTCCGACGGCTCCGGACGGCTCCGACGGCTCCAACGATTCCGGACAGCTCCAACGACTCCAACGGCTCCAACGGCCCCGACGGCTCCGGACGGCTCCGACGGCTCCGGACGGCTCCGACGGCTCCGGACGGCTCCGACGGCTCCGACGGCTCCGACGGCTCCAACGATTCCGGACAGCTCCAACGACTCCAACGGCTCCAACGGCCCCGACGGCTCCGGACGGCTCCGACGGTCCCGACGTCTCCAGCTGCCGACTAGCGGCTCCGGACGGCTCCGGACGGCTCCGACGGCTCCGGACGGCTCCGGACGGCTCCGACGGCTCCGACGGCTCCGACGGCTCCGGCTGCCGACTAGCGGCTCCGGACGGCTCCGGACGGCTCCGGACGGCTCCGGACGGCTCCGACGGCTCCGGACGGCTCCGACGGCTCCGGACAGCTCCGACGGCTCCGACGGCTCCGGACGGCTCCGACGGCTCCGACGGCTCCGGACGGCTCCGACGGCTCCGACGGCTCCGGACGGCTCCGGACGGCTCCGACGGCTCCGACGGCTCCGGGCGGAATCGACGGTTTTAATTTTTCGGAATCGGAGCCGGAGTAGCAATGCTCGGAAGCGATTCCGAGCCGTGGGTGCGATTCCGGCTACCCATCACTACTCTACACCCGATTCTCACACTTTGCTGTGCGAGCTTTTTAACCGTTCATCATTTGCTCACCCTTTACACCAATCAACGCACTGGTGGCAGGTCGTAAACTGCTTCGAAAATGCTTTAAATCAGATGAGATCCAATTTAAATGATGACTACACGATGATATTATTTCACTGCTTGCCAGTCTCCAGGTTTGAGGCGGATCCCAACAACTGTACAGTGCCATGGAATACTAATTAATTGTGCTGTTGTTCCGTTCTTCCAAGGTACGGAGCGCAGGTGAAATCTAGCCGCTGGCATCGAAGGCCCCACCAAACGAAGCGTCAATGTGAAATCATTCAATAATGCTTTGTCGGGAATATGCAGAGACGAGATCCACGAATACGATTGATCACAGACATCTTTCGAGCAACCAGTTCAACCCATTTGTTCACCCTATCTCTCTCTCTCTCTCTCTCTCTCTCTCTCTCTCTCTCTCTTTCCTCGCGGGCAGTTCGTGTGAGGTTTGACATATTTTAATGACTTCTTATCTTCACGGTAGCCTACGGCGGGCTTTTAGTGAACATGCAGCGTCATCTAAACGCGGTCCAAGTTCCGTGTGCGCGAGCTTATCGTGTTCCCGTGCTGGTGGAAGTTTCTGTTCCTTCTTCGCCCGAGGTGTTTTGCTTATCGGTAACAAAAATTTGTGTCTCCATTAAGGGAGCGAAGAAGCTCTGCGAAATCAACAGCCGGCATATTATGCAAACGGTAGTAATCGGATGCGAAAGATCTGCTTTCGCGAAATCGCGCATGTTGTTTTTTCCGAAATTTGTCAACTCTTGTCAGATTTATCGCGCTAATGTGTGTAAGCAATTTTGTTGTACATTAATTGGTTTACAGCTTTATCTTGCGATAGTGGAAGATGTATGCTACGTTGGAAGTTATGTGAAAAATAATAAGTAATCATAATGATGTTTAATTAGGGGACCTTATTTAACCTTTAGCCTCGGTTGAAACATCACAAACAGTAATGATCGACTTGTTTATCAGCTATCATTATTGCTTTAAATGATATTTTGTTCCACTTAAGTAAACATCACAATCCAAACAATCCAGACCACTGACACAATCCAACTTAATTTACATATAAGAGAAAGCTCACTCTCTTTTCGTATTATTAGCTTCCAGCGATATTAGAACAATCATCTGAATATTTGAACCACTAACTCACATCTGTCTACCATTCAAACAAATCGTAGCCAGTGTGAAAAGTGACAGCTACACGACAGTTCCTAGGTCCGTCAGTCAGATCGAAAGGTAAACACGATGGCACACTTTTGGCACGCCAACACAGGTTGACAGTAAACGCAAACATATCGAAAATAAAACAAACAAAAAGAACCTAACAACCTAAACAGGTGGTTAGATTCGTTTTACAACTAGTCATTGATCGTTTGCTCTTTTTTCTGTGTGTGTTTGGTTCTTGTTTATTATAGCTCTTCCTATTCTCTTGAAACAATCCTAACCCCCAACTAACTGTACCACTTGTCCGCTCTTTCGAACACTGTTCGACTTCTCCAGCTGCTCATTAATCAAAACCCCGGCCGGGGATGGATTTAATCTGCCTTTCCTTTGGAGGTCCTAATTTAATATTTACATAATCTTAATTGATCTAGATTCTGGGTCGATCGATAGTACCATTTGGAAGCAAAAAAAAAGCGCACCAACCGCATGACACTCACACGTCCAGTTGCGGCCTGGGAAAAGTCGGCAATATCGGCGTCAGATCGGTCACATTAAATTTGAAGCCGAACGAGGCAAACGAGCCAAAGCAGCCAGATTGGCGGGCAATTGGCACAAGATTTACAAGTTCATCAGCCCCGGACGGGCCCAACCTTTTTGTGGAGTTCCGTCCCGCCATAAAAGATATCGTGTGTTCGACGGGAAATTGATGACTCTGTAAAGCAGTTTCGATACACACATACACTGTGGTACCAACTGATCTTCCACTTGAAGAAGCGGCCGTGTTTTGCCAAATCATCTGACTAATTATGAAAGGTTACAACTGGGCTTGGATTTACGCGCCCGGGCATTCATTAATCAAACCAATCCTACACCGCGCAACTTGCACATACATCTTTGTTGAACTTGGCCCCTTCGACCTGCCATATCCAGTGGTGGGTCGTAACGGCCAGGTTAACGCCAGGTTCCTTCCCGGGCTCCTCCCAGGCGCAGCACAACTCCTGCAGAAGCTGATGGAAGTAAAATTATCTTCTCAAAACGGTATTTAGTGTCTTTCGGACGGCATTGTTCGAGTCGAGATCGGCCTGTCGGCTTTGCGCTTTATCCCGGCGCGTCCATCTTCGATTACGTGAATTAAACAGATGTAATCATATGGGAAACTAATTTCTAGCCACTCCAGTAACTATTTATGCGCTGCTTTCGGATTGTTCTGATCATTTATTTTTTCTTCTTCTGTTCCCCTTCTCCTCCTTCTAGCAGCTGGCATGCTTCCCCGTGTCCACCGGTGAACAACGCCCTTCCACTTCCCGCTTGGATCGCTCGGTTGTAGATGAATGATCACCGGCCGTTCAGCGAACCATGCTACAACGTCCACCGCCGGCAGCGAACGGTTGCTGACCATGGCACGGCTGAGGCAGTGGCAGCGCCGTGTCCTCGCGCCTGAAAGGTATGCCGAGGGCAGCCGATACCGTCACCCGGCGCACGGCCGGGATGGACACCCGGTGGGACGCGATAATTACACCGCATTACCGACACGTACGACCGGCCGGCAAAGCCATCTTCAGCGGGCGCTGGTGTTGCTGTCGCTGTCGCTGCTCACCTGCTGGACTGGCGGCGGCTTCGTCGATGCGGCGGCTACTCCGATCAAGAGTCCATTGCCCGGGTACGGCCGTGGAACACCCATGTTCAAGCGAATGGGTGGCCTCACCGAGTCCGGCCGGATCTCCAACCTGACGCGTCTTCACAGTGGTGATCTGTTTTATACATTTGGTAAGTTTGCCCTCGGTGCTGCTGGGAGAGGGTGAGACACCCTCCCGATCATGTTGTCACCAGCGGTGTAGTGTTGCGTTTTTATTCAATTCCACGCTGTTGGTTGTTCGTCTCTGTTAATGGCGCACGCGACGACACCGCCGAGCTCTGCACGCAACTCCGCAACGCTTCGGGAGCAGCGCCAGCAGCAGTGTCCGGTTCAGCTGGCGTTTGTCTGTTTCAGTGGCTGGATTTAGTAATCCGCCAGAGGTCAGCACTTGCTCTCATTTCGGAACTTCATTTGCGTGCGATGTATGGCTAAAAAGGCAAGAAAAGTAAATTGATTTATCTCTGCAAACGAGTTCACACTGCACGCGATCGGTCGTTATGCAATGTATCCCCCGGTCCGGTGCTGGATGCTTTGTTGAGTTGAGGTCACTTCAATGCTTAGTTTGCTTGACCCAATAGCCCTCATTGCATTTCAATTTTTTATTCACACACCTTTCAACATACCTGTAAAGGGCGATTGAAATGCTTTCTAAATATTGACAAATATTGACACCATTCTGCAACTGTTTACCGCGTCCAATGGTAACACCACGTTTGATTGCACTAGCGGAACCACCGGCAATGTCCAATAAAACAGCCCGATCTGACACACGCACTCAAGTTGAACTGACTCGCTTTTGCCTTCTCTATTTCAGAATCGGAAAAATGTGACACAGATACGTGCGTGGGGCTGTCGAGCGGCACGGCGGAACTATCGATCGGTGGCGATCGGACCGGTACCGGGCCCACCGGACCCCACCGACTCCCCGGAAGTACGGACCACATCAAAGAAATCGGTAAGTTTCGGCTGCTGGCCCCGCACACCAAACAAAATGACAGTTTAATTAGGGTCCCCTCCCGTTTGTGTCTGCAACGGCGACTGCCGTGACGAACGAGCGTCATTCCCGCTAGGTGTGATCTATCTTGCTCTCAATTTTTCAACATCAGGTTCGGCGCATTCGTGTGGCGTCCCTTAAACGGCTTTCCGACACATTTCGGGATGTATTATGATTATTATTTTAAATTGTTTTTTAATCTCAACCTTCCTCTTTCTTCTCTCCAAACCGACCAGACATGTCATCGGATGCGGGCATCGAGTGCAAGTGCCAGTGTTTGCCGCACCTGAGCACCTACCGGGAAGATCTCGGCATCTGTGTGGACGATATTAGAGGTGAGTGGGCTGTTTTGAGTGGTGGAGAGTAGCACAACAATAACGATCAGCCACCGATTACGGGAGGTTTCATTTTTCAAAACCCCCGTTGTCGTTTCGCCGCTAATAATCGTAATCGGTATTTCCTATTGGGCGGTTCTTTGTTGAGACCGCCGTGCGCCAAGCTAAAGTTAATCACTAAGCATCATAAAAAAAGACGAATAGTGTAATGTTACGGAAGGAACATAATTGTTTCCAGCAGCTTCCGCCAGCTCGCGCACACGGGGGGCATCGGGCAACACACAAATGATGCATCTGCATTCGAATTCCATAGACCGGTGGTGGAATGTTGTTGACCAGCCCTACATGTTTGCAAGCACACACATACACACGCGCGGTGATTATGATCGCCCGGTGCGCATTTCAATTTGAAGTTTACCGAGCGAAACGCGGCTAGAACGCGCGTTCTAAAATCAATTACAATTTTCCTGTCCGGCTTTCTCTCCAACGGTGGTGGCGCAAAGTTCACCTGTGTGTGCTGCAATGCTGCAGGCCGGTGCAGCAGCACGGGCACACTGGTCATTACACTCTGCTGTGATCATCGCCAGCACACAAAAGGAACGCGAATTGGAAAACGGTGAACCATGAAGCGCGCGCTTGTGCCGCTGCACTACATGATTGCATTCCACTGTGGCTGAAGATGAGCGTATGGGCGATTGCATTACACCCTTTTTGCTATTTTTTGCTAGCACGCAACGACGGCTAGTAGCATATGCCACGACCGGAGCTGCTTGGTATGGATGTTGGAGAGGGAAAGCGAAAAAAAACAGCTGAGTAACTAGGATCTGCAGACTTCTTGGGCAGCATGTTCTTGGGGATGAAGCTTACCGACACGTCTGAAATGAACCAGTGCCTTCATTTTAGCTCAGTAATTGGCAAATATCGAGGCAATTGGATCGTTTTGCCTATGGATCTGGATCACTGAACGGTGGCAGTTCGGTGTCGGAGCTGGAGCTTGCTCTGCTTTATGCTCCCTAATGCCCCACGATCGGACGATCGATATGAATAATTTGCTTTATTAGATGGTGATAGACGGCACGCGATGCGTGTGTGTGTGTGTATTCCAGGGAATGAGGATAGAATAATGGTGATAAATTTGCCACCATTAGCGAACTGTTTGCGTGGGTAATTTATTTGAATCAATAAGGGAAGGAAAGGTTCGATTAATTTGGTTTTCAATCAGCAATTTAGTATGAGAAATGGAGTTCGATTATAGAAACAAGCGTTTTTTACTAGCGCCATCTGTATGGAACATAACTTTAATGGAACAGAAATCTCCCCAACAGTACCTATCACCTGTGGAGTTACTAATCCAGCTATTTAAACCATTACTGATGCCATTGTACTCGTCGTGCTGCCAAACAATTCGGTACAGCAAGTCGGCTGGGGCCATTGACCAAGACCAATACCGTTTGTTTCGTTAAATTGTGCCGCTTAACATGCGCAAGCTGCTCCAGAACAAACCACCATCCCAAAATCCTACTTTTCGGTGCCAGTCCATCTTTGCTTCCTTCCGGTGGGCCTTTCCTTTTTGCCGCAGTGCACAGTATTTTACACTCCGCAAGCGGAGGAGACGTTAAATTCGCTTCGTTAACCGCATTAAGACAACATACACAACACACCGCGATACACACCGCTGCACACGCGACCGTTTGCGCCGAAACAAACGGGGCCTCATAAAAGCTGCCGTGCCGTGTTGGGGTGAATTGTTCCGATCCGTACCCGTTGTTGGAATAAAAGCTCAACAATAAATAGCATTAATCGGCACATTACACCGTCACCGGGCGTCATGTGCCCGAAAAGGTGAGGAGTTTTTTGAAGCACAGAAAACAACACACGGCTTGGATTATGTTTCCCCCGTAGCATCGTGCCATCTGGAGGCACTTTTCACTCGCTCGCAGCTGTCTTTTCTAAGCCCAACGGGAACTTAACTATGACGAATTAACGCGCTGACTGAGCTTCGGGGGTGAATCCGAAAGGGTTTGTAGAATAGAATAGATGCCCAATTTCCGAAACCAAACAACACCACAGACTCAAAGTGTTGTTATTACTTCAATGATGTTGTCTGGTGCCTGGAGCGGCAGGAGCAGCGTCATATCCCGACATTAGGACAACCGTACTCGGTAAAGAGGTGGACCTTTAGGGGTTTTTTTCGGGCTTTTGTTTTGTGCCGACCGGTGGGCTGGATCTTACCATTAGATACGGCGCTTTTAAACGAGCGCAGGCCACACGGTAGTCGTAATTAACAACTTCACTTCCCAAGGAAAGGAAGCCCGGGTGAGCACTTTCGAGAGTTGAGGCTCGCACGGAGAAACATCGTCTAAGTTTTATCGGGTTTTAATTCTTTGGTGATCATTTCGTTTGTAACAAAGGCGGACAGTAGTGACCGCCGGTACGTGTGCAATGAAGATGAGCCCCGGAGATGTAGCTTTCGAGCTACATTATGAAGGAGCTCGCCACGAACAATAAGAGCATTGATTGGGTTAATTATGTTATCATGTTTATTGCTCATCCATTCCCCCACAAAAAGGGACCGTAATGGCTCGCTTTAACATTGGCGCAAAGCCACGTAGTATGTGAAAGTACACGTTCGATAATCCTTCGATAAATTAAAGGCTTCGGCTATCGGACGGATCCGTTAGCGAATCTGGTCCATTCCAGACGATAATCTGCACTCACCGGCAAATTCGCAGCAAACGAGGTAAGAGGCCAAATCCTTCCACTATCTTGCACACACGTCTAATCAGTCATAGGTTTTATGACCGGCCAGAATTGCAGAAAACAATTCCAAGCGTATTTTGCGCTCGTTCTTACAATCCTACAAGCACTTACGCTCTGCGGGGCCGGACCGGAGGAGAGAAGCTTAAATAAATTCCCGCTTGTCACTTGCTGGTGCTGGGAAATTTATTAATTGAGATAATATACAAGCACGTACACGCACCTGGCGCAAGAAGGAGACGGGCAACTAGCGAAAATGGGGGAACGAGAACTGGTTAGACACCAAGATTCGCACATCCATTGACCTCCGAAGCTCGTTTACGATCAAGCCCGCGGCGGGAAGTAGTGGAGATCTTTGATCGAGTGGATACTTACCAGTGTACGGGCAGTTCGAGAGCCGCAGCCGTCCCTCTATCAGTGGAAATATGAATTATGATGCTCTCACTTTGCACAAGGCGTCCAAACGGTGTGTGTTTGAGCATTCCCCTACGGAGGATTACGATGGGTAAGCATTAAAGAGGCTATCTAAGTCCGTTCTAGTGTAAAGCAATGGTAAAGAAAAGGGAAGTCGCAAGACTGTGAGAGTGCTACAGTAAAGTGTGCACGTAACATATCTTCTTATCGGGGAAATTTATTCACCTATAAGTTGTGCCTCTTTGCCCTCCCTTTTCCACATCCCCCAGAGATCGTTGGAATCTCTCACCCGGAGGATGTACTGCGCATTAGGAGCCCGATAAATGGATGTTGATATAAGTTTTAGAGCCTGCGCCGTTCGTATCTGCGGGGCATTGGTGCGAACGCACTTTGTTTTCGGTTGCGATTACCGATTCCCTTGTAAGGGTGTTTCGCGGCATGAGAACTTCCTGATGGCTTTATTTTGTGACATGATTTATTGTACCGCGATCACCCTTGGGATCCACACCAAGCAGCTCTGGGTAGCACATCAGGTAATGGTTGGTGCTATTGCAAGATCTTTGGTATTTTCGTGAGCGTGCGCCACGGTTGCTGTGTTCAATTTGGGGCGATAAATCGTTGCCAACAATGAGCACAACATTATTGTCCAACAAGCGTCCAATGCTTGATCTTTTGAATCCAATATTTTCTGTAGCTCTTTGAGGCTGCAAACATATAATGTCTAATTGCGATCATTGCAAGCATCACACTTCAACGGGTCACTACCGTTTACGGCACTGTTTATGGAGCGTGCGTATTACGCGCATGACTGCGCGCCCACCACAAACGACGTTTATGAGCGTGTGTCAGACGATGACTTGACCGATCGCTTGCGATGATGCTTCGCCTTCTTGCACCATCATCGTAGGCGGCTCACACAGGCCAGTAAGCAATTGGTTTGATAAGCGCACCAAAGATCGCGGGTATAATTGGGTGTAAGCGAAACAGCGCCGTCTGTTACGCCGGCACGATGTTTACCCATCGAGCCCAGCCTGTCATTGAGCGTCATCTGAAAGCCTGAATCGTTCGGAGAAGTGATTGGTCGTTTCGCAAAAGCCAGCGCACAGACAGCGTACGTTCTGCAACCACACAGAGTGCGTTGATGCGTGACGATGCTCGGTTCAGTAGAGCGTGCGCTTCAAGCGAACCGAAGGGTCTGGTTCTTCCACGCGTTCGACCTGTAATGAATTCAATTTATTAAGACTTCCGGAACTCCGGAACGGTGTTGATGGACGTCTGAATGAGAGGGAACGAACCAGATGAGGTGTGTGTATGTGTACCGAGAAGCTACCTTATCATCTTCTCCCTCGAGGAGGTAGTTCTTCAGAATCTGACGCTTTAGTGTAGAATCAAGGGATTCAATGCTTAGCTCCAAGGGAGCTACCGATGTGTCTTTAAGTAGATATTACGAGCAAATAGATGCCGATATAAAACATACGTATTAAGGGCGGCTTCCCTAGACGCAGGCCGATTCTGAAGAAATCAAGTCGGAGAGGGAGTCGAGCGAAACGATGTTGGTTTGCAGGTCGTACAGATCATGCAACTTTGCAGACAGTTCTTCAGTACTTCTTGAGCAGAAGACCACAGACATCGCGTGCATGTAATTACTGCAAGTGAAAACGATTGCCCACCTGAAGCATTACCCACCTTCGTCGATCCTCGGAATCTCTGGAGCTGGATATCGTCAGTTGATACCCGTCTGTCAGCGGGACAGGAACCACCACTGGCACCGGGAAGCCACACTGCCATTAACCTTCACCTCAGCCGCCAATCAGACACACACACACACCTTGCGGACAGGGAGGACAGAGCCGCCGTGATTATCTTTGGGTCGGGGTGGAATCGGTTCCTGATTTAAATACACCCATCGCGCTATCAATCAATTTGCCACGGTGCGTTTTTCTGCAACGGAACCGCGGAAGCTTTCGCAATGTGTGCGGAACATTGACGAAGAGAAACCTGCTCTATATAGTTACTGTGTGTATGTGTGTGAGGGTCTTATGGTAATTAGCCGGGAGCACCGGATGGGACTAATTACATAGCTGCCGGCTGGGTAGGCCCATACTCCCGATCCTGGAAGCGCGCGCGCGTGCCAATGCAATTGCCTGCCCGCAATCTAAATCGTTCAAAGCCTTGATTTCGTTCACTCCCGCTTGGTTGATCTATATTTAATCGATTTGAAATAAAACTCCGGGGCTCCTTTGCCACATTCGACACATTAGCTGCTCAAACAGACAAAACTGTCTCCGGGGGATAGTTTATCCACGTGAGAGTCATCCCCAAAACAAAACTGGCGTCTTGTTAGAGTGGGAAGTTCCTTAACTGAGTGAGAGAACTTGAACTAATAAAAACGGAGAGGCAACTGATCAGTAAGCGATAAAATGATTGAAAAGAAAATATTTAACCAACTCCACCCGAAGCAAACGAGCTGGATTAAGCCATTCCGAGACGGGCCGCAATCAAACAGCCATCTAGCGTCGAGATCGTTCTCACTAATGTGCGACTGGGATTCACACATTATAAAAATCAACCAACGGAATTTCGGTGTGTATTCGGTAGACGTTACACACCGAACCCGAAAGCAGTCCGTTACAAGCCGAAAGGTGTCAATTTTTCTAGCAGAGAAAAGCGTTGTTAGCGTACCTGGCTAAAGTCTCCCTGTACTGTGCTCCCTGTTAAATGGGTCCAGCGAGCTCATTCGGGAACGAGAAGAGTCGTTAAGGAGGTAAACAATGGGCAAACAAATGGTCTCAGCGCCGAACAATTTATGTTCGTGTTCGTGGGCTGTGGAATGTACAACAACGTGAATGCGACATGCGACTTAACAGCTTTCGGGTGATCATGAGCAGCTACGAGATGATCTGCATAAAAGAACGTTTAGCGGGCGGTTTTTATCGATTAACGAATGAAATACTTTCTTCCAATCAAATTGGACGGCTTGATTAGCGATAGGAATAGAGCGATAATCATATAGTCAATCGTTCATATTGTAATGAGAGTAATTATTTCGGATCTGGTGGCCAGTTATCGTAAGAAAACTGGTTTCATAAATTGAGATATGCTTCATAAATTTGGATGCAATTAAAAAACAACGGCATAAGCTTGACAAAGACAGCTTGAAAGTGGAGCTCTTACTGACATCATCTGGGAGCATTCCAAAATCTGGGCCTAAGCTTCCAACGTCACCTGTTGTAACTGCGTGTCGGAAACACTCGGTGGAAGTAATTAAAAGCTGCTCACATCCTTTGTTTGCTTTTCGCACTTGTCCACTTTCTTTCGTACCTTCCTTTTGGTGTTGGCAACAAAGCGAGAAACCCCACAAAATCGTTACCCATATGTGATGCAATCAAACAACTTGCGACTTAACTCGCATTTTTGGAGGAGGTTTATTTGATTTGTAGTTTCGACCGACGGTTACAGCTCATCAAGCAGTGTGCCCACCACGGTGGGCGGGAAATTAAATATTTGCTTTGAGAAATGAGAGAAGGATGAACCCGCGAAGGAAATTACTGTTGGTTTGTGTAATGATGCGATCACGGGGTGTAATCGAGTGGATCGATTACTCGTGGAGTGTGTTTACAAAACCAATGCGCAACACAAACACTGGCCACATGTCGAACGATCGTAGTTGTACAAAAAGAAGAAGTCCATCTTATGGGTGCTTTTCTGTACCAGATTCAGCTACAAGAGTGCGCACATGCAAATCGGATTCAATAAGCTTGATCATTAGCCTTACTTCCTACTCCAGTGTGCTCCAGATTCTTGCCGAACGCGGATTACTTCCCCCACCGCCCATTGCAACAAAAGAACAAGCATAAAGTCATCCCAAACGACTTGCTGTACCAGTTGCTGCCCGCCTAAACGTTACCGCTGACCGTTAATGTGCTAAATGTGTATCACCAAACCGTCGTTCTACCGTCGTCGTCCGTAGATTCCCGACGAACAAGTCATTGAGCCTACGCAGTCTAGGGAGAGAAATTTAATCCGCCCAGCTGGCTGTAGCCCTCGCTTCTGCTGCTGCTGCCGCTGCTGCATAACAACATGACACTTGGATCCTTAGTGCTTCCTGGCGGGAAAGGTTGAATATCGTCCCGGTACGGCGTTTGCATGCCAATGGGCTATTATTTCGGACGCGACGCGAGATAGAACCTAGACAAACGGGGCTATTTATGCCGTCCGATCACGAGATACTCCCGGCCGATCGTTCCACCGTCGTTGGCAGTTGCGGATCGATTTGCGTTGTTAATGCGATCGTAAATGGGCCCGAGCACGTCGATGTGTGGCTGTTTGCGGAGGTCGGCATCCAACGCGCGTACGACGGTTACACGGTTGTTATCCGCGGCAACTTCACCAACGGCACGGGATTAAGGCTTAAAATGTTGCCATTGCCAATGACGTCCGATGACCCACTGGCACCGCAAGAGGTGGACTACACAGCACAACACAGCACAGCGTTCGGTGTAGCAAAATCGATACAAAACGTCCCCCCCCCCCCCCGTTTCCCTCTGTCCAGTGCGCCGCGGCACTGAGTATACTGTCCCCTTCGTGGGTTGTTTATTGGAAAATGATGCGTGTAAAGTGACTATTTTATTTGACTGCTCTGTTTGGGTAGTTACGGAGGGAGAGAGCCCACCACTTACCACTTTGCGGCAGCTTCGACGGGCGCAACATAATCGAATAATCAGAGCTTGGAAGCAGCAATGTAAGCAAAAAACCTCACTGGCCCACCTTCTGGAGAAGATCATGTACGGGCATGATCGTGCCGATCATATGTGTTAATCTCGTTTGCTCGGTACGATCTCCGAAGAAAGGCGTGAGGCTTACTCTCGCGTTGGAGATGTCCAACCTCGCGTGTACCGAAGTGAGCCTCCTCATGTTTCGCATATAATTGCATATAAATGCACCCTACAAAGCCAGCATGCACTTAGGTCGGGCGCAGTCGGCGGTCACCCAGCAGTGCCCCCTTCCGGAGGCATCAAACATCCAGCAGAGAGAAAGGGTGGTAGAAACACAAAAAACTAGAAGACCAGTGTTTACATAGCTTAGCCAATAGCTGCAAAACTGGACCAGAGAGCGCGAAGCACAATCGCTGGTACGTGTTCTGGGTCGGGAACGGGAAATTGATTTCTACGCCATGCAGAGCACCAACTCCAAACTGCTCCACGTGCGCTAGAAATGTGGTTTGCGTGTGCGCAGACTTGAGATGAACCGACGGTAGTTCGGCGAATGGATGCCCTCCGACGGGACAGTTTGCAAGTCCTGTCACAGTGAATTCTGTTGATGATAAATGGTGGTCTCCCTGTGGATTGACGCCATGGGTTGGCCGTGCCAGCACGCGCGTGACCGTAAGGAATGTCTTTTTTTGCGAAAACAGCGTTTTTCTCTGCCTAATTAAAGGTGTACGTCCGGGGGGAACTTTGCCCAGACGGGTAAGATTGTGCCTGACGGTTACATTCGAAGCAGCGGTGAAGAACCTTCTCCAGAGTATGCAAGAAATCAATGTACGATCGAGCATGGGTAAACGGAGAATATCTGCCTTAGGAGTTAATTCGTTTAAGCAGCATTTGCCTACTTATTAAAGTTAATGGTGCAGTGGACTTGTAACATTGAGAGGATTAATCAGAAAAGAGCTCGAAGATGAGTTAAATCATCTGCAGCATCCCTAAGGAACGGCTTATTCTTGACAGCAATCAACGCGACCTCTGGATGAGCCGTTACGCTCATTAAGCGGACGAACAAATTGCTTAACAAATAATTTTATTAGAAGTGTAAGATGCGCTCCTCCGAAATCAACTCCGTCTTATAAAGATCTTTCACCTGATGGCGAAACGGGCAGCACGTTTAAATAAATCAACCTGCCATCGGACCCCTTGAAGCCCCGATCACTTCCATTCAGTTATCGCTTTCGATTCTTTCGACCGTTCGATCGTTGCCGGGCGCCACTTTACAAGCCGCATGTTTTACAAGTGGTGTTTAGGAACTCACAGCCGTCTTCACCCCTTGATTCAGCCATAGCCACGGTACACATTCCCAGAGCTGGTACGCTTATGGGCACACAATAATCCACACTCGTTAATGCCCTATCCAATTTTAAACCCCGACCCATCTCCGTGCGCCGTCCGAACGGACGAGGTGTGAATATTCTCATCCAATCGGCAATCTCTAATGATGTGAGACAATATGCTCCAATTACTCTTCCCCGCGATCCGTGGCTTCTCGGCCTTCTTACACGATGGAAATTACACGTCAGCTCTTGTTAGCGCTGGTCGATCCCATGTGCCGTTGGGTCATATTCGACTGCTCATAACCAGCAATCCGGTACGGATTCTTGACCGTATAGGTGTAGAAGTTTATTAGAAGGCATCTCAAGTGCCACGGCCAAGAATAGACGTTTGGGGTGAAATGTTTCACACGTTTATTAAACGCGAATGCTGGAGACGGAATTGGTCTCCGGACGGGAACTCCAAGAGCTGGGAATTGGAATCGACAATCGACAGGTGATTTGGAGCAGCTGGTGTTAGCAGAAGTACTTACTAGCTCACAAGTACTGCCCACTTGAAACTGGCTCACAATTTCGATTTCGGTGGTTCTTTTTTTTTGTTAGAGTATTTCTTGTTGATTCCTTCTTCGGTATTTCACGCGGTATGCGCACTGTAGAGATCGAATGCAAACAACTTCCAGATGTCCAGGAATTGGATGGATCGTTTGAAGTTCCATCTCAACCTGCAACTAGGTGGCTTAGTTCTCGATCTCTTCTTCTCTTTCGTTTTATTCTCTGCACCACTCCGAAAAAAAAAAAATAAGATAAATAAAAAGCGCACCCAAACAAGTGCCTCTTCTAATCGGTACTGACGAGGGCAGGTGAAAAAAAAACACTCCCCAAAAACACCGACGAACCCCTTCCCTATTTAACCATCCTCCCTCCGTTTTGCTCCGCTCTCACGGGAGGTCATGAGAAAAACATTTATTACAAACCTCTTTCACAAACCGTTTCATAAAGTGTGAATTTTCCAATGATTATTGCGATTTTGGCGGAGCCATATGCGCCCGTTTTTCACGGGCGGAACCTCCAAAAAAGCAGCTCACCAGCAGTCACCAAGCGTTATGATTAAATTGTAGTACTTTTACCGTCCCGCCAGCCAACCCCACCTTCCCTTTCCGAGCGTTACAGGGGCAAGCAACATGAAATTAAATAAAGAAAGACGGCATCAAAATGGGTTCTCTCCACGCCCAGCTTTTAGTGGAATGTTTTCGATCCACTCGGGGAGGAAGACCCAATTCCCAAAATTACCCACCATTGAGGGAGGGAGTAGGCCCGAGCTTGGAATTAAAAACGTGAAATGGAACAATTTTGCATCGATTACTAGCGTACAATGAGATGTTTTGGGGAGGGGGGGGGCAGTGTGTTTGTGTGTGGCATGGTGCAGCAAACATCGTGCGGTTGCAGCGTGCGATGCCTTTGCCATGGAGTGGCCGAATTTGTCAAACGTTACAATAACATTCCCCCACACGCAATCGAAATTAGGTCAATCTTAGTTGTGGTCCACACACACACACACACCTCCAAAATGGTTGCAGTGAAAATCGATTGTCCAACAACAGCATCCGAAAGCACGGATCTTCATGCACCATTACGGGAGTAATTCAATTTTCTAACCCCACTGGGTTGGACCCAAAACCCACAGAAAAGAAAGAGAGAGAGAGAAAAAACTGGACGTTGGACTAAAAACATCAAACTAAAACACGTACCACACGCTTGTAAACCTTTCGCTTACCGTACCGGAGCTTAGAAACAAAACCAGGCAAACACGGCGCTCCTCGTTGAAGGTTGAAGCGCCGGGCCGAAGATTCACCACAGCAACGGCTTAATTATGTAGAGAAGCGTAAATTTCGGTGCATGTAGTAAAGCGCGTGTGTGTGTGTGCGTTTGTTTCGCGCGTGTTTCTACCGGTGGCGCATTCCCGGTTTCCCGTAATACCAAGGCAAGAGCCACAATCCCATAAGGCCCGTCCTGTTGTGGTTGTTGAATCCCTACCGGCTCGAGGAGCGTTTGTGCCTAGCGGTTCTTTCGCGATGTTCATTAAAGCGAGCCCATTTACTTGTCGGACAGGCCGCGGGTCGGCTCGGTACGGCAAACCCCCCCTTCACTTGCAAGCAGGCAAGGGAAATGAGATTTTGCTACGCATTTAGCGCTTTCTTTTGCCTAGATTCGGTGATTAATCCAAATACACATTTGCCCCTCGGACTACCTCGGAAAGAGAGAGAGGAGAGCCTCGGGAAGAAAAGCCTCCATCTAATTCGGGGTCTAATGTTATTTTTTTCCTAGCGAAAAAGTAAAGTAAAAGAAAGACCGGCAAAGACCTTCCAATGTACTCTACACTCTTACACCGCACAAAACCATTGTTTATGAGGTACGAAATTAATGCCAATCATTTTGCCACAGGCTTTAAAAGAAAAAGGGATCATTCCGCGTTTTTTTCGCGGCACGGTAGCACCACGGAAGCTGTTGGCAAGGTTAGGAACATGGGAAGCCTTTTTGATGTTTCAATGCTTCAATGCCGGATGAGTGAAGTTTGGTGACTTCTGTGTGGACATTGGTAGTGTGGACAGTTTGCCTAGGCGCCTAAGCGGATGTGAAAAAATGAATGCTTCTTTGGAAATGATTTAATGGACAGATCATTGCGGAAAGTAAAGTGGAGAAAGTGCTGGCAGGCGAGAGACAATTGTGCAGATTGGAGTGAATTTATTGGGCGTTAGTTTTGAGCTTCTTTTCAAATGAAATTGAGTGATAAATGGTTGATGATGACGAGCATTTGCAGACAATTAAAATCATACTATTGTTCAATGAATCGTTTGTTAATTTATTACTTATCACTTAGGAAATTGCTTTATATCAGTCAGTTAATTTTGATTATAAAATATTGTACAGAAATTATAGTAAAATTTTAGGCTACCCTTTGATGACTTTACTGATCGCCTCAATGTCTGCAATATTGTAGTTATTTATCTGTATTTTGCATTAGTGCAGCGTTGACACAAGTCAACTCTCAACAACTTAAACGCCGTTTTCTATTTGCCCATTGGTGTAAAAGCATTTGCACTTCCTCCTCTCCAGCCAGTCGACGTTGTCCATACACCAAGAGGATAGCCTTCTCTACCACCAGTGCTGCACTTTCTTTCACAACGGAAGCCACATTTGTCCGAACGACACTTTCACATCCAGCAGCAACAACAGCAACATGTACAGCATCCGTACGCTCAACACGCGGATCGATTAAAGACCCAAACGGATTCACTCAAAATCGACATGATCGAAACCATCTCACCATGCCGGACATGCTTTCGGGTGGTCATGACTGGCCAGGAGGAGAAAGGGCGGGACTGCTAAACCAAATCGCTATGCAAACAACCGAACCACCCAGGTGCGAGATGGCGACGATCCGTGAGTCCAGCCCCCAGGGCTCCACTTCCTCGGTACCTTGCTCAAAAGCTGTACTTATTCAATTCACCGTGAACCGCATCGAAATCGCGGTGCTCGCGGCGTTGATGGGGTGCGGGAATCTCAGCTCCTCAGTTTCTTCTAGCCATGAAACGTTCCCGGGATTCAATCCACTCTCCGATCTGCTTCGCTTCGCCCGCAAACCCTCGCGGAACGGATCGCGGATTTGATCTTCAGTTCTCGCGATCCCCTCGCTTCGCTCCAGTATCAGTACAGTTGCCTCAGTTCGCGAGTTTACATTGGAAATTTTCATTCTGCTCATCATTTTCGCGCTTCCCTTCACGCGCGCGCTCTCGTCACGCGCTCCACTTTCAAACCGTCCGCGCTTTACCATATTTCCCACCGATGACAACTTCGACTCATCGACTCCCACCGCCAAACCCAGCCCGCGGCCGTTGTTTGCAACAAATTTGTGTGAGAAAATTAGTTCCCACAGCTCCCATCCGTAAGCCACCTTCTTCGCACCGCGCTTTCAGCGGTTTTGGGATGAATGGTTAGAAGCTTGGGATTGGCTATGGGGAGGGTATAGCGTCTGGTCTGGCGTGAGGTTAGTAACATCACCACACCCCCCTCGGGTCATTTCATTTCATTACCTTTCAACCTTTATTTGTGCAGCCCATATTGGTTGGGCTTTTTTTGTGGCCCGCTGCCCGAAAATAGAATGATGGAAATATGTACATTTTCATTTGATTAAATGACCCCGGCGAAGGTGAAACAAAACAATCAGACCCCAGACCCCAACGTTGACCCACGCGAATCACATTCGAGCTTCCGGGTTTGGTGGGATGTTGTGGTTGAAAGCTGGTCAGTGTCAGACGTATTTCGAGCGACCACAAATATTAGGATTCAGTTTGACACAAAACAACAATGACAATGAAATGGAAAGTAGCCGATGGTGGCATGCGACAAACGCTGCACAAACCCAACCGTAAGCGTGGTGAAACGCCCGTCCCTTCACTAGACGTAGCATTGGTATTTTCCTCTGTTTGTATGATAAATGTTAAATGTTAGATCATGTTTAATTCCAAATGAACCCACAGCACCTTTAGTGACATACATATTAATGCATTCACTGGCAGGTGCATTTGAAAAAGTTTATCATTTGTTTGTCTTTAAAAGGTGATTTTCTTGATGTTGTGGTTGGTTTATGGAAGTATTTGTTTTGCTTTCTCTCTGATTTTTTAACTGCAAATTCAATTCAGTGTTTTGTTTTATCATTGAAATTCTTCCCTTTATCTTCCTTGTTATTTGATATCTTTGAAAGATACCTTACGTTTTTATTGTTATTTTCTGTGCTGTTCCAGTTTTTTATTTTATTATCATTTTTTCTAAATCTTAACATACTGTTTTTATGTATTTCGTTGTGTACTGTGCTTATTACAAAAGAAAAAAATATATATTTTAAACATTTCAATATTTTACCAAAATTCCTTTCTTAAATGACAGAAACACTTTAGTTCTACCGATGTACTGAACCTCCTTTCTTACTTTATTTCTTCCCATAGAGTGCACTCTAGCGCCGTTCATCAGCGGATCAAGCTCCGAGAAGATCCCGTTCGTCTTTCTGCCCCACCGTGGCCAAATCGTTCATCCAAGCCGCGAGATTGGATTTCCCGGTAAGTTGCTGCACCATGCTAGCCAACCAAACACACGATCAAATCCAACCAAACCACCCTGAGTTAAAGAATCAGCTTCCCCTTCTCAATAACCTCCCCTCTCTAACTTCGCTGCCTCTCAAAACAATCGATCGATCTTGGGCGTTCGAAAGAAAAAAGGCGAGAGAATAGCAAACCCTGCCAACAACGGCACTTGACTTTAATTTAGCAAACAATTATTACACCTCGACGTGGATGAACTCTTCACGCTGGTACGGGTTCGACAAAAGAGACCCCGCTCGCATCAACACCATACTGCTACGGTACGCGGTAATGGGGCTAGCAATCGGAAAGATTTGTTAGAACGCAAAGCAACGAACCTCCGTGTTTGGGTTCGGGTCGTGCCCCGGAACCTAACCCCTTACTGTAAGCGGCATCCACAAACCGCATCGTGCAGTGTTTAGACAAATTCGCTAATGGTGCTGGTGGTGTTGTGCCTCTTTACGTTTCGCCGCACCTGTTCGATGGCAAGGTGCGAAGTATCTGCACACACTAAAGCTACGGAAAGACCTTCCCGGTCAAGTGGTGCAATTTGTCCGAATGCGATGCATGTCAATGCACCGCCGTTGCGCGATTACTGCAGACTCCACCGATCACCACGTGCACTATTAGGAGGGGGTTTGGTACGGGCCACCGTTACAAGCACTTACGCGAGGGAACATGGCAGGCACTTAATTTGCTCTCGCTGCCCTCTTACGCGCAGCAAACCTGCTGCGGTCGTAACGGCCTAATGTGTGCCATGGGGGGTGGCCGAGAATTCGGGAACGACGCGTGACAATACTTGACGCGGTTTGTGTGCGGTAAAGTAAGCAGCAGCGTTTTTTTTCTTCTATGTGCCTCTATGTCAAGAATTATGAGCAGAATGGCATAAAAGCAAACACAACCGAACAAAACGACATGGCAAATTTGTCGCTTCTGAGCGTTTTTGTTATGTTTTATGCACACCGAGTGGCGGGCAGGGAGGAACGCAAACACACGTCTGTGTGGCCATCGCGCACGGACACAATGTATCCCACCGGGAACGACCCCATTAGGCGGGTCAGTAGCCGGGAACGTGTCGTCGGTGTATTTTGTGCGATGCTTCACATTACCTTCAGAGCACCGGTTTAGCTTCTGGTTCGGCCGCACTGATATGCTTGGATGAGAAATAAGCTAAAACAGGGTAGCTGGTATGGTTGTGTGTGTTATTGCTAAATTGTTAAAATGAAAATAAAGCAAGAAGTTTAAGCTGTTATCATGCATCATTTAACTTTTTTAAAGGAAGAGGTAGAGAAATAGAAGCCAAGAAGAGTAGTTGGTTGAAGTATACAAGTGTGACATCAAATTTGAATTTAACACAGTGCAATAAAAATGTTTTAATTTGTTCTTTTTTGTCGTTTAATTTTCCTCATCAGTACTTTAGATCGGTCAATGATCATAGTTTAACAATTCACTGATTAACACTAGCTCGATAAATTTCATACAAAGCATAGAACATAGATGTTTTTGCTAACATAAAACTCAAAATTTTGTCTTCAGCATCCCACAACAGATATGTTTTACGCGTGTACAAAAAATAACATCACAAAAGCGTGCAAATTGCACTCTCCAGCCTAAGCTGCAGTTATCTAACACTACCATGTTAGTCGTTAGGAAGATCACGTCCAACAAAGCAAAAACCACATCCAAATTGCTATTTCCATTGACCTTTGGTTCGCAAGTTTATTTGCATCTGTATCTAATAGTGTCGGCTTCGCCACCAATACTGCCAATTAATCGTTTACTCACAGCGGCTTTGCATATGATCTGCCTTTTCCTTGTGCCAAACAAGCGATGCGCTTTCTTAGTTACACAGCAACAAAAAAAAGTCATATCCCAAAACTAAATTACAACTCCAAATAGCATCACATAAAAAAACAACACACACTCATACAGATGATGAAATAATTAAAAACATTTTCCCCTTTGCTTGGCACAAAAGTTTGCCTTGTTTCCCCATAAATTAGCGCTTGTGGTTCCTGAACTGCAAGGGTTGAAGCTTCGCCATAAAACGATCATGAGCAATAAACCCGTTAAAAGGCCGCCTGACCGGTGGGGAATTTCTCGACATATTCCTTTCCTTCAGGGTGTATATTGACGTAGCCGGGGGATCGATCAAAAGGACTTTCCGATCACCAAAGTTGAAAACAATCCACACAAAAACCTGATTTTAACACCCGGATTTTGAGGTGGCTTTGGTCGGTGATTGTGATTGTTAGTTCTGTCCGAAAGGACTGTAATACGGGCACAGGACATTCCATCAGCCAATGGCTCTAAATTTGTGTAACAATTCAGTGTTGTTTTGTGCGGTTGTGCGAGAGTTTTAGACCCATTTGCCGTTTGCCGATCACAGCGACGAATCGTAAAACTTGAGTATGATTTATATCCTCTCTGGGTGGAAGATAATAAAATCAACCGTCAGCAAACACACTGGCACTGGCGAGCATAATAAATTGACCTAAAAATTGATTTGCCAAATCTTTTCCCCGTTTGTTACTTGTCGGGAGACTTTCCGATCCATCCTGTTGTGTTACCATTGTCTCACTCATTCTGGGTTTGTCTTGGGCGATATTTACATCACAATGTAACCACTTGCCGAGCGAAGTGAAAAGCTAAACCGTCCAGACAGCTTCTCCGACTATTGAGATGCAAAGTTCGTCTGTGCCAGGTGTGGTGTTCCAGATGTAAACAGGTTCCTCTTCTCACAATCGATTAAAGCCGTCCGAGAAATCAAATATAAGATCACCCTTTAAGGCAAAAATGGTAACACTCCGACGGATGGAACGCTCAAATGCAAATCAACGCTTGCAGAGGGAGCAGATCTTCCTTTGCCTTCGGGTGAGAACTCCAAGAAATGAAACGGGACTGCTACGTTGGGAAAGAAGGTGAAGCGACTAATAAAATAATAACAACTGCTCCTCCTTCACCTCTCCGAGCGCCCTCCGCACCTATGCCCGTAATTCTATAATAGCAATAATCATGCCGTATCGTTCAGTGATAATCGCAGCGAGCCCGCTTTTCCTGCCTTCTTCGACATTCCCTCCCGGCGGAGTGGTATTGAAACGATGGGATAAACATAACAGACAGCGAACCCGACCAAACGCGCGTTGAGTTTGCGTTTACCCGTGTCGTACACACG
Source organism: Anopheles coluzzii (assembly GCF_943734685.1). NCBI lineage: Eukaryota > Metazoa > Arthropoda > Insecta > Diptera > Culicidae > Anopheles > Anopheles coluzzii. The sequence goes on along the minus strand of NC_064670.1, from coordinate 119,124,914 downwards.
ATCATGACGCAGAGTGGCCTTCAAAGCTGTTGTAGCCGCAGTGTCAGGTGGAATGCTTTGCAGCCTCCTCACCAAGCACCTCGCCAAAGTGCCAAGAAGTTGCGATACGACACTTAAGAATTTCGCGCTTTTGTTACTATCGCTTGACAATGCTTTAACTGTGAAGAGCCCGGCACTCGATCGTTTGAAACCTGTACGCCCGCTCTCGAGGCGAAGCTTTTTAATGAAGACTTCAACCGGGAGGTACCGTACCGGGATATGAGCAAAAGATGCCTCAACAAAAGATGTCTATTACAAAAAAGTTTGAAAAAATGGGGAAAGAAAACACGTTGAATCTATTGAACCTTCAAGATCCTTGGATTGGGTTTGAGCCGTCTTTTGGGATACATTTCGGCGTCACAAAAAAACGGAACCTAACGGAACACCAAAGTGAAGGTTGTTTACAAACTTTCCGCACTTGCTGCCGGGTGCGTTGGTGTTGCTCCCCCAATGAACACCCATCAAAACATCATCCATGGACGTTCATGATGATCAGGTTTAAGGACACTGGCTCGGGTCCCTAAATTACTTCACTTAACACCGTGAACCTGAACTGGGGAATTTTTGGGGACGGTTTTACTTAGCGCTTCTTATCCCTACGCGCTTCTTGGCTGCTCCATAAATTGCAGAACTCATAAAATCGATAATGAACGTAAGCTGTACCGATGCGACAACCCGGGCCCATGTTTGCCTGACGGTTTTACGATGCACACCAGAAACGAACAGGGACACACAGTGCATTCCATTGCCAAGCGAGAAAACAAAACAGAAACAACGTGCAGTAGAAAATTAAAATACACATTTTACTGAAATTGGTGCAAAACATAATCGAAAGCCACACAAACTAGTGCGGGGCGTTTCTTTCAACCCATCCAGGTATAAACTGCACTTTCTAAAAGGGGTTTGCCAAATAAAACGTGCAGCCAGCTTTTGCTCGATATTGCCGATTTTCACACCGATTTGGCTGGTGCCGTGTCGTATGGCATTACTTTGGAAAGTGCTCGGGCACGATATACTCTTTTTTATCGCCCTGTTACAATTGGTGGCCAGTTTTGTTCTACCTTCTTTGGAGCTGCCGAATAACGATATTTAATGTGTTTACGTTTGTCTTTCTGTTGTTGTTGTTGTTCGATTTCAATTCACTTCCCTGGGTTTCGTTGGGGATGAGGTGCACCAGGAACCAAACGACTGTTGCGATGAAGGAGTGATGGTGCTGTTGCACTTTATGGTTCAAGCTGCTTCTTGCAAGTTTTCAATTAGGTGCTGTTGGGATCGGAAATTTATGTCTCAATAAAGCACCGAGAATTTGCATATTTATTGGTCAGCGATAAAAGCGGGTAAAAGCAAAACTTTATTTCAATTATTGGTAAATTTGCACCAACATCGCATTGAGTTCCTACTTAAATTGAAGTAATTTTGAGAAGGTAAAAGAGGTGCAATTATGTTTAATTTAAATGAAATTTCATAAGAAAACACAAGAGAAACATACAACTTTTCAACAAAAACTTGGTGAATAGCAAATCAAACAACGAAAAAAAGGACACAGGCTTAACAAAAACATTTAATACATGCAAAACTGTTTTTAAAAACATTAGTAAGCGAAAGCTTCATTACCATTTAAAAATACAAATAAAAATGATCCCTCTTCTTTTAGTGAACAAAGCTGATTTAAAAGAAAAAATATATTTTATGCGATTTTTTCAATTATCATTCTGTTCAATTTGGTTGATCCATTCACGTTATCTGATTTTGTTCTTTTTCTTTTTTCGTTTTGTGTTTCTTTTCTTTTTTTATTTCTTTCTTGCTTTGATTGTATTAATTTTTTAAACTTATGTATATTTTATTGCAACATTGTATGTATGTTTTATTATGCTTGCTTTGTTACTCTTAATCATCAAGTTCCTGTGTGTAATCATCCAATCAGTTTTTCTGTCAAACTATCATTTTTCTCCTCATTTGTCACTAGTTTGTCACACACACACTAATCACTCTCCACATTTCCTTCCAACTCTTTCCACAGGTGTCAAGATGCCGATGTGTGCAGTATCAGCCGCCCAGTACCTCACCACCAACGGCTGGGCGGAGCTGCGCAACCCGATCGACACGGACGTCCCGTTTCGGCTGTTTCGTGACGAGGGGCGCATCTATCTGCAGTGGCTCGGCGAGCCGGAGCTACGGCAGCGCATGCAGGGCCGGCTAGTGCTGGTGCATCTGATGTGCCGCGACATGACACCGCGCCTACTGCTGGAGGAAAGCCGAGCCGCCCTTCATCAAGGTACGCTAGTATAGGCATAAGCGTACCCACCACCCAGCACTGCACCTGAAGGCGCTAGCCGGAGATACTGTTCTACCCTAGCCAAAGCAGTGCAACCGTTCTTTTTATTAATTCTACAATTTCCAATTCCACCACGGTCGCTAGTTGCCGTTCCGGGCTGGCGCTCTCGAGCCACCGCGCCGGTCTGCCCCGGTGCGTCTGCAAAAGCCCTTCGGTGTTACAATATCGCACGCTCGCCTGAGCATGAGCGCCCGGAGGTGCGGAGGGAATAATTAGAACCGCTTGTGATTTTCCACTTACTTGTGGACAAAAAGGAATACAGAAGAAAAACGACCAGGAGGTGCAAAGCCAGAGGGACGTTCCCTACTTTTGTTCACCCCTCGTGCTCGCGTCTTTCGGACAATACTTGTACAATACTGGGGTCGGTTATTTCCTCGGTGAGGGCACGCGCGCGCGCGCTCAAGCCCGAGCTCATGTCAAATCTTAATCTTAGACAATGAACCCGCCAACCCGCCAAGGCGCACGGTGCGGAAAGCGCGATAAATTTATGATGAATCACCTCGGAGCAGTGTCGGAGCAGCGGCAGCAGCAGCAGAAAGGGAAGCAACAGACGGGCACCTGTTTTACCTTTCGTGTTGTACGGCCCCTTTCACCATGCTGTTCCTCCCCAAGGGGGCTATTATTTTGGTCAAAGTGCTCGGCTATTTTGGCTCCATAAATTCATTAGGTTTAGTTGGCTTTCAGCGGAGTGTGGAATTTGTTTTGCCGCGCTTGCCACCACCCAGACACTCTTTCTATCTCTCTGTATATTCTCTGTAAATGGGTTACACACCTTGCCCTCCTCCTCTTGGGGCTTTTGTGGCGTTTTGATGAGACTTGTTTGGACGCTTATCGCGTCCTCTATTTATTTATTTCTCGTTCAGTTTCTTGTCTGCCGTTGCGGTGGACTTTTGGTGTACTTCGGGGGGTCACGCTCCACACGTGCCATACTTGGGGTAAATTATATTTGTGTACACGTTTTTTTTGTCTATCTCCCGTTCCTTATTCCTGCCGGTGCTGCCGACATCAAGCGGTGTTGATTGTTCGAGGCCTTCCAACCTGATTGCGCCAAATCGATAAGAACCGCCTGCCCGCTTTTTTCATGTGTGGATAAGTTCAAAAGCAATCTAGTTGAGGAATAATTTAAATCCCATTTTGACCATTTTCATGTGGCCCGATTTTGGAGCAACCGGGTTGTTTTTTTCAACTACCTTAGCAGTACCCTCTGGTGATGGTAATTGTTCAGAACAGATTGTTGGAGCTTACTGTACACTTGCGGAGCGCATGCGTGATGCCCGCTGCCCGCTAGATCACCAGAGTTCAACGCATCGCATAGGGCCAGAAGGTAACCGGACGCTAGATAAACATCAGCTGCCGCATATGATTGCCCCGCTGGGTACAATATTTCACCCATCGCGAGCGCGCGCCCTCTCCCCATGACCACTTTGAATGCAGGAGAAGTCGCCGGAAGTGCTAGAACGAACCTGCCGAGTGGCGCGGCTGAATAGATCATTTGGCACCAATGAGTGATGGTTCTACCGACATGGGTATGAATAATGAAGAATAGGGGAATATAAATCATTGATCAATCAATTTGCGATTTGCAGCAGTCGATTTTCGTCTTTGTAATTCCATTGCATTACCAGTGTACAGGGAATCTTGTTTCCAAATGATGTAGACCAGGAGATAAAGATATTCCCGGTTGATGTTTCGAATTTAGGAACATTGTGAAATTAATTCTTCGTGAGTTCTTGTTAGGATGTACTCCTACCTTGCTCTTTTGGGCATTTCTTGGCATCATATTGCTGGTATTGTCTAACATTTTCAATAATAATTATAAAAGATACTGCCCTAAAGATGCATCACATTGTATGTCTAATAGTAGATTCTATTAAGACTACAGGACCTTGTAGATCTAATGATGGGCATTGACCCAATGACTTCCAAACAATATCCAGGCATTATTCTACCGATATCTTGTCGGATATTGTTCAGAGTATCTTCAAACTTAATTCAGAGATTTTCTTCAGAATTCGGACCAAAATTATGGCCTTAAGGATGTTAAGAGAACACGATTCATTATAATGACAATACATTTGATTTCTCATCCTTCTTTTAATTTCAAATACAATAAATTAATGCTCGTAATGAATGAGATTCTTCGCTTAACTTAAACGAGCTAGCAATGAATAGCTCATTCAATTAAATACATTCTAATACATTGCACACATTAACTACAATAAAACGATCCTCCGCAAACGATCGCTCATCTCCGAAGCACTTACCTTACCTTTATCAATAGCAATTCAAACATAAATTCATCACACCGATTCACCACCCAGGCCTTGCCACCCTTGCGGCACCAAACCCAATATCCCTTTTCATCATAGAAATCCTACACACTTAAGCGTGCCATATAATATTCGCTTTCCTGCAACGCTTCGGGGTGCAAAACCCTCCGGTCCGTTACACTTGCAAACAAATGGTGCGATAAAAACGGATGACACCGTTGATATTTTGTAATCAGTGGTGTAAGTTATTTACGAGCTCCCTCTATATTTCCCTTGGTCGTTCCTACACTGCGCCTCACCGCCCCAAGGGCTGCAGGTATGGCCAGTTTTGCTACTAAGTCTTACTTCTTGCCGCCGCAAGCGATAGTTAGAATGATGAAGGAAGACCATTGCCGTACCATTCCGTTAGCGCGGCATGTCCGAGGAAGCGTCAAAGCTGAAGCGCATCGGACCGCGCGTGCGCAACACGGAATGCAAATGTACTGCCGTCATATGTTCTCGTTGATTTCGTAGGCGGCCGCCCATCGGCGATGTGCAATCTGTTTCGACTGGTTAATGGCATCTTTTTTTTTTTGGTGTGTGTGTGTGTTTGTTTCCTCCTCTCCGTTCCTCCATTCTCAGCATCCTCGGTACCTTTCCTCGAGGCCCAATCACGGTAACATGCACGCCGAAGGTACGCCACTAGTAATGCGAAACGCGATCCCTGGGACCCGTTGGGGGTGATATTAATTTTGCTCTATTTATTATCGCCCGTGTAGGTCTCCATTTCTTTCACAGTTTTTGCTGTGTGTTTTATGTTTAATATGCTAGGTCTATCTTTGCACTGAATGGATTTTTTTCCTCTGTATGGCGATCTATGATTTATTATTCGCAATAATCAACTGTCCAATTTCCCGTTTCATGCGTTGCTAAACAGTAAAAAAAAAGCGTCGTGATCACGCTGAATACTCGCCCAATGCAGTAGCCTCATCGTGCACATACTCGTGTGCTGTTGCATCTTGCACCGTTCGTTATCTTTCGTCTTAATTTCAATTTACACCGTTTCCGCCTCCATCAAAACTGCGGGTAGCCGGGAAGTAGAGCTTCACACAAAATTAGCAAAATTTATTACGGTGATGAAGAAAATTATTATTTATACGTTCTGTATCGTTGACCAAAAATCTTACCCCCTGCTGTGTGTGTGTGTGTGTGTGTGTGTGTGTGTGTGTGTGTGTGTGTGTGTGTGTGTGTGTGTGTGTGTGTGTGTTTGTGTGCCACCGTTCAAAGAGAAAGACTGTGCAGCGACCTTCTTGAATACACACAACGCTCTGTGCACATGAATCAATTGCATTTGATTGTGCAGTAGATGCAGCCCCAACACCAACAGCAGCCCCCAACAGAATGGTGCATCATCAGATTGGTTTTATTACTCCATTCTCGGTTGAGAAAGCTGCAACGAGCAAAACGGCCGACCTGCAAGCGACGAACCCCTTCCGTAGCTCACCAATCAAGAAAGCACTCGTAGATCGATACGATCGCATCGCGCACGGTCTCCGGCAACACAATTAATAAAACACCAACGCGTACCGAGCGGGCCCCGCGTGTCGGCTGCGAGTGTTGTAGTAATAAATTCAACACAACCCTCTCCCCTTTTCCTGTGCTCACTCCTCAGTTGCATTTGCTGTGGCTCTAATTTCGAAGCGACCCCTTGCTTACCAACATTCTACATGCTTTTATTTTACCTCCCCATTTTCAACTCATTTGCTTTACCATCTTCTCCACCACCTTGCAGATGACATGCAGATGCCGAATCAAAACATCTTCACACCGTGCATCGCTTTCCGCGTCGTTGGGACACCGATCAAATACGTCACCAGTAAGTGTTTTGTAGCTCTTTTGTTATGCTTATACTTGGTTTTGCGGCTTGTTTGGTTTCGTTCTCGATTTTGAGACCGTTTTTTGTGTTTTTTTTTCAATTCCTCCTTGCTCACCAAGAAGTTTTTGCTTTGTGTGTGTTTTTGTTGTTTGTTTTCAGGTTATGATTTACTTTCATTGCACACGAAAGGTGTTTGGTTAATTTATTTTATCTCTTTTTTTTGCTTTTACGGCTTTTATGCAAATGTGCTTTCTACGGTTTTTTTCTGATTTTTTTACTGCTCTACTTCTGCAGAAGCATCACATCACAGAGCTTCTTTATTGATAATTTATTTGGATCAAGCGACGCACGCTGCTGTTTAGTAAACGATTTGTTGTTTTGTGTTTATAATGGAATGCCTCTTTAGAAGAAAGTGTTTAGCTATGATTTTGACACTTTATTTACTGTCCATCTCTCTTTTTTGCTAAAATTAAGATTTATCATTTTCATTGTTACGTTTTTTATGCTTAAAATACATTAAAATAAATGTAAAATCCCTATGCATTCTGTCTTTAATTTGCACTTGTCTTACATTGATGTATTGAAATATCATTTCTAAATCCACTAAATACCACCGAACCATGTGACGATTTGTTGCTTGTTTTGCATTGTTTACGTTATTACTTAAAAACAACCACTTCAACAGAAGCACTATAATCACTTCCTGCTGCGATGGGAAAACGATGAAGCCAAATGATGGTGTAAACACTAAACACCAGTGAAACCACACCAACTTCACACACACATGCAGCCACAAACACATAATAATCATTCATAAAGGTTCATCGGACGGCTTAGTGTGATCGTGCGCCACCCTCGCGGCGTTGGGCAGGCAAGCAGTCAGGCCACCCTCAAAGACCGCGCGAATATGCTCACTGAATCATGTAATTGATATATTTGCTTTGCGCTTTGGACGGCAGAGACCCTCTCTGCTTGTCGGTGGCTTGTTTGCCACCGAAGAGGGGGGGATGGAGGTAGATGGAAACGAAAAGACGTGAAATGAAGAAAACCCATCTGCTGCTCTTCGGTTGAAAGCAAAAACACAGTAATAATAACATTGTATGCAAATATCCTCCCGCACATGAGCACCCAAAAGGGCCGTGTGGTACGCAGGCTGTGACTGTGGCTTGTGGTCCACACATCTCGCCAACAGCCTCCCATTACACACTCGGTTGCGGGGTTTGTGGTTCGATCGTAAGCAACTTGCACTTGGAAGATGCTCCGAAAGGACGCAACGGGGCAATTGAAAGCGAAAAAATCGAAGACCCCAATTAGCGCAGGAGAAACGCGCAGGTCTCTCTCTCTCTCTCGCTCTCTCTATCTCTCTGGTGGATGGTAATTATGTGGTCGCTAAATTAGGAAGAACTGAACTTTAGCGTCCGTTCCGGTTTCGAGCGCCGATTTAAGCGGTGCTGGAAGAGGGAGAGCCTGCTTTATATACTAATAATATGCGTACGTGATTTTAACATACCGTTTTTACCTTTCCTTTCAATCTCGATCAACAGATGGTCGGGGGAAAAGGGGTTTTTTCGATTGAGGTTGAGGCCCCAATTCCTTGCGGAGGCGGTAATGATGACGATCGTTTAGAAATCAAACGACCACGTACCGGCACGTGTGTACTGTTGCCGCGTTTGCTCCGAAAGGGAAGTTTGACTGTTCGAATGAAGAAAAAAAACTCCCGATTTCACTTACATTTGCTTTTTTCTTGAAAAACATCTTCCCCATTTTTGTTTACCGGATTTCGGTAATGTTTCGCGAAAGTGAGGTTCGCCGGTGACGTACGAAGCCGCTAAAAGCGATCAAAATCGGTCGATCGAAATTAAAGTACCAGACCAGGAAAGGAATTTCATTCATACGGTTTTACGCTTGTACTTACCCAAAGAAGAACGAATAAATGTGTTGTAGGATGGAAGGAAAAGAGCGTGATTCCGCGACACGAAGACGAACGACAAAAAGGCCGAATCATTTGATCGTGTTTGACCTCCTCCAGTGTGGTGGACACTACAGTCCGGCCATAAATTATGAATGGTCTCGCACTGTTCGCTCGTTTCCATTTCTTATACCTTCAGTTCAATAATGTCTTTCCCTTCGTCCTATTACCCCGTCCTACGTGGTTTCATATATCAACCGTGCAAGCAATTACTCTCACGAACGAATATGTGGCAGATCATTTACACAACCATACAAAACGCTTCTGGAAAAAGGGTGGCAGGGGAACCGGGGCGAAAGGCAATTGTCAGAACGTTTGTGGCCAATAAAGTGCGACACTGTCACGACGCCGCATTCTTGGGGTGTTTTCTCGTTCGTGGAAAGGTGACGTGTTTCCTTCCCGAGCTGCAAGCGAGCAAGCGACGAACCCCTGACCACACCGCGCGAGAGAAGGTGATTTGTCAGCTTTATTGTGCCCATTAGGGGCGACTTTATGAGACGTCTTACTCAAGCGACGGGTCAATTCGTTTTGCCACCATTCTTACCGACTGGCTTCACATGACGTGTGCGTAAGAAATTGGTTGCGGTTAAATGGAAGCGCCGCCGCCGCCGTCACTTTGTGCGGAGAAATTCCAATTCGGGAAGCAATGAGGCGCTAAATTGGTGTGTTTTGCTGGACAGAAGCTGTCAGTACAAACAGTGCTGTTGAATGCCTCAAGTTGATTGCTTTTGTGAATGAACAGAACACAAAGTAATGGGGAACAATTGAAGCAAAAACTGTCTTAGCGCTTTCGAGCTGATTAATTCATAAGCTCCGTGCTGGAGCACTCGTAAAAAAGGGTCTTACGATCCAATACGATCCCTTTCGATCAGTTTTAATTGCACTCAAGCTGATATTACATCTAAACATCAAACAATAAAAAAACACGCTAAAAAGGTATACCATTTCATCACGCATAAAAAAACATCGATCATAAAGCCGATTGCTAAGTAAACGATCGATTCAGCGGCGCAAGATTACCCGAGAGCTGGCAAACTGCAACCTTCGGGACATTTATTGAGTACTCAATCGCATCGAATGCCAATTAGATGGTTGTGCCTCTTGCCGTCTCTCGCACGCATGCAGTAAGTGCAGCCCCGTGCCTTCGTGCCTTAGATTGGGTGCAATAAATTTCGCTATTAATTTATGGTATCGATTTGCAACCGCTCATCAGGGAGAAGGAATTTCTTCCTCTGCCACCTTTTGCATCCCTCGGGAGATTGTTTTATTCCCATTCGAAATGGTGTAAAATAGTGCTTTTACTTGGGGCGTGAAGTAAAGCTTGTACAGGGCAAGCTGTAAGGAGGTTCGTCTCTTGCTCTCTTGCGCCCCTGGTTTAGCTAAACAAGGAGTCTTACTGTCTTAAAGCCTATTACAACGTTCAACGTTCCGATCCGATTGGCGCAAACATGGGTTCCACCGTAGCCTTAGCTCGCTATTCCAGTGGTCTATGGTGATCGGTCATTAGGACGCGCTACATCACGCCGGGTCGTAAATGTATTTATGTATTGAACTGGTTCGAGCGGATTCGGGCTGCTCAGCGGGCTGCTCAGCGTTGAGGTGTTATAAATTCCTTCGCATCACCGCGGGCTTTATCGAGAATTTAGATCAAACAGGAGGGTACATTTTAGAACACACCGTACAAGCGATAAAGGGCCAGATGAAAGGAGGGAGGCGAACAGACACAGGTCTGGCATTGTTTACGACCGTTCCACCCGATCCCAGCATTGATGGGCTGGTTGTGTTGAAAGTGTTGTAAATTCGTCCACCATCAGACGGTGTGCTGGCAGCCCCCAGCAGATAACGGCCAATTATGCGTAAGTCAACAGTCTGGTCTGGTAGCTTCACGTTCACGTTCGCAAGATTCTTCCCAGTTAAGCGTCTGCAGCAGCTTTAAAATGGGTAGAAATCGATGTAACGGCCAACCATGAATCCGGTTGTGACTTAATTAATAATATTTGATGAGCAACATTCAGGCCCAACCCGCTGCTAGCAGGGGCAGTGGAAGAAAGCGTCCATTTCCTACAATGTTCCTTCGATTCGAGTGATGCAACCGGTCTAATGTGGAGCACAATGCGGGAGCATAAAGCTGCATTTGCATTTTTTTCCGGCGTGTCTTGGTACAAATTTGAAACCACTACCAACCGAACAAATCGGACTGAACTCTTCTGAGGCTTCCCTGGTACGCCCGATCTGCCTTGGAGGCCACGCACGCTATCTTTATGGCCTTGATTTTAAGCCCATTTTATATCAGGCCTTTTCTTATTTATACTGCCCCAACATTTATTTGTTTATTGACGAAAACGGAATTGGAATATTATTACCGCAAAACGGCAAGAACCCAACGGCGCGCGTCCATTTCGTAACGATCGCTTGGGAAGCGAGCTGTTGTTGTTGTTTGGTTCGTTCGAAGTTGTTCTCGGGTTGGGTAATACGAGCTTGTGTTTTTCGCTTGTAAGTGGGCGAAAACACCCAAGCTAAACACTGTTTTCCGCCCGTTTATTAGACTGCTGGGATTGTTGTTGGTTTCGAGGGGATGGTGCTTAGGGTTTTAGTGATGTGCAAATTTGACAACCCCGTATCAACCCCGTTGCGTTGATTTGAGGCGATTTCATAACTATTTCCGTTTTTTTTCATTCGATGGGGATTGCGAACAGTCGTTTAGCAGAATCGGGCCGTAAAGCAGCGATTTTTAGCTATTAGGGCCGGGAAATGAGGTTATAATGGGGCGGACTAAGATACCGCTGGGTTGGGTGCGTTTTTTGCACATTGGAAGCTCGGGGTGTTTTGGGTTGAATGGATATTGAGAGATTATGATTGCGTCGAGTGGAAGGAAAGTAATTTTCCTGAAACGAAAACTGAAGAAAATTAAAATTTATAATATAGATAACTGTCTAAATTTTATGTATTTAGGCAACTATTCAGTTCATACTATAAATTAGGAGAAACAACATATTTTACTAAACAGCATTGACACACTATCTCTATCGCTATTAACAGGCAACATCTCGAAGTGCCCCATAGTGTCATGCCAAGCGATTAGACTTGCAAACCACAGGTCTAACGTTCAATTCTTCTCTGGATCGATGAAAATGAAAGTCACAAAAATGCTTCTTATCTCGGCTAGGCATTTTCTTCACTGAAGAGCCTGTGTACGCCTGTGTACCAATCTTGCATAATATTGTGCCACACCGGAAACAGCAGCAGCAACCAATTACAAAACGGAAGATGATGCCGCCAAAAAGCTTACTGTTGCGGTGCTGCTCCTCCACCATGATGCAATCATGCATTTCCACTTCTCATTTCCACCTGTGCAGAAATTTTGTCTGATTGTTTCCTCCTCTTTTTTGGAATTGTTTTGCATATTGTATCCTCCACTTCCACACACCGGCGGCTCTTGGTGGGTGGAAAAGGTGGCCTCCTTTGAAAACAGCGATGACCAAACAAACAAAACAAAAATAACCATCCCCCACCTCAGCTTCTTTGCACGGGGTGCAATGGAGAGAAAAAGCTTATTTCCAAATGCGAGCCCGCTTCACCTGCAATTTGAGCATATTTATGTTGCTGGTGAAGAAATTTCACTTTCATTTGGAGCAACCCGAGGGGGAAAATGAAATGAAAATGAAACTAACGTTCGTCAGGTGTGTCATAGCGTGTATTTTCTTTACGGTTTTACTGTCTGCTGTAAACTTGCTGACCTGAGAGCATAGAAAACGATACACGTGAGGTGAAGCGAAGGGGTCGCGCCAATGTCATAATTCAAGCCCGGTAACGATGCCGCCCGTTCCTGAGCGGCAGGCGGGAACACTCCCGACCGTACTCGAAGAAGCCTGCACTGCCAACGAGAGGTTTCCCGCTTGTAAATCACAGCTTATGCTAATTGTGTGAACGACACCGCCATTCAACTGTTGCGCTTCCTTCCTTCCACAACGTTCATGCTGTGTTAGACATTATCACCACCAGCTCAGGTAGAGTGTGATGAGTACCGGTACCGATTCGCGATCGTAAATCACGCACCTTTAAATTGGTCTCCCAGGTCCCAGTCCGACCCATCTCATGTCAGTCGAGTTTTTCAGGTTGATTTTAAACACTGTCCGCACTGCCATTTTACTGTCATTTGACATCGGGTAGCTTAGGGCTACGGCGTTGTGGTCAACGCTACAATCGCAATAGAAAGGGATGTTTCCCAAGGCGACACCGCGCAGACACCTTCTCGCATCTGGGAGGGGTTAAAAGCTGTTTTTCACTTGCACCCATGGACCGGATGGAAAACGCATACACTCTCCGGAGCTACCGGCAGTCGAGTTCGAGTATTATCACACAATTATGAATATTATTACTCAACCCCCGGGTGGGCAGTTTCGCTGAAAGCTTTCACTTTTTCCTCAGCAGACAGCCCGCCAGCAGCACAGCGACGATAACGTTATCAGCAGCAGCGGTGTAGTGAAATAATCGATGGTGGTCTGCACGTGGTCTGCAATGCGCACCTATTGTCGGCCAGCCGGTGATGCAATGCGTTGACTCCCCGGTGTAGAGCAAGAAGTAGAGTGGGCTTTTCTTCTCGTCGGACACCAATGAAGCACAATTTATCAACACTTCAGCACTGTTTTGGGGCGGGCTGCATCGCTCATAATGTAGACACTTATCCGCAATGCATCGAGTGAAAATCGGTGTGACGGAATGTTTGCCGATTGAGCGACTATAAAGGGAACGCGACGATGATTTCCAGTGCGTAACCATTGAGGCTTTCAACTCAATCACGCTTCCGGTGCACTTTTTCGAGGGTGCTAGGAAAGGGCTTTTTAATGAGTTTGCTTCCGGGCCGTACACTACCGAGCTACCGGGGATGATTAGGATTTAATGAGTGGAAAACAATTTTGGGAGTTGGTGTGGCTTTTCGGAGGCGATGGAATGTATCATTTTATGGGCTTTCTGTGATAAGCTCGCTCGACTCGATGGTGACATAAGGTGCTGGTTGAGTGAGCATTGTGATTTGATGGGAATTTAAATCAAGTGACTTTTCCTCTTTGATGGAAAGGGAATTGGTTGGGTCGATGGATGATACTGGATTTTGTAACAGAGAAATCAATTAAAATCTAAAAAAAACGAAAATGGCTCATTAAACAGTGTAAAGTCAGTAAAACAATCTTTACCTATAGTTTGTAACAGAAAATACATATAAAAATTTTCAAAATCGACCAAATAGACTTGTATAACAGATTTATACATACTGTATAACAGTTCCAGTTTTGCTGTTTGTTGCTGTATTCTCGAGTGTACGACACAAAAAGACAAAAAAGAGGCGTATAACAGTTACATAGTACTGGTATAACAGTTTTAATCATCAGTTTATCCAGTTTTTGTTCGGCTCCTTGCGTGTATAACCATTTTTTTCCATCTCATCTGCCCTTACAGACGTTACGGAGGTATCGTTCGCATCCGAGACACACATCGAGCAACAGTCCGGACTCTCCACCAAGGAGTACATCGTGATCGCGGTCTGCAGTCTGTGTCTGGGGCTAATCTACATCGCGTCAGTGTTTCTCTACATCCACATGAAGAAGCGAAAGACCCGATCGGGCACGAACGATGATGGCAGCGGGCTGAAGAATGACTACTCCACCTACCAGCAGAACGATCAGGTCACGTTCGGGGTCGGTATGGGCGCGGCCGCCGTCAGCCCGTTCGGTGGACAGGCACGGGCCAGCTTTATTGGGCGTAACGCGCTCGGCGGTAGCCAGCGACAGGGCGGAGGGCCAGCGGTAGGACCGCACCGGGGCCTCGCGAACGTTGGTCTGCACGCGGAGGAGATGGGCATTGTGAAGAACAACCCGCTGCTGAAACACTTCCCGAACCTGAGCGACAATTCGGGCTTCATCAGTGACAATTCCAATTCGGTGTCGGAGTTTGAGGATGATATAACGACCGACGTTGAGAAGCAGGTAGGTTACAGTGGTAAGGGATGTCGTAGAGTGCACAGGAATGAGGTAAACCTTCCGTTTCAGATGCAAACCGGCAAACATCAGCCAAAAAACTTCTCAGGGCGTACCGAAATGGATGGCGAACTTCGCCTTCAGCAGCAGCAGCAGCAGCTGTCCCAGCAGTCCGCTCTGCTACTTCATCATCACCATCACCTTCAGCAGCAGCACCAGCAACACCAGCAGGATCCGCTGAACGCCGGTGGCCAGGATACGGAGTGTCTACCCGAGGAAAATGTATCCATTGTCGAAGAGCTGAACAACGAAGAAAAGCTCGAAAGCATGAAGTCTATCGTGAACGGTACGATGCGCCGGAAGCTGTACTTCAATCCGGCCTACTTCGAACCACATCTTCTAGTTGTAAGTAGTTGCACTCTAATGGCTCAATGATTTCATCTCATTCATCTGATTCAATGTACATCTATTTTCATTCTACTCCCAGTCACCTCCACCGGCAGCTATCGAATTTCTGAATAAGATCCGCGAGGTGATCACGATCGCCAAGTACAAGATGTCGGCGAAACGGTTTCAGCCCTCGCTGAACATCATACCGGAGGAGATGCAGCAGTCGACCGGGTCGGAAACGTATGCCGCGGTCCAGACAGCCCCGGCCAGCCGGCGGAGCAGTTTGATCAGCTCGCGCAAGGACAGCTCACGCAAGAGTGCCTGCTCGGGGTGTCCCGGGTGCGAGAAGAAGGTTGCGGCCGCTGCCGACCCCGTGATGGTACCGTCGAGCAACTGTAAGAACTGTGGCGACAAGCAGAACAGCATCCGCAAGTGGCTGGAGGATGTGTCGTCCAACCATGGGGATGGTATTGCCGAGGCGGACCTGTACGACAGCAAGGCAAGCCTGCTCGCCAATGCAGCTGGTAGTGGGTCGGAGGTGGATGGAGCAACGCCAACACCGAAGCCCGATGCGGGTGGGATAGCAAATGGAGGGTTTGTAGGGGAGCTGGAGTCACTCAAGTCACTGGATGATCGTACGCCCACCAATGATTCGTTGCCGATTCGACCAGATATCAAGAAGCACCCGAAGGGTCATCGCCCATCCAAGACGGGGAGTTTACACAGCGACAGTTCGTCAACGTCGGACAATGAAACGATCGTGGCCAATAGTGTGAAGGAACGATCGGCGGTCGTTCGCATTCCTTCCGCAAGCAAATCGGTCCGCTCAGACACTAGCTCAGCACCGAAAATTGTGTCGCACAGTCTGAAGTCAGATCTGGTGAGCAAGATGAGCAAGTTCAGCATGCAGGATGGTGCTGGTGCGCTGATGAAGAACAGCAGCTTCATCTACGAGGAGACCCGGCAGAGCAATCAACAGCTGTACATCAAGAACACGAACAACTCAGTCGCTAACCTGGACACCAACAAGGTGTACGATAAGCGCGATCTGTACAGCATTACTGGTAGTGAGATCTACAACAATCCACAGTTTGAGGCATCACCGGTGATGCCGCACAAGATGCTGCCGGTGGTGCACACACAATCAGCCCACCATCATCATCACCATGCGCACGGCAAGAAGCCGCCAGCGAATGGAGGTGCGAGAGTGCATCAGACACCAGCTCTACCACCTTCACTGGCCGGTGCCTCTACCAGCAAGCGTCGCCAGGAGGTGCTGGATCAGTACGCGAACGTCAAACCGATGAAGCTCCGCAACATCAACCAGATGCCGGACATGGTGTACGAAGCGCTGGCGATGGATCAGCGCAAAATCCGCTCCTGGTCGGAGCGACATGCCGAGCGGCTCCCCGTCCCACAGCTCGAGTCGCTCGACTACGCCCTCGACTCGTCCGACAGCCGGTTCAGCAGCATCGATCGGCACGAGCGCTACCGGAACGAGAAGTTCTTTCACGACTTTCTAAACTCGGACCAGGAGTGCAACACGCTCGGGAACCGATCGGGCAAGAACTCGTACAGCAAGTACCAGCCCGACTCGCCGATCTACTCGCGCAAATCGCCCCACTATCTGATCGTGGACTACGAAACGGACAGCCTGGAGCGGGCCACCTCCAAGACGCCGATGAGCTTCCACACCTCCACCACGAACAGTAGCGATCTTGGGTCGCAACCGTCGCCCTCCCTCAGTACAGCGCTACCGCTCGAGGAGGAGGTCGAGATACGCAATGCCATATACGATCGGGTGGAGGGTTTTAGAAAGGATACTGACACGATCAAGACGGAACGCGCAGCCGTCAGTATCCGGTCCGATGAGTATGAAGACGTTCCGCAGACAGTTGTTGAGGGCCAGCCGGCGAACGGCAGGGCGAAGAAAAAGATACCGAAGATCAAGTGCGACACGCCGTTTCAGGGCAGCATCACGATCGAGGTGGAGCACAGTCCGGAAGATTGCGACCTATCCGCGACGGACAGCGACCAGTTCGAGCCGGACACACTCGACCGCAAGCCGAAGAAGCACGGGTCGACGGCGGCTGTGAGTCGGCATCGCAGCAACGTGTGGGAGAGTGAGCGAAGTCGGAGTGGAGGAGTTGTCGAAGCGTCCAACCTAACCTCCCTGCCGGCCGATCTGAACAGTCACTTTGTCCTGAAGTCTACTGGGTCTTTCAAGCACGAGACAAGCTTCGGCAGCTTGCGCGAGATTTACGAATCCAAGAACCCGAAAGCCATCGCGGGGGCTGGTGGTGCACCCATACGAAGCTCGCTGACCAATCTGGCCGAGTTGGACGTAAAGTCGGGGAAGTTGCTGACGCTCGAAACGCGACATTCGCGCCGCCAACGTACGAACGTGGGTGAAGCGATCATACCGGCACCAAAACAAGTACCGCCGGATCTGATCCCACCGGAGAGTGGTGGAGTTGGAGTTGGGCCGCGCCAAACCGCTCTGTACGATCATCCGCGGCTGCAGCTGAAGAAGGTGGACGATTATGGCGGTGCGCCAAAGAGTCTGGGCTGCTGGAGTAACAGCGAAAAGCTATCGAACCCACCGACTGGTCCGGCACCAAAGCCTAACTTCTGCACTGCCAGCGAAAACTACGAGTCGATCAATAGCCTGACGGCGGAGAGTGACTCCACACAACTGACGGGCATTTCGGACAACGATCGGACGGCGTCTGGGGCGAGCAATAGTAGCGGCAGTGGGGGTAAGAGCCGTAACTCCCCGGGCAAGCTACCACCGTACAGTCACGTGCACAAGAACCCGACCGATCAGTCGCTGTACATTAGCGAAAAGTCGGAGTACGCACGAATCGACGAGAAGCAACCGGAGTCGGAGCTGAGTGGCATACTGGAGAGCTACATGACGCTTGGGGAGATGAACAGCAAGAACTTCCTGCAGCAGGTCGACAGCAAGATCTACGATCTGCGCACACGGCAGGCTCAGCAGCAGCAGCAACACCAGCAAGTGATGAGCAAGGCGAAGTTCATCGAGGATATCGACAAGATCGAGGTCCTATCCACGAAAACGCTCTCCAATTATAGCTTCCCAATTAATCGGAGCAGCCCGTCGATCAATCCGAAAGACGGTGAAGATGAGAAACCCTCCATCTATGACATCAGTGCACCGATGCCGCTTGGAAGCACAGGATCAGCGTCACCCACCACCACGAAGGTGTTCCGCGTCGAGCTGAACCAATCCTCCAACGGGATGCAGATCGCAATGGGGCTGAGAGACCGCGTCAAAAAGTCCAAGGATCTGAAGAATGCCTGGAAGAAGTTTATCGGAATAGCGACAGCGAAGTTCAATGGGAAGTCCGGAGGGGATCAGGACCTGGAAAAGACATCCGATTCGTCCGACATTCTCGAGAAGGATGAGGGCATTTCCTCACTGATTGATGACTCGTCTGGTAGTGGTGCGTATGGATCACACTATCAGCAGCAGCAGATGTTGCGTCACCATCATCATCACCATCATCGGAAGCGACAGCAGGGTGCACCATCACCAGAAGACGGTGAAAAGCCATCGACTTCTCGCCCGAACATCACGATCGTGAGGAGTAACTCGCGATCGAGCACAAAGGAGCAGGACAGCGGCTACATGAGTGCCGATTCAAGTGAATCAAAGCTGAACGGCAAAAAGAAGCTCTACGAGCGGTTCAACTTTAGCTCTCAGTCACCGGACGGTTCGGCTGGTGCAAGTCCCGATGGAACGATCCTGGAGGAGAACAAGTACGAAATCTGTGCCCTACAGCAGCAGGAAGCGAACGAAAGAGGCGTCGCAGGAACACCAGATGCAACCGGCACCAATCGGAGCGGCTCATCGACCGGTGGTTCTTCTGGGGCCGGTTCCAGATCGAACGACAAATCGATCGCTCGCCCACGATCACCACCGCCACCGCTTCCTCCACCGAATCCACCACCTCCACCACCACCAACTGCAACCATTCCCACGAAGAAGCCGGGCAGTGCGGTCAAGGTGATCGAGAAGCCCCAAAGCAAACCCCCGCCACCACCTCCATCGCCACCTTCCTCTAGCTCACCCTCTTCCTCGTTGACTACGATCGCAAGGACGGTGGCCATGAGCACAAGAGGGGAGATGGAACCGGGTCCATCGCACGGCAGACATCAGATGCCACCGAACGGTGTGTTCTTCAACACCTCCGACGCGATCAGTGTACGGGTGTACTCGTCCGATGATGAGAAGTTCGATGGTAGTGATGATGCCTCCTGCATCTCGGACGAGGACGATCTTGACTCGCACCTGGACGATATCTCCGAATCGGGTGCGGAAAGTGTCGAGACGCATTCGGTGTTCTTTAAGAACATAAGGAAACCTGCGCATCTAACAGTGGCACAGGGCGCGGATCGTGCAATGGCAGCCGCTGTGCACTGAGAGCAATGGGTCCTCTGTGCAATATGGCTGACTCTGTCCTTCTGTTTCATACTCCTTCTCATTCCTATTAGATAACAACACGACTCTAGCAAGTAAGAGCTAAACGCAATGTCGACTTTTAAGTTTAAGACACTTTCTCTTGTACATTCGACACCTCGGGGATACTCCTTCCCGACGGGGACGCACACTGTTCGAGATTATTGAGTTATTGTACCTCCACAAGTATTGAGCTTATCCGTGAGACGGTCTCGCTTCCACTGCCCTGCCAAGCTTGTTGGGGGGAGTTGGTTTTAAAGCGTATGTCCGCTGGATCTGAGCCGTATTAGGGTTAGGGATTTGTGTTAGTATCGTAAGTAGTAGCTTGTTTTAAGTAAACCAATCAGTGGCAACTGTGCAATCGGTTAGTGTTCTAGGCATTATTTTGTTAACATATTTATTCAAGAGAGTGGTTGATGAATGTGTGCGAGTGTGTGTGTGTGTGCGTGTAAGAAAGAGTGAAAGGGTGTGTGTTTGGTAGTGTGATTTTTCGTTGCGCTTGAGTTGAGTTCTTCTGCTAATCGTACATTTTTGCTTCTCTTTTTTTGTTTTTGTTTTTGCTTATTTTTCTGAAAATCATTTATTGATTTTACTTGCATTTTGTTTTCATTTTCTTACTAAATTTTTAAAGCCTTTTTCATATTTTATCTTATGCTTGTTGACCTCTTCTCGAATTTCAAGCAAAAATGTACCCAATTAGCATCGAATGTGATACGAGACTTGGAAGTCTCCAGCAATAATAAAAAACGTAGCAATATTAGCTTAGGTTTTGTTTTAAGGACATTCTAGTGTTAACGTATCTGTACGGCTTGCCATCCCTTCCAGCATCCCTGGAGGATGCATCGGCTCGTCTGCATTTACACTACTAGGCCGGATATGTGCAATAACAATACATCCGTGTTAAGGTTTCTAGACAATAAGGAAGCGTGCTCGCGTTTTGGGTAGAGTGGACAGAGAGTGCAATACATAAGTGTTAAGGGAAAAGTTGGGTGGGTAGCTTTGTTTGTTTCTAAGTTAAGTCTGTAGCATCTATCGAGACGGTATGGTAGTTTTCACGGCTATAATACCAAAAGATGGCCTTACACCAGCCTATGGTTTGGGGCTATTATGTTTTACGTGTAGTGGAAACACGTGACCTTCGTTTTGTTTTTGTTAAGTTGGATTTGTTTAAGTAAGTTTTTAACCTCCCTCCCAGTTAGTTTTAGTCCGTGTGATGCAACGGTGTGATGCATTGCGCACAACTGAATCCTTTGCCGAATGGGAAAGGATTTCGGGCGACGTTAGCTTCATAAGTACCTGCCAAAAAACCCCGTATAAAACAATCGTTAATGGGGAAAGCTTAGGGAGGAGAAAAGCCGTTTTAATAATAAATGGTCTTCTCTTGCTTCCTCGGTACGATTGTAGTAAGTAGAGTTAAGTAGTTAAGCTGTTAGTAATTCTTATCATATTACACAAATATTTATTCAACTTGTGTGTTTGTAGCTTTTTCGAAGCAACAGAGCTTCGTTAGTTTCCTGTTGTTTTGTTTTTGTTTTTGTACGCTATTATCGCAGTTCTCTTTCACCCTTTCTGTTATCGTTTTGTCGTCTTGCCTATTGTTGGTAATATTATTATTATTATGTAGCCTTAAGATATGCAATTTTAGTTTTAAAACATATTTTGAGAATAGTTTTTTTGTTTTTTCAATGTAATTTAAACCGTAGCCAATGCTGCAAAGTTTAACGGAGAGGTGAAAGACAGGAGTAGTGAGAGAGAGAGAGAAAAATATTGTTTCCTGTACTTAGTAAGATTTAGCAAAAGAAAATATGCCTGAAGTTGCTCATCATTTCGAACCACGTGTGCTTTGGAGCCGTGTACAGTGCTGGCTCAAAGACCGGAACGAAAGCAGAGGATTAGGATTAGAGGATTGCCTTTGGCTTTTGTTACTTAACGAAACGGAGCGCAAAATGAATGTTTTAGCTTAAGAAACTCCCCTATCTCTCTTTGTAATACGAATGTAATTGATTTTATGCAACTGAAACGAATAAATAGCTGGTTTTAATAATAGTTGTTCTGCTACAGTACGTGATATTCGATCCGAAATGTTGACTTTTTGTTTGTTTGTTTGAAATTAACTTACATTTATTTGTCCTATTTGTTTTAACCACCGCGCGACGAACGACTTACGACCACTACACCTTGGGCTTCTTTGGAAGGGAACCGAACGCCGATATAACCGTGCCCTTCGTCCCGGTGGCCGTCGTTGTGAGGGTCTGCTGTATAATGCCCGCGGGCTTCAGTGCGTTCGCCATCGCGACAGCCGCGGCCGCACCGAGCATACCGGGCGCCGCTCCCAGCACGCCCGGTTGGTCCCATTTGGATTTGCGCTTCTTCGACTCGTCCGGATCGACCCGCTTCACGCCGGTCTGTATTTCCGTCTTGGTCGCCTCCTTCCGTGCCTTTTCCACCTTCTCCATCTCGACCTTCTGCGCTTTCGCCAGCTCCTCGTAGTACGATTCCTTGCCCCACTGGGATGGGTCGAATATTTCCGGCGCATAGTTCGTCCCGAGCTCGTTGATGTCGCAGAAGTGGATCAGCTTCTCGTAGATGCTCGGATTGCGGAACTCTTTGCGCTCCTGGATGATGCGGTTCGTGTCCATGTTGGAGTTTTTCATCCGTTCGTACAGGGCGGCAATCTTGTCCTGCAGCTCCTGCGAGCAGCGACCTTTCGGTTCGGGTGGTAGACTAAAGCCGTATAGCTTTGCCCGGTCCACCTTTTCGGGGGAGGGGCTCCGTTCCGGTTCGGGCTCGTGTTCCGATTCTGGTGCTTCCTCGTGTTCGCTCCGCTCCGGTGAGTTGTTGTCCTCGTCCGTGTCGACAATCGTATCGTCGATGTAGCTCACCAGCCGGAGTGCTTTCTTGCGCGGTGGCCCTGGCGTTCCGTTGTCACTGGCGCCGCTCGGTTCGGCCGATTTGAACGGAGGAAGGCTGGCGGTGTTGGTCTGCGTGACGGGTGTGCCCGAGCTTTCGGACATGTCCCGGAGCGGTGTTTGTTGGCGGGAGCGAATCTGAAAAAGTGACAAGGAAAAGGTTATTAGATACATTTCGAAGAGTGCCTCCCAGCACGGGGTTGTCACGAACCTGTGAGACGGAACTACCGCCTTCCGACTGTGGTGAATCATCGTCCGAATGACGATCGCCCTCATTTTCCGAGTCCGTGTAGGTGGCAGTTAGCGATGCAAGCGCCGAGTTTTTGGAGCTCATGCCGGAAAACTGTTTTGTTGCGGGTTTTTACTAGACTTTTCGATTAAAAAT
Organism: Anopheles coluzzii; assembly: GCF_943734685.1. Lineage (NCBI taxonomy): Eukaryota > Metazoa > Arthropoda > Insecta > Diptera > Culicidae > Anopheles > Anopheles coluzzii. The sequence continues at coordinate 119,102,307 of NC_064670.1, read as the reverse complement.
CGCGGAATGTTTCGTACGCACGATCTGCTTTGCTTTTGTTTACAAACTCTCGCTTTTCCTGGCGTTTGACAGATGGGAATCGAGCTTGACATATGGCAGAACCTTACAACAGTTCCAACCTACCGAGGGTTTGTGTATTGGCTCAAGGTGAGGCTCGTGTAGGGTATGTGAAATGAATTTAAAAATGCAATTACGAACAGTTTTATCGGAAAACCTTTCCTGAAATGGAATTTTACTTTCAAATTATCCAACATGAAAAAGTAGAAGAAAATTCCAAAGATTCCATAACATTTTATTGAATTCGTATTTCACCTGGTCGTTGTATTTCACAGTTGATTATCGTCTGGATGGTACAGCTCGCCGATCAAACGATAAATGTAGGAAGGTGCATTTGTTCCACTGCAAAGGATGAGAAAAGATTATTAGAAACCCCATCTTACTTGATATTTCCATCCAAAATCATACTTATTCGTGATGAAAAGCGTCACCAGCTCCGGGGGCACGTAGTCGAACAGCGGATTGTACGCTTTCGTGAACCGCGCCGCTAAGCTTTCGAACGGTAACACTGCCTCAGTATTGCCCAGAATATTGAAATCACCCTGCTCGTAGTTGCACAGATGCACCGGCGTCAGTTTGTACGTCGGGGCCAGCACAATCACCGGCACGGAGAAATGTTTCGCCGACAGGGCCAAGCTGTACGTGCCACAAACCGCCTGCAGCCCACCGTTCGCCAGCACCGAATGCGTGCCAATGATGATTTTGTTAATGCGCGACATGATCGCAAAGATCGCTGCGTCGGAAATGAGCGTAGTTTGAATCTTGGCCCGTCCCAAATTGGCCGCCAACTGCTGTCCGCGACAGTCCGGTGCACACTCCACCACCACCACCTCGATCGGGCGCGTTTCGGCCGCCTTGCGGAGGAACTTTTCGACCGCCCGCGAGTACCCGATGGTCATGATCAGTTCCGCCGAGTGAATGTGTTCCGCTGCCTGGGCGGAAATGCTATCGCCCGTCGTTTCCAGCTCGGTTTCTACTTCCGACAGATGGTCCACCAGTGCGTTCTTCAGCCCCGGCATCGGTTTCGAGTAGTCGTCCCGCTCCGGATCGGCCCCTTGCGTTACCAGCTTGTGCAGGGAAAGTATGCTCTGCCCGTCGTCGAAATGTACCACGCGGGAGGAATCGTACTCTTCGCGGACTATTTTCATCACGCGCCGGATGGTGTTCGCGACGACAATATCGTGCGGGATGGCTTCGGCCAGAAAGCGTCCCTGGTTGCGGATCAGGGCAAGCAGTTGTTCCGCCGTGTTCCATGATTCTTTCGACACGAGATCCATCAGCAGCCGCAGCGTTCGGGATGCCAGCTTAAGTGATCCCGAGATTTTGCTGCAATATTGCAATGGGAGGGATTATTGCATCCAAAACACGTGTGACGCTAAATTGTCTTACCGAAGGCGTACATCCTGGATGAATTCCGCGATTCCTTGCACAGGGACGATGGAGTAATCTTTTGCTAATTCTTTCATGTTGGTGAAATTGTTGTTTTTGTGCAATTCTGCCGTCTGTTGCGAGTTTGTTGACGTTTCACACTAAAGGCCAACTTACACGGCGCCACATTGCCGTGAACGTTCAACTGTCAAACGAAACGTCACAACATTGCACCGTGTACACGCTGCTGTATTGCTCTTGCTCGTCTTAAATTCATAACAATACACAAAGAAAACAAGCAGCAGCAGCGCGTTTTTGCGAGTGTTACTTTACGGAGTAATTATTAATTAGAATTTGGTAAGGACGTGATTGAGTAACATTGTTCGTGCTTCTAGCTAAAAGATCTTCTCGCACACGTGTAGGTGATTCGTGCTTCAGCAGCAGCAGCCGATTTTTTCCACCCCCGACACAGAACGCAAGCAAAAATGTCCGCCTCAGGTCCAACCTCGTTGATATCGACGGGCGGTGATGAATCGTTTGATTTTCTGTTCAAAATCGTCCTCATCGGAGACTGTGGCACCGGCAAGACCTGCATCGTGCAGCGGTTCAAATCGGGCAACTTTATCGAAAGCCACGGCAACACGATCGGGGTCGACTTTTCGATGAAAGCGGTCTCGGTGGATGGGAAGAAGGTGAAGGTAAGCGAGATAAGCGCGTCTGCCCTGTTCTAATCCGTCGCGAAACGGTGGAAAGGCCAAAGGGCGCGGGTGGCGGGAGATTAATTGCACACACCTCTCCCCAAACACACGCACCTATTCTAATCGCAATGCTTACGATTACGCTTGCAGCTACAGATATGGGACACGGCCGGGCAGGAACGGTTCCGGACCATCACGCAGAGCTATTACCGATCGGCTAACGGTGTTTTAATTGGTGTGTACTTTATTCACAGCAACAGTCATGATAGGAACAACTCAAAACTGTGCTTTTTCCCATTTCCCCAGTGTACGACATCACCAAACGATCGACCTTCCTCAGTCTGCAGCGATGGATCGACGAGGTGCGCCGGTATACCGCCTCCAATGTGATGATCTTCGTGATAGGCAACAAATCCGACCTGGACGAGGAGCGGGAGGTGGAGTTTTCCGAAGCCGAAAACCTGTGCCAGTACATCCCGGAGGTGATGTTCGTGATGGAAACGTCCGCCAAAGACAATCGCTGCGTGGACGACGCATTCATGACGCTAGCAACGGAACTGAAGGTCTGTGCGGTAACACGATGACCGCCCTTGTCTGACCTATGCTGTGCAAACAAAATCTCATAAATTGCTTTGTTTTCTTCACAGCGGCGCCACGATGGCTTGAATGCGGCCGAAGAGGAGGAAGGCATCACGCTCGGTCAAGGCAAAAGCTTATCAACCAATACGTGCAACTCGCTGTGCAATTTAACGTGAAGTGGTGCACCGAGCGTAGTAGCTACTGCTGATGATACCTGGCCAAAGCGTAAAAGGACCATTTGCGAACGCGACTGTTGGACAGTTCTAATTTGTGAACAACTTATTGCCCTCTCCCCATTATTGCACAAGCCCGATCGGTTTGCGGTACGCCACGGTTAAAATGCCATCGTTCTAAGCAATTCGAGAAACGCCACAAAAAAGGTTGCGTTTTGTACTCGTAAGGTACTCGAATTAAGGTGAAATGTTTTAAAACTTCTTCGTAACACTTCATCCTATTCTTTCTTAAAGTCTTTTGCATCATCAAATGACGCATAGATGCAGGTTTCTTTTCCCGCTGTACATACGTTTGGCATGGTGCAAACATGTGTTAACTAATTTGTAGTTATACTATAACGAACCCGATTCTCGAACAACAAAAAGTGAGCTCCCGTAGTGAATGTGAAATGCGTGTAGAATTAGAGGAACTAGATTGCATATTTTATACCTGAAACTATTTATTGAGTTGAGCCAAACCTCGAAAGGAACTATTTTTAAAATCGAAACAGAAAAAAGTTGTTGTAAATATAACGCTATTTTAACATTAGCCCCACCACTCGGTAGAGAGTGGTTTGCAGCGAAGCTCCGTACGGTTTCCATACTTTCCATACCTAAGAGATCAGCTGCACGGCATGGTTCTTATAATCGCTGATGACAATCTCCCAATCCTTGCTAACACAAAGGCCCGAAATCCAGTTAAACTTTCCCGCCGAATCACCGCGCGATCCGAGCGCCGTTACAAACTGTCCATTCGGGCGGTAGACTAGAATTTTCGCATTCCCACCATCACCGACCAGAATGAACCCGGCCGGATCAACACCGATCACCTCCGGGTACTGGAACTGTCCGTTGATCGTACCGGTTTGGCCAAACTCGAGCAACTGTTCGCCGTACTTGTTGAACAGCTTCACCCGCCGATTGCCCGCGTCCAGCACGAGCACGGAAGCGTTCTTCTGGACAGCGATATCGGTGGGATTTTTCAAATCCACCATGCGGGAGGAAATTTTTGTCTGCGACGCTTTAATAAGCTGATCTTTCGTGAGCCGTCCAAACTGCGCGTGAGCCTTCCCGTCCGTTGTACTAAGACACTGCAACGTATTTAAGAGTAAGTGAAAATAGTTTTGTTTTTTCAATCATCCCTTCAACCATTACACTTACCTGTATTCTATCATTTCCAGTGTCACACACGAAGAGGCAATCACCCGTACAGAAGGCGATCCCCTCTGGTGATCTCAGCTGACCAGCCTGATCGCCCTTGGTACAGAGTTTCCGCAGTAGCTGTCCTTCCTGCGAAAAGACAAAGATGCAGTGCTTCCACTTGTCCGATACGAACAGCTCCTTGCGCTCCGGATCGAACGTGATGCCCTGCGGGTAGCTCAGCTCTTCGTGCGTGATCTTCTGAACGATGTGACCATTTGTTCTGGAAGCAATGAGGGGTTAAGTAGAACAGGATTAAGCTCAATATCGCTGCAGCTTCTCGCAAAGGCACGTACTTATCTATTCCAAACACGATACGACACTCGGAACCAGCGACGTAAAGCAGTGGCTTCTCCAACCCGTCGTGATTCCAGGGCGCAAAGCCCACTCCCGTTGGACGCTGGCAGTGGTTCCACAGCAGTCTGGGTTTGTAGACGTGACTTCTGAAGTAATGGAAACATTTAAATTCATTATTTTACCTACAAAAAGCGTCTGGGACATTAATCGTACTTGTAAAACTGTGCTACCGTCGTCTCCGAGGAGTTCGGATGCAGCTGATGTTTGGGCGCCGCTTTAGCGCTCGAGCTACGCTTCACGGTCGGTGCGGTTGGTGCGTCGAAAATCGTTTCTACCTTCAGCTTTTCCTATTCCAAGCAAAAATTGAATGAAATTGATCGTCCTTCGTCAGACAGGGCTTACCCGATTGAACAGGATACGCTCACGGCCCCACAGCGACACCTCCTCCAGTATCACCGACATGTCCTTGTGCATCTTCAGGTAGAGCTGGACCGGATCCAGTGCGCCCCCGATCGGGCGTCCGATCGATGCTAGCAGCTGGTCAATTTTCTCCCGCACCAGCTCGTGCGAACAGACCGCATCGTTTAGTATTCCCTGCGACGAGTCTGCAGTTGTGGGAAGGGGCAAGCCGTGGCCATCGTGTAAGGGGGTAGAGGGGCACGCGTTGGCGTAACGGTGCGTGACATATTTGGGATGTGCGATTTGTTTCGTTTTGTCCACCACCACCACCATCCACCACCACGACCAAACATGCAAAGGAAGAAACGGAAAGAAACGCGGCGCACTAATAAGCTAAAGCAGAGTAGAACGTGCCGTGCATCGGTAACGGGGAAGCGACAAATGAGTGATCGAATTCCCGGCGGCCGGTGTCTGTATGTAGATGTGTATAGGGGGAAGAGAATTTGCGAAAGAAAGTTCAAATCAATTTCACCTAACAGTTCCGTCTGCTGTCGCTGCAGGGCGAGCATTTTGTCGCGAAAACAGGCCGTTATCTCGTCGTTGATCTCGGAAAAGCGGCTCTGAAAGTGAAGGGTAAATAAAGGATAACAAAGGTAAGCGGTTAATACCGGTAGCTGCTCGGCTGCCGAGCCATACATTTGCATGATGAAGCGCGTTTGTTCTGCTGTATAGAAACTGTAACATCATGGTCGTGCATACGTAATCTGGTAGAATAATGCAAAAGGGTAGCAATTGTCGATCGTTTTTAAACGTGCTACCTGAATTGACACTAATTGGTTGTACTTTTATTCATAGACTTTGACATAGATGTTAAAAATAACACATTTTTCTCCTTTTTGGGGTTATTGAATAAAAGATCTCTTCATTCCCTAAGTCAGCGTGATGATGAGGAAAAGAGCTCAAAACATAATATTATCTATTTTTACCTAATTTCGCTGGACTAACACTCGTACAGTACAAACAAACAAATATACAAACACACAAAAAGGCAATATAATTGGAAAATTTCGAAATAATATGATTGAAAATGACTAAGACAATAGATAAATTTACTAAAAAAGGGAAATAACATTAAAACATAAAAAAACAAATAAAAGACAATATAACAGTAATAGCCATCTAAATGTTTATCAAAATGACTAATAAAAGAGAAAAGTATACTAAAAAGAAAGTAACATTGAAACATTACAAAACAGTAAAAGAGTAAAACGATATGCTGAAAAAAACCAAAAAAAAAGGAAAACTGGAACAATCAAAAACAAAGTCAGTCCAATAACAGCAAAATAACGTGCTTGAAAACATAAACCACATAAAACTCCATTTAAATAATGTGCTAAATATCATTTCATTATTTCTCAGCGAATCTCTTCACACAACACACACGAAACGTGTGTCGAAATTAAAATAAATGTCTGTGGAATGTGGATGTTTTTACCTTTATACTTCAACCTAATTTATGAGCGCGCCGACCTGAACCGTTGCACCCCGTGCCTCCCGAGCGCCAAATTTCAATTTTCATTCTACCCCGTATCGGTCGCGTTCGTATGCATCCTGTTTTGGGTTTGCTTCAAAATTTCACCTCAAAACAATCGATCGCGGACACTTTCTGTTTGGTAGCAAGCGCAAGTTTTTCGTTTTGCAACTTACACCGCATGGGCGTCGGCGTACGGAAGCAGCGGCAGCACCACCCTTGCATGCGCAATGACAGTGCACAACGCCTTGGCCCTCTGCCGTTCCGTCGATCAATAGCCAAATCAAACCGCCCATTTCGATGCGTAGCACGTGCGCGCGCGCGCAAAGAGGTTTCAAATGGAGCGCTGCTGCGCCATGGCCCACGTGTGTGTGCGCCGAGCGGGTTTGTGTGACTTGCCAAGTGACTCGTATTGATGAAATATTAAAGGAAAGTTAATTTCTTACATTAAATAACCATTCCGTTTGTGTGTATGTGTGTGTGTGTGTGTTTGCAAAGCTACACCTGGCGATAAGGATTGTTTGCGCATAAACACGATTGCTTTGGTAGCGCTTTTGCGTGTTGTTCTGGTTTTTTGGGCAATTTGCGCGTACAAAATATCAGCCGCGGCGCTACACACATCCGTCAATCGGACATCCGGCTGCGGACGGGATCACTTTCCTCCGTCTGGCATGCGCTGTGTGGCCGAGATTGAACAGATTAAAGCGCCATTCGATTGCGCTCGGCACGCTCTCGCGTGGTGTGGTACGATCGTGTGATAAGGGACACAATTTTTGTCATTCCACCGTGACCTTATTTTCACTCTCGATTGCACGGAATGGCGCGCGCGCTTGTGTGTGCTTGTGTGTGGTTTTATTCGCAACCAATTTGTCGTCAGTGCGCACTGCATCAAAGACAGTGCGGCGCATCGCCCGTTTGTACCGACTTTGATTATCCCCCTACGTGGGGCGGGAAAGGGGAAGGGCGCCGTTGGTAATTTTCGGTCTTCGGAACACACACACACTCATCAAGTATTATCCCCCGGGCCCCGGGTAGGATGATTGGCACATGCCCATGAACTGCCTTGCCGCGGGCCCTTTTTGGCGTTAATTTACTTACCTTATAGTCGATCAGTTTATGGTCCAATTTTTCGATGGCCGACTTTAGCTGACCCTCCAGCTGGCCGACCTGTCGCGCCAGCTCATCCACGTGCCCGAGCCAGCAGATTGCGCACAGCATCTGCAGATGAAAAAAAAACGAAAATCCTAATGATCTTGAACTTCTTGACTCGTTATCAAAGTGTGTCTTTAATTTAATTTCTTGTTTTTGATTTTGTCGTTGACTTTCATTCCAACGCGCAACACGCGAGAACTTGTTTTGTTTTGGTAAAAGTAAAACTTGATTTTGAATTAAGACGATCCAATTTTGGGAATTCTTTGTCCCCATTTTCTTTAACAACGGGAAATAAAACTGATTGAATTCGCACTGCAGAAGTATTTTTGAAAGCCCTTTCCTTTAAAGTATAGCATTTATACCAAAACAAATGATTTTTTGATAAATCGTTTCTGAATTATTTTGTTACAGTAAATCCATTGAAATTAAGAGACAAAATAAAGGAGACATTTAATCAGCAAAAGAGAAGTTAAACCGTAAAAATAATTATGTGTTTTGAGAAGAAATGATAACTTATTTAGTAACAAACAGGACAATAACAAAATAATGCATAAGGAAATAAAAAACAAGAAAATAGTTCAAACTAATTAATAACTATTTCAATCAAGTCAATCAGCAAGTAAAAAAGATATGAAACAAACAATTAAATATGATACTACGAATAAGAATATGAAAACAGCAAACAGAATAGATAAAATATTAAAACATACCGACATACAGTGATCACATTTGTGGAGTGTTGTTTCCGACACTGTTTGACACTTGGAGCACTGTAGCGTTGGGGTCAGATTCTGGAGAGAGAGAGAGACAAAAAAAACATAACACAAATCAAGAACAAAAGTACTTTAGAAGCAACAACCAACACCAATAAGCAAAACTGTCACCCGATAAGAGAAGAATGTTTGCCCGGCGTTGGTGGTCCCCCCTACATTGATAAGTGACCAATTAAAGGTGGTCGACATAGTACCACCAAGATAAGAGCACAAGAACACGTGCGTGTGTGGTTCAGGTACGTTACATTTTCCAACTGATAGCTTCCTACGGGCGAACGAATCAGCGAAGAGGATAGCGAAGGTGCGGGATGCATCATCTGCAGCATGTTGTCGATGTGCAGGTTCGATGGTAGTACGGTTAGATCCGGATCCTTTAGCAGCTGCTTCGTGCCGCAGGTAATACATCCAATGAAAGCTGCAGAGGAGGTTTTGAGATCAGATCCTGATTGATCATTGGATAGAGTAATTATAGCACTGTGATCTTACACCGATCAGTTTGCTTGTGGAGACACTCTTCCAGACACTCCAGACAGAAGGTATGCTGACAGTTGAGCATCTTCGGTACGGTTAGACGCAGCTCGCAAAGTCCACAGATTAGTAATTGCTCGATGTTTTTAGACATAGAATGTTCTCTAAAAATATAAAGATCACGATTGATCTTAGGAAGTGATTACGTCTAATATTCCACACTCACTTTCTGCTACCAGGGTCGTACGAGTTTCGGAAGGAGGCTGAAGATCCTTCCGGATGTCGATTACGCATCGGAACTGCCATCGGTGGACTTCTGGCCGTATCGTCGTAGGAAATCAGACGGCTGCTGCGTATCCCTCGGCTCATGGTGCGTTCCTGGTTCATTCTTGGTTGGTTCACTGGGATGAAAAACAAAGTCACCTTAACTCACTGGACCTACAAATGATACTGAACCAGACAGACCTGAACCAGGAACTTCCAGTTCGAAGGAAAGGCCCTCTTCGATTGGCGATCTGATACAGAATCTTATCTTGTGCGTACATTTGTTTTTCAACGATCGTTTGTGGAAGATACTGTGGATGTGTTTTTCTGACCAAGTGACAGTACAGCAACACTGTTGTATTGGGTTTTCTCCCCTCCAATAATTTATTGTTGTCCCTTTGCTGACTTAGAGGAAATGAATCATGATTAAAAAAATACACAAACTATGAGAAGGATTTCAAAAGCGAAATTTTTCCTTGCCCAATTACATTTAAATCACATTTTCAGCTTTCACTTACCGTCCAACCCATAGCGTGAAGCCATATCGCTTGTCAGCTTAACCGTTGCGACGAACAGCTGAGGAAGGATTCTTGATTCGTCTTCTCCTCACCGCCAACGTTATGATCATCGTCGTCATTATCATCATCATCACTGATCAGTTTTGCCATCTTCATCCGTGCTCCGTGTGTGCTGAAGATGCACCCTTGCCAAGTTCTCTGCCAGGTGTCACCGCTTCAGCAGCAAGCGAGCCCACAGCAGCAGCCCCAATCAGATGCCCCGTAACCGGTCGTACGAAGGCACTCGCCGTCTCGGCTTCGGTTCATTCGTTCGATCGGGCTGGAGCTTCTTTGCTTGAGGCTTGCCATTTCTCCCCAACACCGGTGGTGGTGGGATTCGCGCACGGCACGGACGGACGGTGCAACCATCCCGGGAGCCACTTAAACTCTTTTTTCCCGCCGTGACGCGCTTTAGTCGAGCTCGGAGCGCATAGCGAAGCGGTACGCAAGTACGCGGTTACTTGCGGCACACGGTGGTTTGTGGTTTTGGGGTCTGTCTTTGTCGAGCGTTTGTGCGTTCGTTTCCGTGATAGCGTAGTTTTCCCCTCAGCGGTTTTGGTGTCTGCTGCCGGAATTGGCTACTGCTTCGGTCGATTGATTATTGGCGCCCCCTTCCCGAGAGAGCAGCCCAACGAGGCTGGAGAAGGAAGTTTGCAGTGCAACGGCATGAAATGCATCGGCGTAATTTGGGGTGATGTGGAGCACACGTGTGAAAACGATCGCGAATAATTGGATGTTTGCAGTGGGGTGGAAAGAAAGGTGCAGCGTAATGCGGATGGTGCAGTGAGCGGGCGATCAGGCTGTGACACAATTTGACTACGACTACGAGGAGCGATCGATAATAGTCCCCCCAGGAGGTGGCGAGGCAAGGCAGAATTTCTGGAGATAGTGTCAGTTTCACACGGTGACCTAGTTCAGCAAAAGACCTACGACAAAGTCTCCGCTTAGCGTGTGTTTATGTGTGTGTGTGTTTATGTGTGTGAGTGTTGCTGTGCCCGTGATATCGTGATATCCGTGCGTCCAGAAGAGTGTTTAACCTGATCTTCTCATCAGTGTAGTGATACGGGGCGGAAAAACCTGCACTAGATTGATAGATTACCTTCAACGCATCTTTAAACAAGACAGTGTAAGTGTGATCGCCGTCTACGAAGATCTCTGATTATCACAGCATTCGGGACATTCCAGCCTCTTGGTCATACATTCTCCTGGAATACAGCTATAACCAGGGTGTCACATGTTCCTCAAACTTAAACTTACACATCCGGTCCATCTCGTCTTGCGTTGTGGATTTCCCTCTTCATCCACGCTTCCTTTCCAATCGCCGGCAAACCATGGGGAAAATTAAAAGCAGAACATCACGACCAAACGTGTATGCGTGTGTGGTTTTTCCTATTGCGACTCGTACCACACACGTACCACACGGCGGCTGGCGAAGAATCTGGTCCTCTGTGGGCAACGAGAGTGAAACCAATGTCGGCCATCATTATCGTCATCGGCTGGTGGGGTCAGGGGGGAGGGGGGACTGGTTGGAGTGTCGCTTTCGTTCACCTGGATTGTGATCACGGTGAAAACGCGCTGCACGATCGGACAGTTTGCCAGTGGGCCAGAATGCACTTGCCTATGCATATCGTTAGGTCATATCGGTTTGCCGATTGACGATTGTCTTTGAACGCTTGCAACGGTAAATGGGGAAGGTGTAATGCATTGTGGAAGTCGTTTATTACTTGACCTAATGAGCTTGAGAGCTTCATGTGGTATTGTTGTTTATTGTTATTGATACTTAAATTGCTCCGTAATCTGAAGGTTTTGTGGTTTTTTTATTTGTTGCTTACGTTTCTGGATAATGATCAGAAATGAAGAATAATAAAACATCTAGAAAAAAGTGTTTAGCAAATTAATAGAGTTGCAAAACTATTGATACTGATACTGAACATCAAATGAAGATATTACCGAATTAAATGAAAACTATAATACAAGGATAAAGTATCAATAAATACTTACTTAGAAATAAAAAGAAAAATTGGTAATGAATAAAACAAAACAAACTCATAAAACTATGAGAAAAGTCATACAAAGAATGCTTAAAAGAACAAAAAACACAATAAAATTATCATCATCTCGTGTAAAAAACATCGTGTCATATATGCAAAAAAGAATTAAATTAAGAATGGAATACAAGTTAGGAATGAAAATAAAACTAGCAAAAACATCAAATCTTTTGCTGAAACTACAAACAAAATTGTCACATTAAAATTGAACAGTAACAAATTCAAGACAACATGAAAACACGAAACAAAGTAAAAATAGCATCAACCAAGAAACAAACCAAAAATCATAAAACAGATAGAAAGGATTAAAAAATACTGCACAAAAGAACTTAACCACGGGAAACAAATCATCTTCCCCGTTTAACAGGCCGCCACATAAGAAAATAAAGTGGGAAATTAAGGTCTTTTTTCGGAATGCAATAAATCAACCCTCAAACAAGACGGCCATCAAGACACGGGGATGGACGGGCTGGACAGAGTTTTCTCTCCGCCTCGTCGCAAACCTGATGAAGGCTGCTGCAAAGTGCAAGTGCACAGCGAGTGCAGGCTGTGTGGAATGAAGTACGAACCAGCAAAGCGAAGAAGACGAGGCAGCAGAAAACAAAATGAGACGCGCACGCGCAAATGGTTGGAAAACTCGTTTCCGCCCCATCCCGAACATGCAGCACACGCAAAAACCGTACACCTCGTGCGTGTCCTGGTCCGCGTGGCTTGGGCCTGCCGGTCACTACCGGTAGTACTCTACCATAGATTGCACGCGCGCTCGCCGAACCGCAGCCTCCACCAACCCCTAATCTGCCGGCTTCCGGCAACACCCGGTCCGGTGCCGGTGGCTCGTTAGTCACTTTCCTTTGGATGCGTTTTTGTGCGGCGTTCGGCGCACGAAACCTTGACCTATCTTTAGACCGCTAGAGCTGATCCAGTGACTGATGCAGGCGAAGGGTGAGGGTGAGCGGAACGTATAAAACACTGCCAATGATGACCATGACCATCACCAAGCTGCGTCGCTAACGCACTGGCCGTTTGGGCTGGGGTGCGATGCACCGAAACCGCGTCATTCTGGGGCGTTGAGACGAATGTGTGAAAGTACTCAATGTGAATGCGGAAATAATGTGTTAGGAGGGTGTCCAGGCTAGAAACGGTGGGTCATCGTCGGGGTCATTGGGCTCGATTTGGTGCTAATGTTTGCCTCATTAGCTTGTGTGTGTGTGTTTGTGCGTAGATTCGATTGGACATACGGCACCGGGATCATTAATGTTGCCGCTAGATTACCATTTTTGCATCGAGATGTATTCAATTAACATTGCAAGATGCTCCATGTATCTATGGTCGGGGGATGAGAGGGTCAATACTGCACTTTGGCGCTATTATTTACGATGATTGGATGCAAAAGTGAAATTATATACCACATATCTGCACAGCACTGTGTTGATTAGATTAGATCTTTAGGTTATGCTTTAGTACAAAGCTTAAGACGCATCTTCAATTCAATGTGTCTTTGGGCGGTATGAAGGAGATTTCAACCAATGGAGAGAGCGTTTTTTTCTTGATGATTAGCTTGTGATCAAACACAACCGACCTTGTTATTGACTCTTTCGAATACAATGTCCGTCTGAACAACTGTCTACAGCTCTCAATCTTTCGAGGACCACTTCATGAGCCATGTAAACTACGCTTGAGCATTTTCTGCAAGATTTCTGCAAGGAGAGATGTTGTCGAAAGCCAAGGCAATATATGAAATTCTGGCATTTCTATAGAGGTAATAGATCATCATTCTTGCCAAATTGACCATATCCGGATACCATACCACCGACAAACAGACGTGACACTGGCGTTAGAAAAGTGTCCCACACGAAAGTACTGTCATTTACCAGTGAGGCGATCACTTCTGTCAAAGTAAGCTCTGTTCACTGCTGCTTCGATGTAAACAACTTAACCATACAAATTGCGAAGGAAGTATGAGGCAAGATTTTGTGAGAATTATTGGACAAAACACCCAGGAAAATGATTTTACAAGTTTCCAAATCAATGCAAAAGATGTGAGTTCTGTAGTTCTGTTCTGTAGTGCTATTTTATGACTTTTTCAGTCCTCAGAATTCCACAGAAACTGTCACATGGGATTATCATATTTGGTCAGTAAATAGTATAATTGATACATTTCAAGATGCTGAAGAGAATAAACGAATTGTTGGTTTGGTCTTCGCTTGAAGAATCGCCGAAATGTTTCCCTTTTCTATGGATGTGTCATGATTTGCACTGCAAGATCAACTACGTGTTTTTGACTCCATTTTTTCCAATTTGTTTTGATATTCAATATCTTCATTCGTCCTCAGGACGATACATTTCCGTTCAAGCTTTTGTGGTATAACTTCAAGAAGAATTGCACTAGAAAGTTTACTTAATTAGAGTACAAACATTGTATAGTTCCTCGAGCATTTTAAAGCAAAATGCCCGTTGAGTGCATCGTTTTGACCTAAAAATGTATGACTGAAAAAATAAACCCCCTCAAATGTTTATGACTTCTACGAAACGGCACAACCATACCCAAACCCACGATTTATCTTATGTGTGCTCAAAAATGGCCTGTAAACATACACAGCGTTTCTGCTCCATTGATGAAATACCTGCACGCATGTTTACTGACAAAACACAAAAAATGAGAAAATGAAACGTTAAAAAACAGCACACTTTATCTCCGAAATTGCATTCTTTTGACTCCATCTCGGATCTTGTTTTTTTTTTACTTCTTCCCTACCCGACCCTTTGCGCAAAGTGCAGCCCACGGTGCAGTCACACACGTGCACCCCGATGCGCTTGCGAATCATCGTCCCATTTCATGCTCAATCGGATTAAATTGATATCTGCGCTGCACCGCCGGGACACAATGCCCGATTCCCGATCACTTCCCCATTCGTCCGTCCGTCCGGTTGGTTTCGTTTTCTCTTTTTTTCTGTCACTCACTGCTTCCACGATCTCTGCTTCCTTCCCGCACCGAGACTTTGCGGAATGGGGGTAATGCTAAAGATGAGCTGCATCCCATGTATGGAAGGTCCGCTGACGGTGGTGGTGGTGATGTCCGTACAGCCTGATGAGAACATTGTAGTTGCGTGCGTACAACATAAATTTCGCGCCGCAATTGTTCATAATTTATAGGCGCATCGGTAATTTGTGCCCCAGACAGGGCAATAAAACAAGACACACAGGTGTAGGTTGTTGTTCACAGGATTTTGGGGGCAGTAATGCAAGCGAAAGTTCATTAAAAGCAATTTCATCTTCCTTGCCACCGGTGCCACCAAGTTCAAGGTCGATAATTGTTTGGGTAGGAAGAAATGGGGAAAAACTGAACAGGGGTTTGTGCGTCATTGCCTGCGAACGATATTCAGTACACGATCTTTGAACTCCTCCTTCTTCTGCGATCGAGGATCGCGCACTTTTAAGATGGGGTGAAATTTGCTGTTCCGACAATAACGAGGTCATCCAAGGAGATATTGAGTGTTCCGGGGGGGAGGGCCGGGGCGGGTCATAGTGCCCACCACGTCCTAAATTTCGAATTTCACCTCCGGTAAGTGTGTCACCTTGCAGGAGCAGCCAATTGCGCTGCAGATAATAATTCTTGTTCCAGAAGGCTCAGGGGCGCAGGCTGAAACAGGATTTTCGGGGGAACCACCCCGAAAAAGTGGGTTTCGTTTTGTGGGGATCAAGAAAGCGGCACACTGTCCCGCTGTGACCCGGAAATCGAAAGTTGACATCGTCCGGTGTCATAGATCATGGAGCAGTACGCGAACGGCAAAACAGAAGCCGAGGATGCAGCTGGCAGTTGCTGAAAGGGAAAATGGAACTTGCTGAAGATGAAAGCGTCCTCCTGTGTCGGGCTGCTGGAACGTTTTGGAGCGCTTATCTTCTTGCGCCGCGGGTTCGGTATGGGTTTGTACCATGTACCATACCGGTATTGTCGTTGGGTGGAAAAAGAAACTTCCCTTTCGTCCATCCCGGGGGTACGGGGATGGGAAAGCAAGAACAAGGTATGCAGCGCATCCTCCTCTTCACACTCAAGCTCAAGCGTTGTCGCGCGTTTGTTTGGAAGCCTGGGAATGTAGGTTCTGGCTGGCGTGTGTGAATCGCCCGAGGAATCGTGACTGGGAAACTGGTTTTTCCGGACATAGCCACATCAGGCCACACCGAGAGGAGCTTAGAGATGACCAGGGTGTGTGTGTGTGTGTACCGGGAGGAGAAGTTTGGCGAAGTTGAACCCTAACGGCAAGCCGGCTTAATGGTCGATTGAGACTTGCTTCTGGTGGTGAATTGAATTGAATTGAACGAGTGAAAAAGAGGCGTTTGTACATAAAATATGCCAATAGTCGGCTCGTTAAGCGTATGATCAACGAGCTGTGGGGCCGGTTCGGGGGCGGACAGCTTAAGCATTAGCGACTGCAATTGTGGCCATAATTTACGGCTCTGTTGCGTGAAACGGAAAGTGAACCAGATTCGTATGGGTCTATGATGCAAGAAGATCGTTCGTTGGTTGTTGGTTACGCTAATCCGTTGATCTTGATCGTAGAATTATGACTTTTGAGGCTTTTTCTTCTTCTTCTTTTCCTTAGTCTTTCAACGCCGTCTCAAAATGGAGACCCGGTGGACACGGTGCGTCCAGCTTGTTCTTCTTCTAGCACTTGTAACGATCCCGGCCATCATAGCGTCCTCCACACCAGAACAGCAAGAGCTAAAGCTCCCGGCAAACGATCCCAAAGGCACCCAAACCGCGGTCGGGGTAGAAAGCGACACGCGTCCCGATTCCGGTCACTTACGCACGGCAGCCGACGAACTAATTGCTGCGCGTGAGTCGTCGCCGGCAGAGTCGTCGTCGCCCAACTACCACCACCACACGGCGAAGAAACGGCTCGCGGGCAAGGAAAGCAAAAAGTACCGGAAAAAGTACGTGTCCGAGGATGATTATCGAAAATCGATGCCACACGATGCCGGCCCGCAGACGGCGAGCGGTGGCGGCAAGCAAGCGAGTGGAACGGCCAAATCCAGCGAACCGCACAGCAGAAAAAAGCGCCTGATCTGGGTTACGGACGACGGTCGGTTAGCGCTGCCACCTGGTACGTCACTAACTATTGCGCCGACGATCGCGCTACCGTTTGTGCGCTACCCACCGACCGGCTTTCTGTCCAACATCTCGATCAGCTTGCCCATAACGAGTGAGTAGCAGTGCCCGTTAGTGCGTTTCTCCCTATAGCTCCTTCCGTGTTGCAACCATTTACACTCGATTTGTTTGTTTTTGTCTTCTCTTCTCTATCTATCTCTCAGTTGACTTCGATAAGCTGGGACTGACGGATAACCAGAATCCGCTCGGTGTATTACCGCCCATATTTGCAAGATCGATGGGCCAGGCAGCTGGCTCCGTGCTGGCCGACTACGTGTCGGACTATATGCGGCTGCAGCGACGAAAGCGGAGCATTCCCAGCCCGGCGAACGATCACTTCAAGATCACCACCAACCGGTTGGATGATGAAGATGGGGGGGAAATGGCCATGCCACAGCTTCCGGCCGAGCACAAGCATGCGTTCCATGGTGGAGAACGGTAAGATGATCGCGTTGAAAAGTGAAATTAAATGGTGTTTTTGCTAATAACTTTGTCTCATCCCTGAAAAGAGCGCTGCTGTACGTTGTGGTTGAAGATTTCATTGCCAACTTCGGGCTGGATGGGAGAGCGTGCATGCTTCGTGCCATATGTGAGGTCCACTCGAAGTCGATCGAGAAGTTTGGTCTGATCGGTGAGATGCTGAAGCTGTTCTTTACGTAAGTCTTTTAGTAGTTGTACTTTAATCTAGTTATTGTACTTAATTAAGCATCAATTTTCTCCATTATCAGAGCTTCCCAATCGCCATATGCCGAACATTTGGAGGAGTACGTAACGGCCGAAAAGATTGGCCGCGGACAGGATGGTCCGGGTGAATGCTTCCCCTACTACAAGGACTGCCCGCGCAGTTTGTTCCGTTCGTCCAACAACTTCCAGCAGATGTACCGACAGCCGGCCGGGGATCGGCACGAAGCGGAAGACTCCGATCGTGACGTGGATGATGAGGCACACTTTGGCAACGAGATCCCGAGCGAGCGTGTCGAATATCCGGCCCGTGAACCGCGGGCGACCGGGTCGCGGAAAAGCAACACCAAAGAAAGTACGATCGTACAGCTGGAGCAGCGCGATCTAGCGGAGATGGCAATGTAGGGATGCAAACAAAAAAGCCCATGTTAGCAATCACTTATCTCGGGGGAGTTTCTGTAGTATATCTGGTGCTACAAAACAAACGAATCATTCGGTTATGGCAGCGCGTGACGCGAGCCGACCTACTGGAAGGGTATTAAACAGTTAAGATCGTTGACAGTTTCACAGTAATGGATGTAAATCTTAGCAGTAGAATGGATGGAATCGATCTTACAGCTTCATGTGAGCGAACTGCGGCATAGAGTTCCGTTTCGTTAGATAGAATAGTAATTTATTCGTAATGTATTAGACAGATACGATAGTTGGACACGAAGGGGGGAGGTTTGCTGAATGTGCGATCCTTTTTGTGTTTTTGTAAGCGTGAGGTCACATAGTGGCCTAGACAGCATGGAGAAACAGTCTTACGTTAGACGAACGTTGTTTTTAATATTTATTGTGTAATTATTTGCAGCAACAGGTGCCCATAATTTTCAATGTAGTCGCTAATGACCAGGGAACGACAAAAAGCAATAAAGTGAAACCGCGAGTCGTGTAAATATATGAATAAAATATTGGTGAGTGTGTTGCTTTCTTTCAGCTCGTTTTGCCACGGAAGCTTAAATGCAGCTCTTAATAAGCGTTGTGGTGAAGGGCTTGTGCTAACGCTAGCAAGACCCGCTGTAATGTTGTTGCGGGGAAATTTGTCAAAAAAACGGGAATTGTTTCCGGAGGAATCTACCAAAATCGGCTGCGGCTCGAGAAGATAGCTACTCTGGAGCGGCCTAAAACCGTCTAGAGCTGTCTGGAGCCGCTAGTTAGCAGCCGACATCGTCAAAATCATCGGTATAGTTAGAGCCGTCGGCAGCTATCCTTTAGGACTACAGACGGCATTAGACGACTCCAATGATTCCAACGACTCCAATTATCCAATCTAAATTAACGGTCTTTCGAAAGAAATGCTGTAAACGGGGTGTAAACGACTAAAAATATCAGTCAAATCCAATCCACATTCCCGCACTAAAAAAGGAAGGTTGTGTTTTATTGCTTATGATCCTTTACCACATCATCCAGTACGCCATAGCGACCAGCCTAGCTAACAACTGCACTTTAATAATTCTTCAAATGCCTGTTCGCCATTGATCAGTGCCCCTGTTCGCCAGGAGACAAAGATTCATAAACCAGACTAAAGAGCCTGTAGAGCGGCTGAAACTACGGAACAGGTAAGAAAATACACAAACTTTTTCATATTTCCGTTAAAATAACGCATCCAGTTCCATCTGGATTGCGTCAGTTAAAGGATGGTTATTTAACTTCTAATCAGCCGCACATCAGCATGCAGTACGCCTCCCAAGCAACAGATTATGTGTATTGGGTAGCTGCTTCGTTAAATAAATGTCAGCAACGCGCGCTGACGTTTTCGTTCAGTTGACCGCGTTTGACGTGCAGGCTTGCACCAGAGTGACCAGAAATACCGATTTATTTGTATTCCTTCCGATTTTTGATATGCATACCGAAAATCACAGATTTTTTCATAATACTGATCGAATACAGGCGGTCCCCGAGATACACGGTTAATGGGGAACGAAAACGGCAGCAAAATACCGCGTATCTTGAATTTCCGCGTAAGTCAAATCTCGTGATTTCCAGCCAAAATATCACTAATTTTCGTGCAATTTTGCAAGTAGGGGATGATTTTAACCACCAAAAAAATTATTATTTGATATGTTTCTACTGAATTGAACAGTTTAAAACATTTTGAAATGGTATTTCACATTCGATCAATACGGAAATTATTTGGTATTTCACAATTGATGTGTCAAATCAGTACAATTTGCTCAAAGAACTGTCAGATTTGGAAAACCGCGTATCTCCGAATCCGCGTATAAGAGGTACCGTGTATCTCGGGGACCGCCTGTAATCATAAAACCATTTCCCAAATTATTGAATGTATTAAATTCCACATGGAAATCACTAGAGTAATTGTACCAGTTTTTGGCAAAAACCCGTCTCTAAACGATCGAAATTGGTGCGATTTTTCCTCGTTGGCGACTTTTGTTTTCAGTACATGTGACGGTTTTTGACGTTCGAGCGAGGGCCTTTGAATGGTGGCCGCTAAAAGCCAAAATAATCTGGCCACACTGGCTTGCATTGCGAGCCAAGGTGGAACCAACTTCTAAACAATAATAATACCGCAACATCGTATCTTCACGCAAAAAGCAGCTACTGCTAAGCAAACGCCGCCCGTGACGTGTAGGCCAGCTCGCCGAACAGTTTGCGAAGATTTTCGCGTGTTCTCTGCGATAAGAAGCACATCCCTCGGCAACCTCCCCAAACAGTGACCTCCCGGCAGTGTGGTGCATCTTGTTGCAAAGCGGCAATCGGTCCGGTTTCGGCTAGCGGACCGGGAAAATTGATACGAGGTTTTGTTTTGTTGGCTGCTATTTGCGCTCCCGTTCGGACGAAACGCGAGAAAAACCGTCCGCCCCCCTACCGGGAAAACGGGTGGGGAACGCGGCCAGAGTGAGTGGTGGGGCAAATACTGATAGTGGTCGCGTACGCAAACACGAGATAGAGAGAAAGTTTGTGGAAAGTCTGCTGGTGCGGTGGCGTTTCGGCTGTGCTGCTTTGTGTCTGTTTTTCCGTTGTTGTTGTTGTTGTTTTTTTTTTGGGAAAGTCTTGCTCAACCGACCGGAGTGTGTCGAGAGAAGAGTGTAGTGGGAAGATAGGCGAAAAACTCAACGCCATCGGCAACAGCAACCGTAGCAATCACGCAGCAACCATTCGGACCAGAACGTGCAATGGCCGACGATTACTATGTGCAGAACAATTCGAACAGTGATGACTCAGAGGTAGAACTGAACCTGAGCAGCCCGGAGCTGAAGGGCTATCTGAGCAAGTGGACCAACTACATACACGGCTGGCAGCCGCGCTTTATCGTGCTGAAGGATGGCACACTGTCGTACTACAAAAGCGAACAGGACAGCGACTTCGGATGCCGGGGCGCGATCAGTCTGCAGAAGGCAACGATAAAGGTGAGCAAATTCCTGAACCGGCGGGAGGTTCAACCAGTTTGACCTCGAACTCGCCGGGCACGATAAGCGAGTATCGGGGTTGCATTGTGGCAAGGAATGGGCGACCCGAAAGTCCCACTGATTACGGCCCCCTGGACGATGGACCAAACCCAACCATGAGCAGCATATTTATCACCGCCCGCAATTGACTCTATTAACCCCGAAACATTGTGTTCATGAGGGAATACCATTCCGATTGCTCGCTTTTGGTCGATGAGTGTTAACAAAATTTTCTTCTTTTTGTTTCCTTTGCAGTCTCATGAGTTCGACGAATGCCGGTTCGATGTAGCAATCGGACAGAACGTGTGGTATCTGCGGGCGGAAACGCCGGAAGACAAAAGCAACTGGATCGAGGTGCTGCAGTCGTACAAAACGGACCTGCCGGAAACGGTGAGCTTGCGGCGCCATGGCAGCACCATCTCGCTACAGTCCAACACACTGTCCACGGCGAGCGGCAGCAGCCTGAAGCGGGTGAGCCGCGGGCTGCGGGAGAAGCTGCACGAGATCGAAACGTTTCGCGACATCCTGTACGGGCAGATCGACACACTGCAACGGTAAGGCGGCCCTAAAACAATCATAAGCTCGGTTTTTTTTAACCTAAAATTGCTCTCCTTCCAGCTACTTTGACGCACTGCACACCAAAAACGAAGACCAACCGCCGCTCGATCTGGGCGATGGGCTGAAGCCGATCGATTTCCGCGGCGAGGCGATCACGTTCCGCGAAACGACGGCCGGCGTGATCATAACGCTGCAGCACTGTCTCGACATCATCTCGCAGAAGGAGGAAAGCTTCAAGAAAAAGCTCGACAAGGAGCAGGAGCGGCGGAGAAAGGCAGAAGAGCTGTACCGGTAGGTTGGCAAGAGGATTGTTGTGACGAAAGAATGGTAATGTAACCATATCTTTCTTTTTATCTCCATTGCAGAACTGCCAAAGATGAGCTGGCAAAGAACAGGAACTCCGTTATCCCCGGGCCAGATTTGGAGGTAAGTCGGCGGAAGACATTTACACAAAACGGGACCGTTTTGCTTTGCAAATTACTCATGCTCACGGTGATGCGGATGCTAAACAAACGCGTGCACGTTTTATGGAAGGGGGAAGGCCCTTTGTGCAACGTGTTCAGTGTGTGCCGGCCGCGTGTATGATTCAGCCAACTGGCTGTAAACGTACAATTTGTCGATTTTTAGCTGCCTGATAAGAGCGATATCGCGCGTTCTGTATGTGGGACGTTTCTTTTTCTGGTGCTCGGTTATCAAGATGTAGTTCGTAGCTGCGGCGCGGCCCCCAACGTGGACAATGTTATTTGTTCAGTTCGTTTTAACAACTGTTTTTGGGATGTTTGTCTACTTTATTTTGTATGTATTTTGTTTAAGTTTTGTTGCGTTGTAGGGTTTTGTATGATTTTTCATGTTTTAATGTACATCTGCTTTGGTCGATCGACTTTCAAAGGGGATTCAAGATACAATGGATGATTATTTTACACAGTTTAAACTGTTTAAATCATCAGTCTAATTTGCTTAGCTTTATTTATTTAAGTTAAATGATTGTGGCAATTTTATCCGGCTTTTTTATTACACTCAAAAGTACAACGTATTCATACAGGCGATCTTGTTGTGATCATGGGCCAATATTGTGAACTTTAAGACACTTTTTGCAATATTTCATCTATAATATCGTTATATATTATACTTAATCTTTTGCACGTACAAACAATCAATTTCTCTATTTTTATCATATACTGTGCGATCGTTTGTGAGCAAAACCCCCGTTGTTTAACTCCACTATCCACGGTCAAGCACGCACGCTAAACAAACCTAACAAGTTGAAGGGCACATTAGCGCAAGCATTCAATATCGACCACAACATTGAATCGTTTTTCCAACGATTTTAAACAATCAATGGTGATGACGCTGATAATGTTTTTTTTTTTTTTATTTTATTTTAATAGCTCTATAAACAACCGGCAATATTTACCGGGCGTATTGTTTCACTGCACTGCCGCTGCAGATAATTGTTATCGTTGACACAAAACCTCGTTTTTATCTTGCACTGCTGATGGAGGGATTAAATTTCCTTCCAAGCTTTTAGCGCTACGAAGAGTACGATTTTGGACACGACACACATTAATCGTAAGCTTGTTTACTTTCGGCAACACAAGCATACACACACTCACACACGCGTGCAAAGTTTGTCCACCCGGCTTGCCGTTAACCTCGGGGCTCGTTCGTGGATTTTTGAACCAATAAAATGAATCACCTTAACGTTCGTGCCATCGGTGCCAATGCAGAAATTTTCTCAACCACTGTGTTGTTGCCCGTGCCCTTCGGCGCCTTTGACCCTGGCGGCGGTGACTTTGGGATGGGATCGCACTGAAGAGACTGCACAAATGCGTGCGAGCGCCTGTTTGAAACAAATGGTAGTTTACGAACGAACGATTTTACTACCATTCCGCTTAGTTAGGTATGCAACCCAGGGGACGATAAGTGAAACGGGTCTGCCCGAACGTGCAAACCCGTCCCAGAGTGGGTTGATAAAAAAGCGGGCTGATCGAAAATGTGAACACACAATTAACCCTGAACGGGTGGTAGCGGCACACTGCGCGACTTTGTTTGCCAACGAACGCAATGGTTGTACGCATTCGTGTCACTTTGGGCGTTGTTGGGTGATAGTGATAGGGGTGTGAATTGCTTTTTTAGTACAGCGACATCGGCACATCGCGAAGGGCGATGGCACGCGTCGGAAAGGTATCGAACGCTCCGTTGTACGTCGACCTGGCTTCGGTGGCTTCGGAACCGCGCGAGCAAACCTGTTTTCGGATTATAGGTCATGGTTCCCGGCAGAAGATGTGCTATGTTTTGGTCGAGTGGGTGAGAGAAGTTGTTTTCGTTTTAGGCAACCGAATGGCCGATGGATACGTTGCCCAAAACAGCCCTATATTGCGTGCCCTTTCACCACTCCACACTCACACACCAACCGCGAGAGATGCGACGGACTTAGGAACTCACTGGAAGTGCAGCGGAAGAAACCTGTTCGTCATGATGTGCGTTGGATCCGTGTGCCGGATCGTACGATCGATCGATGACCGTCAAAACTTAAAATTCACCTAACGCTCGTAGCCTCGTTTCGCTTTCGATGGTACACGGCCTGGACGCATGGTCGCACGCGCGCGCGCGCCCGCGTAATCACACGCGGTGATGTATTGTACGCGGCCCGTGTGTGTGTGTGTGCGAGAGTGACCGATCAAAATATTTGGGGTACCTTGGGGGGATTAGTTCATCTTTCCCGATGGCATCTCTCATCCCGGTGGCGGTGTTACTGTCCCGGCTATGGGGTTTGGATGGATCGCTGGTCTAACTGCACGCACGCATCGTTTGTAGGTCGTTCCCATTTCAAGGGGCAGGTTTGTGGGGAGGCAGCTAATGGGTCTCAATGCGTTGATCCATTTTTGGTGGAGCATTGTTGAAAGCATGTTGTTGTTGTTAGAGATTAATTAACGACTGGTAGTGTAGGGTCTTCGGCTGATTTAAGACGATTGCGTGAATAACGAACAGCGAAGAAACGGTAGTAGAGGGAGATGATGTAAACTATATCGCTAACAAACAATAATTTATTTTCCAATACACATAAGACACTTTGTATAATAACTACAATAGTTTAATTGTTCCTTTTTAGAATATAAAATTGTCAGAATTAATCCCTAAGCGGTTAAATTCCTCCCGGTGGCTTGTCGGGCTCCATCTCCATCCCCTTTTTTTGGGAGGGAATAAAATGGCCCTAAATCATCGATCCCTGCGGTGATTTTTTGAAAGTGAAAGGATGTTGAAACGGGCAGCCAGAATGTAGGTCAAACCTGTGAGATGTGGTTGAATAATTGTGACGCTATCTTTCGATGTCCCAAAGCGCCGCTCCCGTTCCACCGCATTTCACACGCCAAGTGTAACAATCGAGAGGCTGGGCAGCTGGCAGGATTAAATGTGTGCGAATAGCCGCACAACGAAGGCACCACAACACCAATTCGCTTGATATTGTATAAAACATGATGAAAGGAATGTGAAGCGCTTTGCGAAAAAGCCTATCGCGCGTAAATCGTGAAGCGTTGTAAAAGTTTGAATTTTGTTTTGTGCAAGGAAAATAGCGGCTATTTCTTAATAGTCTTGCTTGCCGCTTGGCCTTACACTTGTAACTTGCAGCGGCAGTGCAGGGGGGTTGCCCTTTTAGTTACAAGTGTGACAATTTGCTATTCGGAGTGGAGAAACGATGACAAGTTTTCCCACTTTTCGGCCTTTTTTTTTTTGAACGTTGCCGATAAAAATATATGCCACATGTATGTGCCGTGTCCAACCTTGAACGAGATTCGTGTCCCAAAGTTCGTTTATCTCTGCGCAGAGACAAATTCCAGCTGTTTCAGACCGCCCCAGGTTCCCCGGCTTGGTGTTGTTTGCTCTCTTTCTCTTTCTGTGCTGCCGTTTGGTCCATCCTCCGCTCTTTTCGATCGTGATCGTCTTAGTAGTTCATTTTCTCGATCGTTCCCTTTTTCCACGGTTTACCGGTTTTTTTTAAACGAATTGTAAACCTTTTCGCTCTCTTTCTCTCTCTCTCTCTCTCTCTCTCGGGTGTCTCGGGTGTGTTCAGGTTTTATAAACACCAGTTATGTAATTTGTTGGGTGGCATCCATATGGCCAGTGTGAGACAGTTTCAGTTTCCTTTTGTTTATTATTGTTCGTAAAGTGATTGTAGTTTTGGGGACTTTCAGTTTTTAAAAGTAGTTTTTCGTGCACTTTTTGTGCATGCTGTTTAACTGTTTAAGTGTCAGCATCGATTGTCAAACCATTTTGATATTGCCAAGGCTTATTCCCTTTCTTTATTGCGGCATTGCTCTTTAACCCGATCATTCGATCGTTAAAAGGGGCCTTTTGAACCTGCTAAGATCTTTACAATTCTCGATTCTATCTTGCCAGGACGGCACAAAACTCGGTACCACCTGATCTGTAATTACAATTGGGCAATGAATTGTTTCATTTCCTAACAGCCACCGCTTTTGACCACACTGCATTCAATTGGGCCGCGCTGTTATTGTTATTTTCCAACCTGCAATAAACCTTATTAGCCCGATCGCGCGCGGTTGAACTTGCGCGTTGATTGATATTTTCGTTCATAAAGCCCGGCAGGTCCAATTGCTTTTAAAGACGAATTGTACTTGCCACTGCTGCTGCTGTAGCTCAAAGAAGCTAAAGGGGTGTAGAAAAAGGGTGGCTTTCGATTGGACACACACATACCGACAGCAAATTGCACCAAGTGTTGTTTGTACGGTGTAATGAAAGTGAAGCTGGCAGGACCGATTAAGCAAGATGCATGCCAAATTGTTTACAATTGTGTTTGGTGGTGGGTGCTTTGGCGCTCTTTAGAGGAAATGTTATTAAACACGAGGTTTCAATTTCGTTATGCTGATGAGAACTGTATTGGGAATTGTTGTTCGCGATCAGTCGAGAAGTTAGCATGAAGATCATTTTAATGTATTTTTTCTAGAACTGGCAATGAGTAGTTGCAGGCCGTTATAACATACGGCAGCTTATCGTTTGATTTTCTTAGAAAACATATCTCCTGATAACGCATCGATATTTCTGTTTGACTCACCAGCGTGTTAGTCATCTCTTGTTTACACAACACGCGTACCTGTATTCGGAGTAGACCGAAAAGACGCTTACCGATTAAGAAACGGTCATTCTATGCTGATATTAATTATCAAAAAAAATGTTTTAAAATAAATTAAAAGCCTTTTCCGCATCCACTCTCTTCGTTGGTTTGATGGAGGTGTGTGGGGCCTCATTGCAAATCATAAATCAATCGATCGGTCTGCGTGCTTGCTCGGATGTGACGCACTGTTGTAACTGGCCGTTGCCCAACACCGCCCAAGAAGAAGAAGAAGAAGGACTGTAAAATCCGTCGACTAAACGCGCGCCAAGACGGTGTACGACAATGGCACAAAAGCTTCCCGAACTCTCCTCCGATGTGGCGCGATCGAGATCTCCCTCACCACCGATGCGCGCATGCATCGCGAGCTAGAGCTAGAGAGCCCAACGCAACCACTCCGTCAACGAAGCGCGTCAACGCACACACTCTCCGGGCCCGCGGGTCGTTACGAGGGCCTGCCGCACTGTCACTTTCGGTTGTGCCGTCGTACGGATCGGGCTGACTCGCTGCGCGCGCGCTCTGTGTTGCAGTGTGTGATAGCTTCTGTGTGTAAAGCTTCGCTGGTGAATGCATCGCCCGGGGACAAATTCCGCATGATACGTAGCAGTAGTGCATCAGCTTCCCGCCAATTAGTACGGCCGGCTTGACAAAACGCATCCAAGGGCGAACAACGGTTTCGTTTTGGTAATCGGATTGGAGTTGTGTTTTGAGGGGAAACTTTTACCCTACTAAAGCCCTTTTTAGTGGAACGGTCGTGAATGAAGTGTGGATACATTTTGTGAAAACGTCTGCAGTGTGTGTGTGTGTGTGTGTGTGTGTGTGTGATCAGCTTTGAAAATTGTTGGTGATCTTCGAGACAGTTTGCAAACATGCCTTCGCTAACAACGGCACGATTGTTTAAAGGGCTGCTGCGCAAAGAAATAGTAAGTGTCTTATTTGGAACGGTGTAAAGTGTGCAAGAATGTTGCTGTTGGAATAACTTTTAAGAACAAACGTGTTGTGTCCCAACTGCTATAAATAATTTAAAAATTTGCCAATGATCATAAAGATTTCGCCGAACAAGTGGGTCATTTGTGCTTCATCATACACACCCCCCGAGCATGATGATCGTTTTGGAACTGGACTTAACCTTTTTTGTTCCAACAATTCAGTGTCTATGTCGTCGCCCAATCGGGTGACCTAATACCCCTTACCATAAGCTTCGAAACTGATCGTTGCCAATCAACACACCCGTCCGTCCGACGTCCGAACCGAAATATCATGGCTATTATCGTTTGCAACAAATTATTACTCTCCCCCCCCCCCCTTGGCCGGCGGGGGAGGCCTGCAACTACGTTGCTGTGCTGTGTGGAATCGAAAATGTCTTTACCCCCGAAAATGTAAACAATTGCTTTTACGAAACGCCGGCCGAGCGGTGGTGCGTTGGTTTTGGTCGGCCACCCGGCGGTAACCCTGGCCCAGTTGGTGTCTCAGCTGGATCCATTAAGGTTCACCGATGGTCCGGCCACGGATAAGAGCTCTCTGTGTACGCTGGAAATGTAAATTCGATCCTGCGGCCTTCCCCCGCGCATAAGGCGATCGGGGGGACACGTTTGTTGTGTTGTTTACTTCAGGGCGGTTGAGCTTTTTCGGGCGTTGTTTGGCCCCGGCGCTTTTAAGCGTATGTTGATATTATTCTCGAGCAGCAACTGTTTGTTTGGGCGAATTATTCTGGGCGGTTGGTTTTAATTGCGTTTTTTTATGTTGCTACGCTGACCAATGGGTCGGCCATTTTTACGCAGTGGTTGTTGAGAACGGAAGAGGTGTTGTCGATTTTACTTGAGTTTTAAGGTAATAGGTTGGATTTTCTGTTAAGGGCTAATTTAGAAGCTACATCAACATAAATAATTTATTGATAGACTTTTGGAAGGTTTTTACTGATATTTTTTTATAAATATTGGAGTAGCTTAATGTAATCAACAGAAGCAATCGATTTCAGCCTATTATTAAGATAAACCTATTAGCTTATTGAATCATCTATAATCATGCTGAATACATTTTTTCAATCAGTATAGTGTATAGAACTATTCATCAATCTTATACAAGATTGCTTAAGAATTCATCATGGAAATACGCTTTACAGTCGGTGTCCCTTAATGTTAACTTTAAGGCATCAATTTCTGTCTCTGAAGCACTATTTTTATCCTTAGGTCAATTTGTTTTGCGGAGTAACATTCACATGATCATGACAACATGATAAATTCACAAGTTGTTTGAGTAGATTTTTGGCAACTTTTAAGTTACATTTCATACATTTTCGTGACGTCTTTGTTGTTATTGTGATTGCTCTCGAGACCAAAAAATGAAGCTTCAGAGGCAAAAATTGGTGAATTGAAAGCGACAACGACTGCATCCAACTATCGATAACCATCTTCTTAAACAATGATCTGTTGATTAACTCTGTTTAAACCTAAGGCAATGAAACTTGAACTTTAATGACACGTTTTGGTGATTCTTTGTTATGTTTGTTTTTCTGAAAATGAGATCAACTTTAAGTACGATCCAATAACTTGAAAACTACATATAAACACATAACATTAATTTACAGACCTTAAAACCAAACTCCATTGCCGAATATTCGGCAACAGGTTGATGATACAACACACAAACACACCGCAAACACGTGACATAATCACCAGTCAAGTTTACTTTGTTTTGGTCCGGAAATTGGGATGATATGCAAAACTCCTCCTCACCATTGCGGCGGGGACACAGCTCGGCAAGAAAACCACCACCAGCCACGATAAAACTGTCTCGCCATCAGGCCAAGCCAAGGCTAAGGTCAGCTGGTGGTTGTGGTTTTCACCTGCACCATGCCAAATTGCCAAACTCTGCTCCCCTATACATGGCTATATACGCGTGACATCCCTCCAAAAACGCGACGCTAAACCAATTCGGAAGATCATCCGGTGGGTGTGTGTGTGTGCGTGTGTGACCGGATAGATCGCTTCGATGGTCACATCTTCGAGTGGTGCACTTCGGTTCGCCGGTCCGGTTTCGAAGCATTAGATGAGAGGGCATCGACAGAGCGCAATCCTCCTAAGGTGCAAGGCTACGGTCAGCGAGCGAAAGAGTTGATTAATTAGTAGCGCTAAACATTGAACCTTCAGTTGGCAAGGTTCAGACAAGGTGTTAAGCTCAGGTGGATTGATTGTGGCAGACCCTCAAGCCTTCCAAGAAGAGAGGGTAATTAAATTGATGGGTTAGATCACAACATAGTGGGAGAGAGAACCTTGGCACTCTTGGGATTTCAGTAAAGTAACACCATGCTGCTGGTAGCTATCACTAACTCTCACATAATATGGCGTCAGTAAGAGCACAATGCAGCTACGAAAAACACAACTATCGTCATTTCGTCTCATCTTACAAGGAGCAAAAGTGGATAGGTTTTAATATTCCACGTGTGTTCGTCACTGCTGCGCCCAATGACGGCGAACGCGTACACACGACCCTGCCCATGCTTGGGTGCGCGGGTGTCGTCACCACCGCACTTGCACGTCTCAAACGATTATGAAAGCACCGAGGAGAAGGAGAAAGAGGAGCGTTGATTGATGTATTAATATTTTTGCGCCGTTTCGGAACAAAAAGTCCGGGATGAAATAGAAATGTCGCGCGGTATGGATGTTTGAGTACAAAAATGGAAACATTCTTTGCTTGTCTTCTCCGATCGGACGTACGATCGTTGCTTGAATGCTAATGTCGTGAAATTATTTCTTTTTTGTCAAACCTTATCCGTCCAAAAAAAAAGGGAAAGAATAAAGTCGATTTGATTAACCAATTAGATCCGGTAAATGGTTTGTGTTAGAGATGATGACGCATCGCGTTAGTCAATGTATGGGAAGATGTTCTTAATTTGTTTGCGCTCATCAGCTGTAGTCACATTTTAAACAAGCAAATCCATGTGCGAGTTAATACTCGACTCATTAAGATGATCTTTTTTTCTTGTATACTACACTCTAACTTAGCTTTACACTAACGATTTGTTTACTTTTCCCATTATCCCTCACTTAGGAAGGACCGCACTCCACCATTCCGGAGGATGAGTTCTTTGACGCGGTCGAAACGGGCCTGGACAAGATCGAGGAAGATCGTCAGCTGCGAGTAAGGTTGAAATATCAATCGCAACAGGTAAGCTGCATGTAAACACAGGCTCTGTGGTGAATAAATGCTAACGTTTCCCTTTTGTTGTCCCTTTCCACAGTCCCAGATAAGCAATGTGAGTTCGTTGCACAGCCCCAGCGCCGAGACGGAGGACGAGATACCGCAGCTGGCGGAAGACTTCGGTACCGGTGCGCAGGCCAAGAGCCACAAGCTGTGGCCCGAGATCGATCGGATCTGCACGGAGCAGCTGACGCAGGCCCGGCAGGGCGTCGGCGAGGACGGCAACGGGTGGCAGCTGTTCGCGGACGAGGGCGAGATGAAGATGTACCGGCGCGAGGAGGAGGTGGACGGTATGGTGATCGATCCGCTCAAGTCCTGCCACGTGGTGAAGGGCGTCACGGCCCGCGAGATGTGCCATTACTTCTTCGATCCGGCGTACCGGAACGATTGGGAGACGACGCTGGAGGATGTGCAGATCGTGGACAATGTCGCACCGGACACGCTCGTCTTTCTGCAGACGTACAAGCGGATCTGGCCCGCCAGCCAGCGGGATGCACTGTTCTGGTCGCACATGCGCCGCATCACCGACAATCTGGACGCTGGTGCGAACGACGTGTGGATCGTGTGCAATCATTCCAATCAGAACGAAGAGTATCCGGTAAGTGGGGTATTGTTTTGCGAGATGGAGCTGCTCTCTTTTAATGATCGCGCAACATGCGAGTGTATAATGTGCAGATTTGGTGGGTGATTCTTTCGTTGCGGTGGTTTTTCTGCCATTTATCTGATGTTTGCATACTTGTGTAGAGCTGTTCCGTGTAGAGCTTTCGATGCTATCTTTGCACACATGTGTGTTATGTGTTGTGTAGAAAGGTTTTCCATTGCGTGTGAGGCGAGTTATGGAATGAGGCGATCACTTGTGCGACATGTGTTTGTCGTGCTATGGGCTCGTTGACATGATTTGTACCGGAATGAGTTGAACGAAGCGTAAACCATGTTTGATTTGATGAGTGATTTCGATGTTCTGCTGGCATGAAATAGCATTTCGTCTCTTTGGGTGGTAACTTAATTCGCGTAATAGGGTAATGTAATCCATTCGCTGTAAATGATTATGCTACTTTTAAGTACCGAAGTACTGTCACATCGATTATATGGCCTTCTAATTTGCTGGATGTTGATTCAGATCTAATCTGGTCAACAAATTGAAATTGAGCTCCATGTGATATTGTGCGGTCCCGTGGTACCGTCGTCAATTCGTACGACTCAATAACATGCCCCTCATGGGTTCAAACCTACAATGGACCGTCTCTCCGTATCAAGGATTGACTATCATCCGGCTTGTGTGGTGATGAATTAAGTCTCGAAAGCCTGCATAAGCCGGGTGACGGCATGTCCGCGTAGGGACGTTACGCCAAATCGAAGATATTGAATCCAATGTTTTTCCTTAGTTTGAGGGTTTAAAACCTTAAAAACGGGAGTTTATAAATTATATTTAGTACCTTTACAAGTAGTTTCTCACCAACAACAACATTCTATGTACCAACCTTCTATAAACGTATGCTTTACCACAATTTCAGCCCGCTAACCAAGGCAAATGCGTACGAATCTATCTAACGGTGATATTAGTTTGCCAGACCTACCTGCCACCGGGCAAGGACAGCAAAACAGCAACGCGAGATGATCTGACCTGCAAAATTACCTACTGTTCCACTGGTAATTAAACGTGTATTGCTTTACAATTGAACTATCCCGGTATGCTAATACTCGATCGTTTTGTGTTCTCTCTCTCTCTCTCTCTCTCTCTCTCTCTCTCTCTCTCTCTGTCTCTTCCAAAACCAGTAAATCCTGGCGGCTGGGCCCCAGCGACCGTGCTGCGCGCTATCTATAAGAAAGAATATCCAAAGTTCCTTAAGCGTTTCACCGGATACGTTGTTGATCAATGTAAAGCGAAGCCGATCATGTATTAGAATCATCGGCAACGGCACAGAAGTAGGTTCTTCGGTTGGTTTATGATGTGTTTTTTTATTATTATTTTTAAGATTTAAGAAGGTATCTAGATGTTGTTATATAGATATGGTGTTAGTGTGTGGGTGTGTATACTTACACACGGAAGTCACACGTTCGATGCACTATTTTCCTACTCTTCTTGCTGCAGTTTCTCGGAGCTGCGCGGCTGTATGCGGGAAATGGGTAGGAAAAATCGTGTTTAGTTAAGTGGATAGAGCAGACGATAGCAGAGAGTGTGCGTACATTTTTATCCCGGAAAATAGTTTCGGACCGTTTGGTTACAAGCTAGAGAGGAAGTGTGTCTGGTAAAGCTTTCCCATAGCGCGCAGTAGTATATCGGATGGACTCTCCCGGCCGGCACTCCCAACACCGGTCGAATCTGTCGAACATATCTTGGAAAGTGGGGTTAGGTTGGGTTTAGGACTGGTCTGTGTCTACGTTTGTACCATAGATTGAGGCATATATAGGGCTGTTCCCGCTAAAAGGGGAAAGTGAGTTGAGAGAGGCGCGTGCAGTACTGCCGTTTGTAATATTTCACACAACTAACACAAAGACAGTCAGCCCTGTTGCGCGAAATTACTCGGAACAGTGGCTTTAGGTTTTATTGACACTGCTCCCCGTTTGCAGCAGCGACAGATAGGACAGCGAAAACTGATGCGAAATGCAACAAGAAAACAAAGCAAACAAAAAAACACCCTATCTTTTCCAGTCAAACGACCTCCATCTTCGCGGTGTTTCAACGCAGTGTGAAACATTTCAAAGGTGAGCTGAGAACGGTTTGAAATATTTCAAAGCGTTCAGCGTCCCTCGCGGTTCGCGGGTTACATCGGTTCCTTCCAGTGAAAAATACGGGTTGATGTTTGATATGTGCGTGTGTGTGAA
Organism: Anopheles coluzzii; assembly: GCF_943734685.1. NCBI lineage: Eukaryota > Metazoa > Arthropoda > Insecta > Diptera > Culicidae > Anopheles > Anopheles coluzzii. Next base: position 119,068,710 of record NC_064670.1, on the reverse strand, counting down.
GGGTTTTTTAAGGTGTGAAAGGGAAGACGAGCGATGGAAATCCACTTGCGGTAGATCTGGTCCACAGGTCGAACGACGTAAGGTGTAAATTGTTGCGTGTTTGCTCTAGTGTTAGTTAGTAACATTTAGTTTATCGATGCAGCCTTCTACTACTCCAGATTTTTGTTTTCTTTCTTTCTCTTCCTGTTTCTGTCGTTAGTGAAGTGATGAAAGCAAACCTGTGAGCATTGTTAGCTAATGTAAAATGTGGAGAAAAAATATATATATACACACAGAGAGAAAGAAAAAATAACACACAAAAACTGAAAGATTTCGAGTAACGCTTTGAACGAACATTTGAAAGAAAACAGTAACACGTTGTTTCGTTTCGTTTGGTTGTTTCATTCAGTGTGTTTTGTTTGTTTCGTGCTTTATTTTATCTCTTTCCTTCCTTTCGATTGATATTCGTTCTATTGTTCCATTTGTGTAGTTTTTGTTACAATGCTTCATTAAAATCGACTGTTCAATTTGTCTTACATAGTTTTGGCTTCACAAGAAGGGGGAAACGAAATACGCCTATCTTTGTTTATTTTTTGGTTCGTTTAGTTTTTTTGTGTACTTTGAATCGGTCATGTTGTCCTTAATATGAAGGTCTCTATTACTTCCGCGTATAGTGATGGTACATGTACGGCGTGTGTTTAGTTTTCTCTTATTTTATCCATCTGGAGCTACATTTGTAGTTTACGCTTGCCAACAGTAGTTATGCCAGGAAATGAGGGTTTAGTTTTCTGTCTTACGTTACATATGACGATGATGTGATCATGAGTGTGTGTGTTTTATTAGGCGTATGTATGAGGGGCAAAAAACGGAAGAGAAAAATCCCTAAATGTTTCTTCTTTATTTTCGCTTTCGCTAGCGTTCAATGGTTGTAGTCGGTTGTGTGTAGAGCAGACTCTTTTGCTGAGGTTGGCAATCTGTTTATTGTAATATTTCTGTTTGGTTTCCGTGTTTTTGGCGTATTATGTTATGACTTGCTTTAAGAGAGAGGGACTATGATGAGTGGGTAACCAAATCCTTTCCATAAACAGGCCCCAAATCACAAGACATGACAGTTTATCCAGTGCAGTGGCCAGTACTGCCAGCGCGCCAGCTACACCTGGCCCTAAACGTTTCGCCCCTTCTATTTATTATCCCTTTCCTCTACACGCTCTGCCATTCATTTCGTTCTATAAATATATATGTACAAATATAACATGTATCTGTTTTGTTCGGTTCGTTTTTCTTTCTCTCTCTCTTTTGCGAAACGAAAACACGCGCTCAGCAACTTAACGAAACAGATTCGCGCACGCAAAAAGGAAACGGGATCGGTACTATTGCCGCCCGTTTTTCTTGCTGCTACACACGCACACACACACACCTGGAATGGGTTCATTCGATATTGTCTCATTGGTTTACTTCATTTACGTTTACGGTTTAGGGCTAGGGCTTTTGCATACACGCATCGAGGCCGGCAATGCGACGGACTGCTTATTACCGCCCAACATGGGCCCAACACTTACAGCCTAACACGGGGTACTTAGTACTTCACGGAGTTCTAGGTGTTTGTTAGTTTGTGTATGTCTTTTGTTGGAAGGTGTAGGGTTTATCTATTTTAGTTTATGTCTTAACCGTGCAAACACTTGCTTTGTTGGCTCGTTAGTACAATAGCTTTTGTTGAAAAGAAGTTGAACGAAATAACGCACAAAAGAAATGGTTTTTTGAATATTTGAGTTAATACACTCAGTGCGGATATGTTATTGTTGGAGATGCTTTCCTACTCAATATGAGGCATAGCAATGTCAAAAGCTTCAATGTAAAGAAGCTAGTATGCATTTTTTTGTAATTAATTTGAAAGAAAATTCGTGAAACTTGACACAAGACACGGAAGAATAAGCGCTTGAGCTACAATTTGGAAGTGCATCGTATGCAATGCAGCGAGAAGCAATGAGCGTATCTCTCTATTGATGGTACAAGGCACTGCTAAAATGGTAAAAATGTTCAAAAACTAAAAGAAGACAACCAAAAAACAATGTTCTATGCTTGCATGTTCTTGGGTTTATCGTGCCGTTGTCTGTGTTTTTTGTTTTTAGTTCGCTGTTTCGTGTGGTTCGTTATTCAATTCGATTTCATTATATACACAGTGAATGTTGTTTAAGAAAGTGTCATTTTTTAAACACTATTTAAAACAAAAAAAAAGGAAGTACGCTTCCCCATCGTTGCCAGCGTTTTATGGGGTTCCGCTCTTAACTTCTACACAGTAAGACCCTCCGATTCGATCAACTTGATTGTTTGGTAGGGTTCCCTCTTCTTTGCTACCCTTTTAAAGGGCTCAATTGTTACCAATTCATAACAAGTGCTCTTCGTAACAAGCGTGAATGATCCGTTTTTCTCTCTTGTGTGTCTGTGTGCCTGTGTGTGTGTTGTTCACTTTTGGTACCACGTGTGTGGGACTTTAACTGGAAGCTTTTTGTTCAACGCTTTATGCTCTTCGCGCAGTAGTTGAGCAACCCTGTAAACATGTAACCCTCCTCTCTCCTTTCCCTCCATATCTCATCATCTACTTCCCAGTAACAAATAGCAAAATTGTAAAATTGGATGTAACCTACAAACGGATATACAGGGGGAAAAAAGTTACTATTCACCCGGAGCCGGTGATTGATGGCTTTGGTCCAGTTTTGGCAACCACCTGTGGAAGGATAGGTGGACAGACAGACGCACGCGGCGCGCAGTAAACTATACGGAAGAGAGTTTCACAAACGTAACAGTACGCAATGAAGAGGCGTTTTGGGAGTAACGTTAAGCCGATCAGTTAAGAGTGTGGTTGAGAGAAAGATCCATTCCATTCTTCCTTCGATTAGTCTACGCCTCTTTTAGAGTGTAAGGGCCTCGTTTTTTTGTGTGTTAAGTGCTAATCAATTTGTTTCGCGCTTGTTTTTGTCTCCTCTTTTTTGGCAACAATACTATCTAATTAGGGGAAGTTTTCGCTATGTCTCTTATTTTCTTATTTCATCTTATAATTTTCTCGTTTTATGCTGGGTTTTGGTATGCTTTGTAATGGTCTTGTGTTGGTTTATTTTACTATCAATTTTGCTAGCGCTTGTGTGTTTGCGTTTTTTCGTCTGTCTTTTCTTTTTTGTCTTTTATTTTGTATGCTCTTCTCTTACTCGCTTTGTATTTCTTTCTGTCTTTTTTGTTTTGTTTTTGTAATTAGTTTTTCTTTGTATTTTACGCTGCTCTCTTGTTTTCCAATTTTGTTTTTGTTCAATTCTCTTATTCATTTAGGTTTTCTTTTCCTTTTGGGATTTGACTTTGTTGGTTGTTTTTGGTAAAGCAAAATTATTTCCAGTGCATGCATTGGTGTGAGATCGTGCCCTTTTGCTTGCGCGATGCAGCGAAGTTAGTTAGTCTATAAAAAATATACGTATAAAACGTTCGCATTCTCCGAAAGGGCGCATGATGATGGCTGTCGTTCAGTACAATGTGTTTTGGCATGCGTGTTGGGGGTGAACTCACTGCTCACGTGGCGGGCATCCGATGATTATGTGCGGACACATGTGTAGAAACGTTCCACACACAATGTCTTTGGTATTCGTGAAAGGGGAAGATCTCCCGGGCACACTAAACACTAACGTCCTCTCCCCTTGATTCAGTCCTTTGTGGATCGTTGTGGAATGATGCGATCGAGGACGACTTCAACCTCGCCGCGGGTCGTCGCACATTTTTACACATTTATCTGAAACGCTTCCCGCTGCAGTTTCTGGCCGGCACGGGGCCGGGGCGAATGGTTGCTCGACTTTTTGCCCACCACGTTGCTACCGATCTCGGTCGCGCTGCCCAGGCTGGATGGGTTCACGGACGACACTGCGAGCGTGGCGTCCCGCCCGAGCAGGTCCGAAAACCGGGCCGGCGGTGTTATGTGATCGGAATAGTTGGGATAGTTCGATATACTGTTGCGGCGGGAGGGTAGAAAGAATGAAAAAACAGTGAAAGTGATACATCAGCCCCCGAGGGGCGGTCAGCGGCACCGGACCGGGGAACGCAAGCAGGTCGGCCATCATCAACTTACCTGAAAGTAGTTTCTTCGTTGTGGCTAGAGTACCCGCTAGAGCTACGCACATGCCGCTTCGGTAGGTTTTGCGACTGTGCTTTGGCAGACTTTCTCGGTGGATAGGGTGGTTTGGATTTTCTCGATATGCTCGAGGGAGAGTTTTCGCTAGACGAAGACGTTTCGTCTTGCGTGTCTGTGCAGGATAGAAGAAAGAAAAAAGCGAATGGGGAGGAGGAGGGAGGGGGTAGAAACAAAAAGAAAGACATGGAAATTTACAGAAAAGTATGCAATAAGAAGATGTAAAACAACATAATGGAAGGAAGAAATGAAAGTAAAATCAGCAATCGAGGTTAAAAAGTTGGTAAACGAAACAAAAACAAACATAATAGGCAAGGAAAATAGAAGAAGCATAAAAATGTTCAAATGAATTGCAAATTGAATGAAAAAGAAAGAGTTAATGAGAGAAAGAGAGAGAGAGAGCGAAAGAGAGAAAGAGAGAAAGAGCGTGTTGGTGTGAGTGATAAAGCAAACAACGAAGCACTTGCGCGTTGATATTAATCATTTCTTTTCGTTTAAATACATTTCATAGCAAACATAAAATCAAAAGGACAAATTAAAAGTTGTCTTTTTGCACATTGTTGGCTGAGCGGCTACATTCCTACAATGCGTCACGCTCAACCACAATCGTAAATATGGTAGAATTTGCGGAAAGTTTGCCAATGTTATGGAGCACTTTTGCTGTAAATTAAAAACAATTCGAAAGCCCGCGGATCGTTGAAGATGGGGCAAAGGGGGTAATTAAATCCAAACCAATGGAACAGTTCAAAAATTAAGGAGAAACAGAACAGAAACAAAAATCAATTTGCCGACTCAACTGTGTCGGACGAATACGTACCACGATGGTGACGGTAGTTGGACTGGTTGGAGCGCGAGGCAATATCGTTGTCAGATTCGGAACCGAGTGTATCATATTCTGTAATCGGTATATGAAGTGTTAGTATCTTCCTAACTTCGGAATCTGTGGATCCGGGATTGTCTGATTCTATAAATTGATTTATATCTAGAAATGGTCGGCTTTATGGAGCAAGACAGCGAGCAAACATCAAACGGTTATCGGCGCGAGCGTACTCACCTATTGGTTCCGAGGTGGCCGGATCTCGGAGCCGAGATCCGCCCTTTCTGCGCACTTTCGTGTATTCGGGCTCTTTGTTCTACGGGAGGTGGTTTTTTTTTTGTTAACGAAGAAGAAGGGGGATATTTTTGTTGGTTTTGGTTGGTGTGTTTGTGTTTTGAGTTTCATTTTTTTCGGTTTCAAAAGTCGCAATGTAGTCAGACGAAGGTCGAACCGCGGGATAGTTGGGTAGTTTTGTTATGGAAGTTGTTCCAATTGCATTGTTCCAATCGTATCGGATGTGGTAGCGCCAGGCCAGGATGAGAAGGACAGCACGGTTGCATCAGCACATGAGTGTTTGGGTTCGTTTTGGGGCGTTGTTACATTTTTTTTGTAAATAAAACAGGAAGAGATGTATGTGCATTATCGTTAAGAAGGTCGGAACGGAAAACCCAGCAAAGCCCACAGCAACGGCAGCAACGACAACGCACGAAACACGCAGCAAGGGGGATGTTTTGTTTCGACGTTTTGAGGGACATTTCGAACGATTGTTGTTTGATTTGTTGGATGGACGGTTTGTTTTGTGGGGAGAGTTTTTATTGATTTGTGGTTTGCATGTTCGATCATACACACAACCAGCGAGAGAGAGAGAGCGCGCGCGCGAGAGCGATAAAAAAGAGAGAAAGAGAAAGAAAGAGAAGAGAGATAGAAAGAAAGAGAAAAAGAAAAGAAAAAAAACACCATTTGGGACATTTTTGATTTTTGTTCGACTGTGATTCGATCGTGGGCATTTGTGCTCTCTTCTGCCTTCTCGACTTACAATGGTGATGATGGTGGTGATCATGTTGGTAGTGATGGTGAGCGAATAGTGCGAAACGATCAGCAGCTAATGAGAGGTGATTTCAGTACGAATACGAAACACGATTGCAAAACAATTGAAACGATAATCGAAAGATGATCGTATGCAGCGAAACACAGTTGATGAGTGCCAATTGTTACGGGGGATAGATGAGTGATCGGTACGAAAGAATGTAAGAACGAAGCATTATGTGGTTCACTGGTGAACGAGATGATCAAGAGGAATGGAGAGGCTGGTTAACAAGGACAATTAAGCTGACTTTACTGACACTCTATTTGGTACTGATTTTGATCTTCAAAGACTTAAGACTCAAGATTCTCTGAGGTTAGGAGCTTGTTGCACCAATAGGATCATCCTTAGTAAAACCTTTAAGAGGAATGAAAGATCATCAGGACAACAAAAGTGCAACATTTCCGACAGGTACTAGCGAGAGATACTAGCAAATCGAAAGACGAACGACGATCGATGGTAATAGTGATAGGTGAGTCGACGACGATCATGAGATATGAGATGCGTACGCAACAATGACCTTTGCTAGAAGATAGAGATGAACACAGTGATGAGAGATAGAGAGAGAGACAGAGAGATGAAAGCATAAAACGGAAACAGATGATGCTGTTCATGGTGGCTAGTGATGGGAAAGTTTGGAAAAAAGGAGATCTGATGAAAAGGATGGCTGTGGAGTTGTTGGATGGTTGCGTTGGAAGTGTGTGTGTTTATTTGTGCGCGCTCATTGTCATTGTTTGTTGATGATGAGGAAAATAAAAACATACAGAGAGTTTAGTTCCACAATGGGACAAAAATGAAACAGAGAGAAAGAGATGGCATAGAAATTAAACTTACATGATAGCTTTCGGTTTTAACATCATGATACACAAATGATCCTCTTACCGAGTGATATGGTCCACTGTAGACATTTCCACTGTATGAACTTTCGCTGTACGTTTGCTTGTTCAGCTGAAAGGTTGCATACGGGCAAATGTCTTCAATATACTCTGTAAAAAAAGGGGGAAAAAGGTGTGGAAAGTACACGGTGAGTGAGTTGAGCCTTTCGGCAGGTAGAACGCGGAAGTGAAGTGAACTGATTGGGACGATTACCATTTCCCTCGGCTTTGTAGCTGCCCGAGTCAACGGAGTTACTGTTCCGGCTCGCTTGCTGAGCCCGCACCGCTAGGTACTGCTGGTCCCGGTTGTGCTTGTTCTGAATGTTGGCGATCGACGGTGACTCCGACATCGAGGTGGATGGGATGCGGTTCTGGTTGTTTAGCTCTGATAAGAGTAAAACACACAAGAGATATCAGTTAATTAGTTTGTAGAGTCTTTTAGGGTTTAAACTACTTCCTGAAGAGAATCCTCAGGATGGATATGGCCTACTTACTTCGCTTGCGTATGAGTAGGGCCGCAGCAACGAGCGCGAACAGTATCAGAATGGATAGACAGAGTGGCAAGATCACCTTCACGTTGGCATAGAACGGATTCTCACCCATGTGCGGTGACACTGGGTTCGTTATATCCGGATACACCATCACTGGAACCAAACAGAATTATTATTAGTAAAGCGCCACAGTTCATAAACTACTCTCCACCGACTCCACCTACCTCCCTGTGCAGTCAGCGTGGTGTAGTTGTAGACGGCCATCGTAGCACCGGCATTGTTGTACGCCGTCACACGCAGCTGATACTTTGTTGCCGGCTGCAGATCCGTCACGGTAAAGATTCGCTCCGTCGCCTCCACATGGCTAGCGATCATGTTCCACTGCGATCGCCCGTACAGTCGGTTCTCGATCGAAAAGTGCAGTATCCCACATCCACCATCGCCCCACGAATCGAGCCAGCACGTCACGCTCGTTGAGTTGTTCGTTATCATCTGTGAATGTTTTGGTTGTACCGGAGGAAGTCCTTTCGTGTGCGAGTGCACAATATCGCACGGCAATCCAGTTCCAATCTTGTTGTACGCTGTAATGTAGAGTTGATAGCGCGTACCGCACCACAGATTCACCAGCAGGTGTGTGTTGGTTTTCGAGTCGATCTGTAGCTCCTCCCAGTCACCGTTCTCGCGCTTGTAGTTGATCACGTACCCGAGCACCGGCGAGCCACCGTTCCGATTGTCCGTCCACTCGAGCAGCAGACTGTCGGTGTAGGTGTTGACGATCGTCAGTGTCGGTGGATCGGGTGGCACCCGGATCCGGATGCGGTACACGATCTCATCCCTGCCCCAGGTGTTCTCCACACTGCACGTATAGTTGCCCGCGTCCGAGTGCTGACAGTCCTTGATGTAGAGGGTGCCGTTTTTGGCAATTAGCTTGCGCGTCCCCGTATCCATCGGCTGGTCGTCCTGCCGCCAGATGGTCACGGGTGCCGGTACACCCACCTTCCGGCAGGGTAGGATCAGTGTTTCCTTCCACGGCGTTACAATCTCCTGGCTGAAGGAAACGATCCGGGCTGGGACTTTGTTATTGGGAGGAACGGTGATCACTTCGGATTTTTCACCCTCCCCTACCTTGGTGGAGGCTGTCAGCCAGAACTGATAGGTGGCGTGCTCCTGCAAGCGTACCGTTTCGTGGCTTTCGGCGTACGGTACTAGGGAGCGCTTGTGCGTACCCTCGTCACGGCCACCGTCGACGAGCTGCATGTAAAAGGTGTAGCCGGTGATGAGACCATTACGGTGGGCTGGTGGTAGCCAGGAGATGATGATCTTGGTGCTGGATGAAGGGACTGCTTTGAGGGCACTGGGAGCACTCGGTACTAGGAAGAAAGAGAAGAGACGTTGACAGAGATTGACAATGGTAGAGGACATGGAGCAAACGTACCATCCTCCTGGGTGATGCAATGGAACGGATTGGTTCGGACACCGTCGCCCACCTTGGTGAATGCCAACACCCAGAACGTGTAGTTGGTGAATTTCTTCAGGTTTTCTAACGTCAGATACTGATTGTTCGTTTTCGATGTATACGGTTCCTTCTCTGTAATGGGAAAAGAGGTATCAAAACAAAGCTCATTGAATCGTCCAAATCAACTCTACTTACCGTAAAGATCGTCCATCTCAATGTAGGATACCTTGTAGCCACGGATCTTTCCATTCTGCCCATCGACCGGTGGCGGCGACCAGGTGATGTAGATCGAGGTCGAACTCAGCACATCACACTTTGGACTGTCGGGTGCGCTCGAAGGTACATCTTCCAGCGTACCGAGCGATATCTCTTTGCTAGGCGGTCCACTGCCCTGGCTAGTATACGCCTGCACCACTATGTTGTACGTCGTGCACTTGTTCAAGTTTTGTAGCGTTGTCTCACCACCAAAGTGACTGCGCACTTCAACCGTCTTGAAGTTGAAGCCTTGCGTCGGATTGATGTCACGATCATTGGGACTGGCGGCGATCTGGTAGCCAACGTAGTACCCCAAAAGGTTCCCATTCCACTGATCCCGGTCCGGTGCTTCCCAGGAGAGGAAAATTTCCGTCGAACTCTTCGGCTCTCCTTTAATGTTGAGTGGCGGTCCCGAGGGAACTTCCTCCAGCGTCGTAACCTGTATCACTTCCGAGTACTCCGACGCACCGAGCTTGTTTTCGGCCGAGATGCGCAGATGGTACGCTTTGGCGGGCTTCAGGTTTTGCAGCGTTATGACCGTCTGCGTCCCAGCGACGGTGATATGCTCGGCCGACTGCCACGAATCCGTCACCAGCTTGTACTCCACGTTGTACTTCTCGATCGGGCTGTTGCCGGCGAACGGTTGGCTCCAGGAGAGCTGCAGCGTGCGCGACTGCTGCGAGTTGATGCGCAGGTTTTTGGGCGCTTCGGGCACCTCCTGGATGACGAGATGGATCGACATCTCGTCCTGGCCGAACGCGTTCGACGCCTGGCAGATGTAGACGCCCGTGTCCTGCCGGTAGGTGTGGGAGATGCCGAGCTCGGACACCATGCCGTCGTCCAGTACCTGCTCGCGTATGTTGTACCGGTTGTCGAGCGATTCGTCGAGCTGCTGCTGGGAGCTCTGCATCTTCCACTTGATGTCGATCGGGTTGTCGCCCTGCACGTTGCACTGGATGTGGATTTGCTTGTTGCGCGGCGAGGTGATCTGTTTGTTTTTCGTCGTAAAGTGGGCAGGTACTGGGAACGAAAACACAAGAAATGGTTGAATGTATTAGCACCAAAAACCTCCAATAAATCATAGACATGCAAACTTACCATTAACCTTCAGGAAGATAACCTTGCTAACACCCGTCCCGATCGAGTTCTTCGCCTCGCACAGAAAGTGGCCCTGCGAATCTTTCGCGATCTTGCGAAACTGTAGCGTCCCGTTCGTGTGCAGCGACACGTTCGGCTCGTACAGAAAGTCCTTATACTCCCCGGGCGTGTTGCCGATCGCTTTCTTCCACGTCACCGTCGGCTGCGGATGGCCCCCGGCCTGACAGTGCAGTGCCACGTCCTGCCCGGCCTGGGCACTCGAATCCTTCGGCTCCAGTATCCACTTCGGCGGCACGTTCACCGTCAGCGGCACGGTAAAGCTCTCGCTGCCCGCCACATTGCTCGCGATGCACGTATAGTTCCCCGAGTACTCGGACGTAATGTGCTCGATCACCAGGCTCGTGCTGTACTCGTCCAGCCGCCGAATCACCTCGTTGCCCGTCCCAAGCACCGGTTTACCGTTGCGCTCCCAGCGAAAGTTGACTGGCAGATCACCCTCGAGGATTTGGCACGAGATGGCTGCCCGCATACCTTCGCGCAGCATGTTCGTCATCGCTTGGATGGGCATAATCTTGGGCGGCACTATCACCTGTATCTCGACGTTGCGTCGAGCCGTTTGCTTCTGCTTGTTCTGCGCCATACAGGTGTACGTGCCAGCGTCCTCTGCCAGCTGTAGCTGTTCGATGATGAGTGTGCCGTTGTTGTAGGCCCGTTGGCGTCGATTGATGGGTAGTGTTTGACCGTCCCGCTCCCAGTGGATCTTGTCGATCGGGTAGCCGGCGACGGGACACTTGATGATGAGGTCGTGCCCCGAGACGCCCGTAATTTTCGGCATCTCGCGTATGTATGGAAGCCCGTAGATGTTCACTTTGGCACTGTGTGACACTCTGGTTAGTGGAAAAGAGAGAAGAAGCTATGGAATGGCTGAGAGCTTTCTACGTCATTAGTGTGATGCACTGTAAACGTCTCCTGGGGGATGAACGTGGCCCGGTTCTGTATTCTCTCCCAAGAGCACCCACCCACAGCAATCACCGATTGGCATGGATTGTGTAATGCATTTTTCATGCACAATGTCCCTGTCGCTGGTTTGCAGAAGCGCCCACGGGGAAGAAGAGTTTCGTAAATACATGCATCCATCTATCCTTACCTTCCGATGCTGTTCTGCGCCACGCACGTATATTCGCCACCGTCCTCTTCCTTCACGTTGGAAATGTTCACGTGACTGATGACATCGTCGTGGATGGTGACGTACTGGCCGACGACAAACCGGGGACTGTCGGGGATCTGCAAAGAGTGTAACCACAGGCGCGGCAAGCATTTGCATTATTCGTCGCTTACTCTCTTTGGCACGTTCGGGTCTACGGCTTCACGCACAGCACCGCCCACGACTGGGCAGAAGTGGGCAAATCGACAATCCACCAAGAAGGCGTCTGTTACTTACCGGAAAACCGTCCAACTTCCAAGTGAACTGCGGCGGTGGGTTACCGGTACCCACGCACTTGAGCGATACGGTCGGGCCCGGCTGGAGCGTCTGTTCCGAGAACCAGTACAGCAACTCCGGGGTAGCATCTGTTGGCGGGGGACGGAACAAAAGAGAAAGAGCGATAAAAAAGGGGGAACAAATAGTAAGCGCACTTACACTTGACTAAGGTGGGGAAGTTTGGTTTGCACTCCCCTCGAGTGCAATGATCAAAAGAGATTGTTGCACCCTCTCTACCCCATTTTTTCCTCCTTTTCCTTGTCTTCTTGTGTAGTTCCATTTCCGGGCATGGGAAAGAAGGGTGAACAAGTGCATAGAAGGGGTAGAACATAATGTTCCCGTGTCCTAATTATGGATGGATGCTGCCTGATGAATATTCTTTCTTGGCACAGTAAAACGCTGCCCGGAGGGTTATTTCGTAAGGGTGATGCAATCACTCTGTGAGTGTGTGTGTGTGTGTGTGTGTGGTTGCATCTGACACGGTATTGAGAGGGTGTAGAAAAAGACTTTACCAGGTTTTATGGGACATTTTGTTATGACTCGGGGACTGTTCCATTTACTGACACATATTACGATTTGTCGGCAATAATTTTTCAATTGTTTAGAATTGATTTTCAATCAGTTATAAGAAAAATGTGTTATTTCTACAGTGGATAACACAACTATTTAAAGATGGCCCAGTTTGACGTTACTCTCAAAAAGCAAGTGCAATGTTATGCACTGTAGTAAAAGCTTCTTCTGGGGTCAAATGTCAAACTGTATCAAAATGAAATTTAAACAGATCGTTGAAGATCAGAACCCATCCACAGGTCATATTTTAACAACTAAAACGGGTTTTAGTTCCAATGTAGCTTAGCCGGTCTCATGGTACAGTCGTCAACTTGTACGACTTAACAACATGCCCGTCATGGGTTCAAGCCTCAAATGGGAACCGTGCCGCTATACGTAGGACTGAGCATCCGGCTATGGGTAATCAATAAGTCACTGAAAGCCAAGCCCACGAGGGGTACAGGCAGGCCTTGAACGACAACGGTGTTTGAGCCAAAAATAAGAAGAAGTAGTTCCAATGATCAATTGCAGTAAAGCTAAACTGTTAATCATTACAAACATTTACGATTTTAACATCAAAATTTGTTGAAAAAGTATTCAAAATCATCGTTTAAGTGTGTGGTTCAATCAATAGACACTATCCACAAAACCCCACTCACCACCAAGCTGCAGCTCCGCCGTGGACTGTATCTGCTCCCACTCGTTCGCGACGAAGCACTGGTACATGCCCTGGTCCTCTTTCTGCACGTTCTTGATCACGATCCGCGGCACGTCGGTGTAGATTTCGATCCGGCTGTCCCGCACGATCGGTTTGCCGTTGTGCATCCACAGCACCTCGTGCGCCGGAAAGCCGGATATGATGCACTGGAACTGGGCATCCTTCCCGACGTCCACCGTCTGTACCTGGGGCTGCAGGTGGGCGGTCAGCGGTGCCGTCACCGTCAGCGACACCTGGATCGTTTCCTCGCCGGCGGTATTGTTCACCCAGCAGAGGTACTTCCCGCTGTCCTCGAGCCGGGCCTTGGCGATCTTGAGCAGGCCCGCCGACACGATGCTGATGCGCTCGTTCAGCGGCAGCGGCATGATCTGGTCCTTCACCTCTTTGAACCACCGGTAGGTCGGTACCGGGTGGCCCTGGGCGACGCAGGGCAGCGTGACCGGTGCATTCACCACCACGTGCTTGAGCGAATGTTTCTCCACGTTAATTCTAGGTTGTACTAGTCCCTTCGGCTCGGTCACTATCACTCGACCTGGATATGTTGAAATTTGTATTTCACCTGTGCAGAGCGTGTGTGAGAGAGAAAGAGAGAAGCATTACAAGGGGATTGTTTAAAATTGTCTTTGAAGTGATGTTCGTCCTGCTGGCGAAACGGTCAAGCATTTTAATTAGAAGTTAAACATAAATATTGCAAAAGCGTGTCCGGGCGATATCATCGGTACCGGGCTGCTTTCAAAGATTACTCCGTACGTGTGCACTTAACTGCTCGAAATGAAAAAAAAAGCAAAAAAGAAACTACTCGAGTGTCCCGGGTAGTGCTCACGTTTAGTTCGCGCTCTGCGGTTGCTACTTGTAATGCAATTTCAGCACGTTGCTACGAGCTTTTACTGCCATCACCGCTTCTGCTGCTATATATTTTCCGTCCTTCCCAGTTTGCTGTCCATCGGCGAGTCATGAAAATGAAATTCCATTTACCACTCGCCCGAGACTCGGTTGCGCGCTGGATATCTTTTAAGCAACAATTCAACCACTTGGTCCACAAACATTCACGGAATGCCACGTGGCAATGGGTGCACAATCCCATGTAAGCACCAACAAACATCCCATGCCATATTGTGCTCTATTGCACCTTTTCGCAAGGAGAAAGAAAACGGGGATTTGGTGCATCGAGCAGTACAGCAGCACACGTCCGGGTGCATCGATCCCGGTGCAACTCGTGCAAGATCTTGAAGGATTTTCGATTGTCGACGCAGTTTCAGTTTTCTGTGTTTTCTGTGGTGCTTTTGTTTTGTTTCTGCATGCCATATTGTGCTGTAACCTTTGCGGGAGCTTTTCTTTTATGATTCCGCACACACATACACCGACACACACACATTCTTTCTTTTCGCGTTCAAGTATGCACATTGTTCTTGGGTTGCTTTTGGCCCAGCAACACGGGCCCTTTTCTCCGGTGCCACCCCGTTGCCGGGACTCTAGCCCGGTGCCTTTTCACAGATCGATTTCTGCTTCGCTTGCGGCGGTAATTACTGTCGCTCGCGTAATGGACGCTACGTGACTGCAATGCACGAATGGTGGTCCCTCCTGCCCGGGCGCACACTAGCTCGCGCAAAGTTATGCATATCCACTGGCAGTACGGTGTAACGCTGGCATACCACCGTGGTGCGGCAAAACAAAGGAGGAATAAGGACAAAAAAGGGGGAATATGGGGGATGTTTCTTCCGTTTTTACTGCACGAGAAATAAGATATTTTTATCCCGCACGAGGAATGGGAAAAATGGAATGTGGCTTGCCGCATACGGAAATGGAAAGTGCAAGAAAAAAGTCCCTTTTTGACCGGAATATATTGAAATGTATGGTATGTGTAGGAGGCGCTCGGTATGCAAGGGTAAGCGTGTGTGGTTTTTGGGGGAGGGGTCGGAGGCCGGTTGTACGTTCCTAGGAAACACCTGACTTACATGCAGATTTCGTAATTAACGACGCAATAAATGGGTAGCTGTGGCCGATGGTACAATCATTAGGAAATGCAGAAGGATACCGTTTTATCTCTAACAACATTCTAATTGCGGGACGGAGTAATAAAAATACTCATTTTACAGAGCGAGCTTCAAAAAGGACAAAAAAAAATGCAATATGATACAATTCCGTTTCATGTTGCATACACCTAGGCGCCGTCATTACCATTAATTGCGCTTCCCAGGAAATTATCGCATAGTTATTTCAGTTTGATTGAAGTACAATTAATTGAATGTGATGTGTTTTCTGTGATTGCTTTTTATTTTTGAAGCTATTTTCGCCTTTTTTCTTCAATATAAGTATTTCTGAAATTTTGAACGCAAAGCGCCCAAATGTATGTAATATCACTTAAATCGTAGTTTCCATAGTGAAAACCGTTTTGCATATATTAAGGCGCTCAGCTATTAATGGCTTTCGCACTGTTCGAACAACCTACCTGTGAGTCTATTTACAGTTCGGCACGAGTACGTTTTGTACGCATCACTTGCCCCAGCATTGTTGATGTACAGATCGCCATTCGACAGGACGATGTACTTGCCGCCAATGTCCGAGTTGGGGTACAGATGAACGCCCGAGTCCTGCACCCAGGCCGTCACTACCACGTAATCCTGGATGTAGCTTGGCACCTGCAAGAAAGCGAATGTTGAGTAAAAATGTGTTAAAAATGGCATTGATTTGCATGAGAGCGTTAACATAATGTTAAGCTATTACTCGTTCGCCTGTACTGCGGACACGTACTCCTCGGCAGGCTCGCAGCGCAACTCAACCGCACGAATGACATTACATTTAATTACGCAAAATAGCTTTACAAATCGTGCATACCGTGCCGAGCATGAAATATTTGCTCATCCGCACAAGACATTCCGCTCAATTTGCTCGAAACGTACGCATACCGTGCCGCCAATCAGCTCTTACGATCCATCATCTCTTGTCACTCCGAGATACAATTTCTTACAACCATGCCCACATACATACACACACACACGCAGGCAGTGTATCAAAATCTTAATCGTGATCGAAATTCCAGTCCATTCCAAACGGAAGCGACGCACCGCAACGCCGGCAGAAGCGGGGCGCGGGGTTAGTACAGGAAAAAGGGAAAACTTAATTTCCCTGTCTCTGACAAAACAATCACGAACGGCATCAACCGCACGTTTAACGGTGTGGCGGGCCACACTGCTGGGTGCTGAGTGCTGTGCTGTCCGGGGAGGGTGCAGGTTGGGGTTTTCCGGAGAAAACTTTCACCACCGTAACACGTGTCGCTGCCGGGTTTTGTTGCGTGTTGGAGGTTAAACAGAGAGAGAGTGAGAGAGAGTGAGAGAGATAGAGAGCTAGAGAGAGACGTATGAATTGTGGTTTGGAGGTGTAAAATAGGCCTTGAACATTCCTGGAAGTGTTACCGCTTACATGAGGAAAGCAGATAGTTCTTTATATTATTGTGTACTATCATGGATCGTAGATAAGCGCCTGAAGTTATGCAATGGAAGTACATGTATCTATATTTGGCTATTTTTAGTCATTAATAACATAAGGTAAAGTTAAAAAGAAATATGATACAGTTTGCATACATTTAGGCGCTGTATGAAACAGCCGCTTCTTACTTTTAAAACTACCAACTGGCCTTTTTTATAAAGTATGATGAAACATTGAACTATTTATACTTTTAACTGTATATATTATTTGGGGGATATCTTTTAACACCTAAAAATTCATCGGAAAAGCAGTAGTTTTTCAAGTTTACGATGAAACTAAACTGCAACCCGGAACATGCCTTCAAACTCTGTACACCATCGGCAAGTGTACGGCACTGAGTGTCCGTGTAACCACTAACCACGTCTGTTTGCTTTGGCGAGTGTTGAAAAACGATTTAATTGCACTAATTGTGTTTCGCGTTGTAGCGTCGTAAAAAAAACGTCGCACTAGAAGCAAACAGCTAACGGGAAGGTTTTTACTCCCATCTTGATGGGGTTTTGCGGTCATCTTGGAAAATGCTTCCGGTCAGCTGGGGAGCGTGAATCGATCCGAGGGGAAATCGATGTATTTCCGCAGCTACCATCACCGTATGTCTGTGTCTAATGCATGTTGTTTGCTAGCACCACGAGTTTTGTAACACGAGCGCGGAATGCTGAACACATGGCGGGAATGTTTGTCGCCGCTGCTGGCTGCTAGCGCGCAAAGGGTGACAATTTAATTATGAAGCAATTTTGCGGTTAACATGCCACTTCCTCCCGAGGCAGCCGAATGGGATGGATTGGATGGAGCGGTGGTGGTCGTTATGAGTGGTGATAAAAATTGAACCAGACCGTCCTTCGGATTGGCGAGCCGGTGTTCATGTGTGAGCTGTTAATTGAACGCTCTCTCGACACTCTGGGCAGTGCTAGCTCGATAATTAACAGCATGCGAAACCATTAGGGTGGAGATGCTTTTAAATTGTTCATTTTAATAACCATACAAATGGCATTTGAGAAGGAAAAACTTTGAGTGCGTTTTGGCTCCCAATATGCTGTTGATCACTTACATTATATTGATAATTTAAATTAACTCCCAAACTAAACTCTCACCCTGTTCCTGCTGATCGATTGTTTTAAGGATGCCGGCATCGCTGCCAACCATGCATGAAAACCGATAACACGTTTCCCCGTTGCCAACCTTTGCCTAAACAATCAAACACGGAAACATGGGTTGCCGAAGTAAACGGCTCGGAAATCGTAATTCATTGCAAAGCATCATTGGCATTCCGCCATCAATCGTGGCCGCCTAATGGCCATTACGCTGTTTAGCGATGATTTTCGCACACGAATCGTTCGCTCCGGAACCGGTGTGAGACTTACAGCGGAACATTTAATATTCAATGGAGGCAGCTGCTGGCGGCGCTTTGCGCAAACGGGTTTGGGGTGCGAAACGGAATTTTCAGAAAACCCATTGAAATGGTTGAGGTAGAGGTTGCTCGTGCTAGAAATAATAATGAGGACCTTAAACTCCCATTTAAAGATGAAGTTGGGAAGAATTGGAAAGTAAACTTTTTGTTTTAATCGCTTCTTTACACGGAAAATGTGCTTGAGGATTGTTTAGTTGAGCATGATTATTTTTGGAACTTTTACAGGTAAGCTGTTTTCTTGAACTAAGAGAAACATGCCTGTGGCTCGTGATGTTGAATATGTTTCTGAGATTTTTAGTTAACTGATAGTTTATTATTGCAAATATTTCTATTTCAAAACCGTTTATTTACCGATGTCTAATCGTTACAACGACATTAACCAGTATTGCATACTTTGAGGCGTTTAACAAGAATCAATATTGCACTATTTAAGGCAGCATTGCATACCTTCAGGCGCTTGCAAAAAATCAACGAGTAAAGCAATTCAATTGTGCCAGTTAAACGCTGGTTTGCGGCTAACTATGACGCATCGAAGCTAAATTTAGATCCCAAATGTGCTAAAAACTTATTAACTACCTACTTTTAATGTTGCAGTGAAACCGTTGGCCGAAAGCCCACATTCTGCACGAGGCAACCATTTCTTTCCCGTTCTTATCCAATATTAATTAATTAACCTTTTCACCTTTTCCCCCCGTTCAGCTCCAAATCATAAAGCGCACCATTTAAGGTTGAACTGTCCGTGTCTTTGCTGCCACTCAGTTTCGTCGGCAAATGGGACATCATCAAAACGCGGCTCGAATCATTCCAATGCGAAATAAAGAATTTACCGGAATGAGCAAAACGTTGCTTAGCTTCCGGGGCGCGTGCTCCGTTTCGACCTGCCGACCTGCCGAAACCCACCGAAATAGCAGTGTGAAGTAGGTAGGTAGGCAGGGCAAGAGACTGAGAGAGTAAGAACGAGCCGGAGCTGACAGGTTTGTGATGAAATTTATATTACCTATCCTTGAGACGTGATGAAATTATGTAAATTACAGCATTATGAAACGTGACACCCGTGCCTGCTCGGCACGGCGGGGGGGGGGGAAACGTGACGGCCAGCGCAATGCTCATCTGCCGTGTGAATGGTCCGTTAGTGAGCTTTGCGACGGAGGGCGTGCGGAACGGCTACAGAGGCTACAGAATGGAACGAATGCGACTAAAAGGTGAAGAAACAGTTTTCCAAAATGTCACTCATAAATTTCGTGGCTGTCTCTTTTTTTTTTCTTCTACTCTCACTCTCTTGGGCTGCAGCTGCCACGCAGTGACAGCAGTGAATTTTGCATGCAGATGAAGTTGCACAGCTCTTGCGAGTCGCGACTTGCGACTTGATATCGCCGTTGTTTCGGGCGGTTGTCATAACAAATGTCAACCGAGTTCCCCGGGTCGAATGTCGAATGGTGAACAAAACTGATCCATACTGGTTGACCTCTCACCTCGCTCGCTTTATCTCTCCGGTGTCGCCTCCTGTCGGTAAATTTGTGCACTGTTTGAAAGTCTCGCTAAGAGGACTGAGGACCCTGCCGTCTATAGGCCCGGATGGATGGCCAGCGACGGCTTGCGATGAATATTTATTTCAACAAGACATATCGGGAACTACCGCAAGGGAAGGAGAACACAGAGGGTGACCGAAGCGGAGGGGAAAACAAGATCATAAATCATCGGGTACAGCCGGTCGGGCACACTGTCGGTAAGCCTGTCGCACTGTCCATCCATCCAGCAAGGATGCGACGGACTGCCACACAGTGCGAACAGTACGGGTAATGCGCACGGGATCGGTCCGGGGCGATTCCACAGTCAACGCCTATAAATGGCCCCGACATGGCGAAAATGATGAATGGTTCTCAGTTTTCATTCAATTTCCTCTCATTTCGGGCAGTCGGGCGTGCAGCCTCTTGCCTCCTCAGCCCGCTTCCCATCCTGGGAAAATATGCTGAGGGAAAGTAGCGAAGTAGTAGCACTTTTGACACCAAAAGTGGGAAAATTTTGGGACAAAGATGAGCTTAGTTTGTGTATAAGTGTGTGTGTGTTTGAGGAGCGTTTTGCTTAGAAAGTAGCTGATTTGTTGGGAACCATTTTGTCCACTTCTTTTCACTCAGCGCAGCTGTAAGTTGCCGTTGTCTACGCACAAGATCTTTGATATTTGGAGAAATATAGAGAGTAACCGCCGAACCTAGGGAAGAATAAATTAAAGCAACTAAAGGATGAAATATATGCTTCCCCAAGGGGCTGCCAAGCCTTGCCTCAAGCAGCTGAGAAAGTGGATTGTGTCCTAAAGTAAAGGGGGGGGTGTGATTAATAATAGCTAACTTTTATTGAGCATCCCCAAGGATGTGACGATATGCTTAAAACCGTGTTTGGTGGTGAAAAATCACATGCAATAAATCTTGCTACTGCTTATTGTATTAGGTAGCAGAGGTGGATGAAAAAAAACTTAAAATGTAACGCGAGATACGATCCATTTTCCCCGAAGTATTTGTGTAATTCCCTGTGTCGTTTTGTAGGATCTGTTCCACGACTTATTTAATTAATTGCAATTTCGGGAAGCGCCCTGCTGTTGGAACATGCCATTTAAACGCTACTGCTTGTGGTAATTATAATTGAAACAGCAAATTTTCAACACTTCCTGGGGTTTACCGGATAAAAAGTCCTTCCACAAAGTGAGGCACACAAAGCAAAAAAACTGATTTAAATGAGTTGTTAATACAGGATCGCTCTAAACGGAATCGGATTAATCGAACCTTCCAGGAAGTGTGCAGCAAAAGGAAAAAGGGAAGAGCTTTTGTAACGGACGTTCGATCGACTTCTTTCGTGGAAAAGTGCTTTATATTATTTTCCCCACTCTTCATGCACGCAGGAAGTAGAGAAACTCGGCAATTTCTCTCGATTTTTTTTCGACGACCATCCACAACCAGGGGCCAATAGGAATCGTAAAATTTAATTCATCGTAATGGTAGCCATCGCTGGCATATTGTGCGGGTTTCACTCACCTGACACTTTAAAACGGCCGTATTGCCCGACATCACGTACTCATCGTGCACCTGGATGTTGTACTTTTGGTTCACAACTGTAGAAGAGAATGGGGGGAAAAACAGAATGGAAATAATTATTTAGCCATACCGAGCCGTATATTTCAACGACAATTGAACCGAACCGGCACTGAACCGACTGCGATTGTAGTGGACATTAAAGTAAACGTTACGATAATGGGGTTTGAGGAAACACAGTTCCCGACTAGAACTCGGTAGGTTCGTACAAACCTCGAGCATCCTGGGCAGTGGAGCAATTAACGGTCGGAAAGAGGTTTGCTACAAAACGAACCAAGAGCGAAGTGGGAAAATAGGAACAGCATTCTTTAATAGCGATAGAAGAAAACGGCAGACGAACCTATCTATGTGGATCGTCTCGACTCTACGCGACATGACAGCTTTAAGCACGTTATTTCTCACCAGACAGTAGCGACTAGCTGAGCCAGTCGGGGCAGAACGGGATGCTTCTGTTCGGTTTTATGCTCTGTGCGCTTTTTTTGGTGCTGCAACTGCTTCCCTTCTGAGCGTGTTCGGGTAATCGTAATTTTATTTCGAAACACAAATCACACCATTAACCTACTCAAATCGAGTGTGAAATTAAATTTTCTTCCGAAGCACGGAGGGCCGCGCTGACGGTCCAGCGACTGTTCCAGCAGAGCTGATGATGGGAACTGAAGGCACTGAAAAGTTTCGTAGGCGGTTTGAGCTGACAAGATTCGATTGAAAGTTGTCTGAGGAGTTGGTAGGAATTGGCAATTTGCGAAGGATGTAAGGCTTTCGAAGTACGTTTAAAAGTGTTTCACTTTAAAATGGGAGTTTGTTAGTTTGCAAATGTTAGTTGGCTTTAAGAAATTTGGAGGACATTTTGAGCATTAATTCGAACAAAAGTTCAACCATTTCGAACATATTTGAATGTACAGGGATGTGCTTAGTATTTTACAACAGTGCCATCTGGGAGGAAACATAGAAAACATCATACTGAGCAAACTGATAAGTAACACTTGACGGATAATTTCAGCAGTTCATAAACTAGTTTCTTTCAGGTAATTGTAATAAACTGATATGCTCGATTGAACTTGATGTAAAATGGTGCCTAAACATCGTACTTCAACAGACAGTGCATGTATCCTTATGACCAGAGCTTTTGGCTTTTGAATCGTAACTCCCTGGCTCACAGCGTAAACTTTTGAACTAACTTCCACGTGAGTTTTGAGCGTGAGACGACACGATACCCTTCCAACTGGACCACGGAAGCGCAACCACACATCAACTGATTGCTGCAATCAGTTCATCGCATTTTGTTCAATGTTGCATGGCAAAGTTTCAACGGGTGTGTCTGAAGCGAACTGCAATGATGCATAATCAAGAGAGCTTTGCGATGGAGTTGGGAAGAAGTCTGCATCTATAAATGAGTGCATGAATGAGTTCATTCATTACAAAGTTACTCCTCTAGAGCGGTAGAACTTGAATGAAAGTAAATAACGAAGCTGTTATCATTGCAGGAACGCCACTAATTCCATTTGTCCAAGTTCCCGATAACCGGCTTTTAAATGAAAAACAACATTGTATGGAATCGATGCCTTAGTGGTGTTCCAGTAGAAGCAAAACAAGCACCACACTTTGTTCCCATTTTTACTCTCGATTAAACAAACGGAATGCAATCAGCAGGAAAAACAAACAACCTGCTCGCGCGCTACCTGGTAAGAAAGCGGGCGCTTCGGTTTCCCCAGAAAGCATCCCCGGACAGGAGAAGCTCGACGAAAGGATGATCTACAAATTATAGCCTTGCCGCACAAACCGAGTGCCAAGATACCAAGCTATGGTTGTGCTCGAATTTAGCGGCGAAAAGGAGTCGGTGAGAGCTGGACTCCCCGTTGCTTGGGCGCATCCTCGCACCCAACAAACCCCCCAGGAAGAACGGATCTTAAATGAATTAGTTTATCGCTTAATCAGAGATCCCATCAATAAAAACGGTTAATGCTTATCCGATTAGTGGACGAAGGCGAACCATCGCTGGAGAGAACTGTTCTTCCTCCCCTTGCTGAGTGTGGGAAAAGTTGTACCGTCACGCATGCTGGTGGACGTGATATGGCTGGCCAAAAAGTTTCCTGCGTCGGGGAGAAAGAATCAACAACCCAAAACAACACGGCCGAGAAATGGTTACGGCACACTAGATCATCATCATTATTAGTGCTCGGATGAGCTATGAGGTTGAGCCAGTAGATGGATGGATGGACGGATAGATTGGTGGGTTAAAGAGAATCGCCAATGCGAGCAGACTGAACTAGCTCGAGCCGGGTTTCTTTTTATGCCGGACAGATCGTTCTTGGTAGTTCTTTTTTTGCGTTTGGCCGAAACACATTACATATCCTGTTTCTTCTTTCGGCCAACCGGAAATTCCGGTGTACGGATACGGGCAAAGGTAAACAGGTTGCCGAGATGTTGTGTATGTTTTTCTCCACATACATACGCACACACACACACGCACAAACTCGTTTGTCAACAAACTCTTTAATCTGATAAGTGAAACAGTGGCATTCGTCTACCACACAGCTAAACTGCTCAACTGTGGTGATTGTGTTGGAACAAACTGTACCTCAACAGCCAAACACACAGTCGAGTGGTTGAGAAGTTTGTGTGTTCCTTATTTTCTATTCCCTTTCATTTTCTTTGGCAAACCGGAATTGAACAAAAATAAATGCTCGAAAGCAGAGGAGGCGCTACGACGAAACGGTAACGGGCATACTACTCAGGTCGAATGAGAACCGCTATGACAAGGTTGGTCCATTCGATTGTTCGCTGTTAATGTACCAAACTAAAAAGGAACAACAAATGTCCAAACGTGTGGCCATGCGTTGTTGTTTGTGCGTCACCCAGTGTTGACGTAATGTGCAAGCAATGGAGCACCCAACGTACAGAAGCTTTCTTCTTTTCTGTCGCCTAACTTACAAACACAGACACACAGCTCTGCACCGAGCATCATTTGTACAGTGTGTACGGATTAAAATTTAATTATTCAGCTCGTGTAAAACGCAAAGGCGACAGCTTTGAAGAAAACTTTCATCCCCAAACATCCGGTCGGTCTTGCGGGCATCGGTCTTGCTGGCATGCTGGCTGCACCGTTTGCTGTCCAATCTGGTCCTGGTAGATGAAAGTGAACTATCATCGGCAGCACTGTCACGAGAGGAGCACTGTACCTCAAAGCCGGAGATAATTTCCTTCCATCCTCCTCCCGTGTCATGCGGCTTTACTAACCGGTAGCCTTTTTGGAGTGAAAAGAAGAGAGAACAAGGGAGAGAGAGAGAGAGCGGTAAGAAAAACGCAACATAAAACAGCAAAAAGCCCTTCCTGCGAGCAGTAGGACGGCACTTCACTTGCTTTGTTTATTCAGTTTTACAGAGCAAATTTATGGTCTCGTATCCTCATCCAGCACCAAACCGGCAGGCCTGTGCAGTGGGCAACAGGAACCGTCTGCAGCCGGCGGATAAACTTTCCCCATAGGCGAAGAGGCTCAAAGAGGCCGTAGCGTGTGCGGGCTGGACTGGAGATTGGAGCACGCAAACTTTCACCGTTACGCAGGACGCGTGGAGCAGCGGACGTAGGCGGGAACGGGAAAGCAAACTAGTTCGCAGGAAAATATGTCTTTGCATACGGTTGTACGGGAGGTAGCGGGTAGAATGTTGCGGTAGAACCTTACAACAGTTATCCAAGATACTGCTGAAAGCCGTGCCGAAGCACCAGCGCTCACTTCGGATGAAGCCTGCACCATGATTTGCGTGATGTACGGGGCAGTGCTAAGCTCTGGTGGAGCGGACGGTGCGAAGAGGAAATAAGCTACACCCCCAAAACGAGGAGGGTTGGATAAAGCTTCCCAACCACCAGGGACGGGCAGCTCAGAAGTGAAGCGAACGGCAACTTTGAGTAAATATCTTCAACACCATCATCTTCAGGATTTTGGGCTTCAGGGTTGGAGTTGGGAGATGGGAAGTGAAACTGCGGAACTACACTATGACAAACTTTATCCATTTTGACTATATATCCATCTACTGCTCCGGTGGCAGAATTTGTCGACATAATCACAACAGAGAGAGAGAAAGATAGATAGAGAGAGAGAGAGAGAGAGAGAAAAAAAGGAAGAGAGAGCAGCGCTCAAGCATCCAAAGAACCAAACGACGGACGGATGAGCTGATATGGTGATGACGCCGTTGCTGACAGTGCAGCTAGTTGAAGAATGTCAAACTGGGCGCAGAGGCAGACATGGGACGGAGATAGGACACAACTCTTTGATTACGGTAGACGATTATAGCGCTAGCTAGGCTTAATGTTACTCGTCGGCCCCACTCCCACTCGGTTGTCTCTTGTTTCGGCAAAATCTGCACAACTTCATCAAACGCGCTCACAAACTTGCGCCTCGCCTCGGCTTGGTGGTTCCTGAGTTCTGAGCTTTGTTGAGGGATTATCAACCGGTGTTGTTAAGTTACGGCTGCGGAAAGGAAGCAAGCAAAAAAACACGTCCATCATTTTATCGCAGGCGAGTTTGTCAAACAGCCATCTTCAGCTCGGAAGACAGTTTCACTACCGCCGTGGCCAGCCGCCGAAAGATGCGGACAAACTTTGACGTCGTCAACTGAAACGCCGCTAAGCCGGAACGTTGCGCCTTGTTCACGGCGGCACTCCAGAGGCCTCCAATCGAGAAGAGTAAGGGAGGAGTAGGGCACGCGAGGACGTAAGTGCTGTCCACCGTTTGCTCTCCACCCGCTCAGGAGTTTTTAACTTATTGCAAATGCTAATGAATGGAAAATCCGTGTACCGGATTTCCTCGAATCCACCACTCTGTGCCCCTCTGCGGTGCTGCTGGCCGCACTACGATGCTCTGGGGAAATTCAATTCGAAAGCAAACAGTGCGAACCGTTGCTTACGTGGAATGAGAATGTGGGCTAGAATATATAAAAAAAACAGAGTGAAAGCACGAGACTTAAAACGGTCGTGTTTCCTGTTCCCTGCGAGTGTGTGTGTGTGCGTGGGGATCTTTTTTTTCGACTCCTCTTCTCTCCGGACAGCTCCAATGGGAAGTAAATTTTAACATGTGCCCCGGTAAATTGCAGCATGTATGTGTCAGTATGTTTGCTTCCGTTGCGATGGTAATCCTGCTCTTCCCTGCCATGGCAAAATCGGCATGAAACCAAACAATCAACTTCAAACAACCATTCCCGGAGAAAACGTCCAACCTACATCGGGTGGAGGTGGAACTCTCAGAAAAAAAGGCTCGCTGTCTCCCGAGACATTCCAGCGCGTCCGGTACTGGAGTACTGTCCCATGCACAGCAGCAGCTGATGATGATGATGATGATGATGGTTCCGTAACTGAATGAATGCACAGTACAAGTGGAAGCGACCTCGAGGAAAAACTTCAACCGAATGCTTCTCCATTTCTGACCAAAAGGGACCAGCTTCCTCCACCATCGCCATCACCGCATCAAGATGCGAACGGAACTGGCTGGGGAGTAAAATTTATATGTAAATTGTTTATAATGTATTCATGAAGCAAATTGCGTTACTTTGCGTCGATTCGGCTGCTTACAGTTTCGCGGATTCACACCAGAGAGGGTGGGAAACAACGATCCGTTTTTTTACCATCCTTATTGGGAACTTATTCCTGTGCTGCTTGGTGGTGGAAATTCTTCCCCACAATGGGGAATTCGTAACAGCCGGTTAGAGGCGATACCCTGCGACCAACCAAGGTGGGAGAACGCAAACATTGGGAAATTGGACAAATCATTCACACGCCCCACGCTGGGTGGGGAAAGGTGGTTACAGCGGGTGGGAAGCGAGGCACGGAATTGAACCATTTCACGGGCAATCTGCTACGAAACGATTGTGCGCTAAGGTTGGGCGATTGTCACCGGTTTGATGATTATTGGGGGAGAAATAAAAGGGGGATAAGCATAACATTTCGGTTTTGTTGGTTTTGTTTGTGCTTCTTTTAACTTAAGCACTGAATAAAAGTGCATTGGGGGCTTTAGTGGGTTTTAATTTCCAAGAAACGTATGGAAAATGCGTTCGACAAAGGAACAGCGTACGGGAAATTTTCTCCAATAGTACTATTATTAATTCTGAAATCATAATATGTGGATTAAGCATTTCATGGGAAAAAGTATTGCGTAGGACAGTTCGATGCGGGTTGAGCATCATGACTAGGAAAAATGCTTCCATTACACTTTCCATCGCTTATTTACTGCACCTAACAAGCGCTTCACAGCGTTACCGCCTAAATGTATGCAAAGGAATACATTAGTAAACATGAACGCACACGTGAAAACACTTTTTAGTAGGCAGAGCATGTGACAAAATAACAAGCAATATTACCAGCACGTGTTTGATACATAAAAAAGAAGGCACAATAAATAAAATAATGAGAGTTTAACTTAAAACTGAAGAGCCTATTTTACTGGAGCAAAAAATGCACTCTCAACTCACAATAAATTAACTCCCTCAAAACAACACGACCACTGTTACCATCAAAGCTATTCATTCCATGGAACTGTTTGTTTCAACTGTGTTTGTGTGATCAATCAACGGTGGCACCTTGCACAGACCCCTGATATGTAAATTAAATTCATGGAAAGCAAACCCACACGTAGCTAACGCAGTCAAATGTACCGGGTTCAAACAATTTCCCCTAGCAGCGCACACCCAACCTTAGCACACGTGCAAAAGCAGCACTTAACGCAATTGAATTGCGCATGAAAGAGCTGCATTTTGGGAATAACAGGAATGATTTGCAGAGTTTCAAGGAATAGCGGCACAGCGTTGCGAATTTCGTCGAACGTGTACCGCACCAAACAACACGCGTGCATGTTTTATGAATTAAGCAAAAATCGTTGGCCTTTATTCCCTCGACTCGTCACACGCCCGGGGGAGATATTATGCGTCAATTATGGTGAAACAGGTGAGCACGCAGGAGAGTACGCACCACAACTTGCTACCGAAGTGGCGGGAAAGTGAAAGGAGAGTCAGTGAAATAAACGGCACTTGAGAACTAACGACAGGCGCTAAAGGAAGAGATTTACCGCGGTGCGGTGCGGTGTGTGCATAGGCCTCCCCCAGAGCCATTAATCATCCTCGGTGTTATCCCTTTCTTGTGCTTTCGTGCTTTTTTTCGGTTGGGGGTTTTCGGGCCTTTTTATTCCTTTGTTTTTCCCCACTTTTGGTCGAAGGTATTAAGCGTTACATGATCCACACGGTGACACTTTGGACTGTTTCGGACTTCACCGGGGACAAAAGGACACCCACCGGTGCGTACCACAGCATCCGTTCTAGCATCAGGCTCTATTAACCGACCCCGAAGCTTCACTGAGGCACGGGAAAAAGGTATAAGCTTTATAAGACAAAAAATGGAGCTTCTCGAGGGTTAACGGAACCGGAGAAACGCAACGGTCCTGACGTCCGTTTTCATTTTGCATTGTCGTAGGGTTTTTTTTCCTTTTACACTCCAGCTCCGTTTGACCTTAAAGACCGAAATCGGGGACCGCAACCGCACCTGTATTTTGGTCCGTTTGCTGCGGGAGTTTGTTGATTTCATTCTCCTTTTTTTTTTGGTCACTGCTGAGAGTGATCTTTACGATTACGATCACTTTTCCACACGCATCAGTGCAGTGGTTTGTCATTTCAGGTCGTTTGTAGGGTTTTTTGGGGCTTTTTTCTCTTTCACAACCCGTTTTTGCCTCATTCGGAAGGTCTGGAAATGCAAATAATGAAACAATGAAACTCATTTCAATGTTTGTCGCGTTGCTGGCCGGATTTGGCGTATTTTTGCTCCGCTCAACCGGACTTCCAGAGCTTTTGTTTTCCTGTTTTGTTGCTGCCACCCGTTCGTTAGCAAAAGGATTTGCGGATGGGCACAGAATTACATAGAACTAGAATCGCTGGCTCTGCCGTTTTCATTCAAAATGAGCTGCCTGTAGTACTGCACGACATTTTGCTGGGGGCATTTTACCCCCAAAAAAAAAAGACACTCCGACCTCATTTCATCTCTCCATTGCACGCTCGGTGTTATCTTGGCGAGAACATCATTTCGCCCTTTTTCCTTAAGATGCTGGCTGACAAAAGCTCCCGCAGCGCTTTTTTTTACTCTTTTGCTTTCAATCTCCGCTCTCTCACCACCTACAAAGTGCCTCAAAAAAACAGGAACCGACCAGATAATCAGCAGAAAATTGCTGGCGGGAATGAAAATCTGTTGTCGAATCTTGTTTATCAAATTGTTCCGGGAAATCGATTTTTACTGTCACCTTTTTCTTTTGCTTCTGGCACTACTTGTGCAGGGACGGTGGATGACAGCAGATGAGAATGTAAACGCTTTATGCAGCACAATGGTGTGCGGAATGTAAAGCATTGTGCGCATTTCCTGGGTTGACGGGGACCTAATTGACGTACACATTAGTGGAGCGGACGGCAAAGCAGTTTAGTTTGGTGGCGTATGCTCTCTGTTTTGCGGGCGGTAGATGGCCCCCTTACAAAACTGGCTGTTTCAACTTTAAACGTTCATCAAACACAACCAACACAAATGACACTTTCAGCAAGTTTGGTTCTGGGTGTTTTTTTGGTTGAGTGGGGGAGTTTATGTTGTTCTTTTTTTCGGTTGCTTTCATCAAATTCACTTGGTGTGCGGCACCAATGCTTGTGCTTTGTAGGCGAATGGTTCGTATGGTAGGCGAAAAGTTGTACATCATCCTTGATGAGGGCGTGTTAGCAAGCAGCATGTAGGAGTATAGATGGAAGACTTTGCTCGGGTATTAAATTGTCGAGAAGTTACCGTCGAAAAGAAAGAACAAGAGGATTTTCAGGGCTCTTTAAGTATTTGAGGGAGCATGTTCGCTTTAAGATACGACGGGGATGAAAAGCTTTAATGGTTTTTGGGCTCGAATGAGCTATTTTACATGCATAATTTGCTGCTTTTGAAATTTAAATCGAGTATCCACTTTAATTTGGTTGTTTTTGCCATTCAAAGGACATAAAATTGTAATTTTGATGTTTGCGCTGCACAACTAGGCACATTTTGTGTTGTGTATTGCATACTTTTAGGCTTTTTTTTCTATAGATCATTGATAAGGCTTAAAAATGTTCTTTTATTGTTTATCAAACAATTGGTGTTGCTATAACATGATTAAAAAAGGGAAAATTCCACCATTGTGACTTTCAACACATCTACTTCCCTTTAAAATTCCCCCAAAGCTCCCTACAAGAGCAAACAGCCCAGCATTAATCGATGAAGACCCCTAACACAGCCCTTTAAGGATGCGCCGCACGTGATTTATCTCTTTGCTGCATTGGAAGGTTCTGTTTTGGATTGCGTGGCCGCCCGTGAGGCCGTGATCCTTTGATTCTAGGCTTTACTTTTTTCAACCACCCTGTCCGAGACACGTTAATCGCTGGCTTTGAGCGAACGAAAGGTCAGGACAAAAAATAAACAGCAAAGTGTTTTGTGTGTGTGCAGTCGACAAAAACAAAGAAAGAAACAAATATCCGAGAAACGTTCACACCAGCGATGAAGTACATTCTACCAATCTTTGGGCAAAAAAACATTTCGACCTTTTTTTGCGTTCGTTAAGGCTCTAACACACTGATCTAACACACACAAAAAACTCCTTAATCCTGTACAATCAAACCCGACGAAAGGGAAGGGGTGCAGTGTGAGAGTGAAGCATTCGTCTGTCTGCTGCGTTATGCTAGAAGGATTTTTCTATTCCTTTTTGTTTGCCAAAAACAATAACCAAGCGCACCGCCACAGTTCCTGCAGAAAACAAAGCTGCCCCACATTCACAATCCCAAGGGAAAGACGGTATAACACAGCCCAGTGAGGTTTGAGAAAACGAAACTAAATGTCTCCGACCTCTCCTCACGCAGGCAGGCGAGCAAGCAGACACCGAAATAAAACGGAGATGACAGTAACATTTCTCAAATGATTCGTTAGAATGCTCGCTGTCACTGCGTCCTCGGCTCGGGTCTCCAGTGGCAGTGGCTTTGGCGCCGGTAAAAAAAGATGGCACCGCAAATGAACGTGG
This sequence comes from Anopheles coluzzii, assembly GCF_943734685.1. Classification (NCBI taxonomy): domain Eukaryota; kingdom Metazoa; phylum Arthropoda; class Insecta; order Diptera; family Culicidae; genus Anopheles; species Anopheles coluzzii. The sequence goes on along the minus strand of NC_064670.1, from coordinate 119,037,727 downwards.
ACAGTGAGCGACTGGGTGTGACCGGATGCTCCAAAAACAATCTCCACACACCGTTAGGTCTAACTAGTTTGTGTGTGTGCGTTGTTTTTTTTGTCGAAAGCATCGCGCTTTTCCTTCCTTCCTTTCCCGCATCGAGCACACCCGCACGAAAGCGAAACAGTTCGTTAGGTAATTCGGGCGAAATTACTTAGGCGTAATCACAAAGCGGCTTAATTAATCATCCGGCAGTGAGCCGCATAACGCGTGCCCCAATGAGCTATTGCTCCTTCTGGGCTGGGAAGGAGGAATTAAAATACATAAAGGCACATGGTTTCGCTACGGGCACTTGGGACAGCAGGGTACCGTTCCAGGAAGGGCTAGGCTTGCACGGGATCAGTTTCCGAGGCAATTGAGAATGATGGTCGTGAAAGAGACTGAGCGGGAAATGAATTGGCAGATTCGACAGCTTTGAAACACGGTGTCACACGGAGGGATACAAATGATTTGCGATTTTTCACCAAGCCAAACTGGCACCGGGCTGCTGAAGATGTGGTTGGTTTCTGGCGGGATTAATGAACCGAACCGGGGGTTGCTCTAGTGGCATAATTGAAAAAGGACAAGGATAAATTTATGACGATTTTTTGTGGACTGTGTGTCTTTTCTTGGTAGATATCATTGAGTGGAGTAGTAGCGGGTTAAGCTATGTGCGGTAATATTTCAATTAAAGCTGTGCACGGTTTATATTGATAATTGTCTTGAGAAATTGGAACCATTTTCGTCCATATCACCTATGAACAGCATTATATTGAAGGTAGATCAGAAAGAAGCTGACATGATGTAACGCGCATTGCATACCTTTAGGCGAATAAAATACGTAGTAACCGATTTTGGATGGAAGGTATGCAATCAGCATGTCATTAATATGCTTTTATTTATGAAATTCATTAAAAACATTCAAATCTATGTACCTGTCAGGGTAACAGATAATTTCAGCGGAGAAATTCATCATGCTTCACAATCAAACAGAATCACAAGCGCTTTGTAATGTTTACAACTGTCATCACTATCGTGCACAGTGCTATCATTTATCGCTTCTCTGCAGCAATGTAAACGTATCACGAGAGCAAATAACATATAAAAAAAGAAAAAAAGAGAAACAGATAAAAGCACGGATGCTACAATTTTGCAGGCAAATTAACAATGTACAGCAGCAGCAGCAGCAGACGACGTACGGTTACGGATCGTGTGTCTGCCCTTTCCTGGAAAGCGCCGGTGAGATTTGATATTTCTTTTCCACTTTGTTTCCTCGTTATGCGCCCACCTCCCACGATGTCGTGTGCAGAAAATGGACAAAACATTAGCCACGGGAGACCAGCGCACCCGGGTGTCCAGGCACACAACAATCCGCGCCCATCCGGCACTGTGAAATGCAGGAAAAAGTGTGCAGATAAATAAAACACAAAGGAACGCAAATACTGACCAAACACGGACAACATGGGAGTGAGCTTGTCGGGCACCTAAGGCAAAAAGGAACCCTTTTTGTTTTTTTGCTCTTCAGAAAGATGCATGCTTAAGCTTGTCGACACATCACCAACAGCAGCAGCAGCAGAATTGTAAAAGCTTGTAACCATTTCATGGTCCCTTGTATTGCATCGCTTTTGCTGCTTGAGGGAGGATGGACCATGCGCAACCACAGGAAAAGAGGGTAACAGTCCCCCAATCGTGTACGGTGGGCTTGCTTTGATGGACTTTGTATTATGCAGAGAAAAAAGATGCGTTGACTTGAAAATCGTACGGATGAGCTTTTTCTTCCCAGGTAACAGAAGTTTGCAATTAGCAGATGCATCGAAGCAAGCAGTAAATGTGCATTAGCACGTGGTAAATGTGTCCACGTGTGTGTGATGCAGGATTTAACTGTCGTTACCAGGGAAATGCCCTGTTCCGTTTGGAGCGGAGGATTCACTTGATGGCATGTTGTGCTCAACGAAATGGACAATGTTGATTTAATTGCAGTGTCTTGAGGGAGCATTTTAATTAAATTTGAATTTTTTTTAACAGTCTCATTTTTCGAATGTTGCTGAAAGAAATGACGCACGCCTAAATGTATGCAAATGGCGTGATTTTATCTCATCTCCGTCCGCTGACAACTCTCAAATGATTTCTTACAATTCTGACAACTCTACTGATTACTTGAGGCGACAAAATGGGATATTCAAAATACATTCCCCACGAAACTCCCGCTCCCTCAGCTCCCTCAACGACACGATCGCTCAACTCTTTCGCGCCTAATGAGATCATTATTGAGAGGATGAATGGGGCGATGATTAAACAACTTCCGGCAGTGATGAGAATTTGTGCTTGGCTGCGTCCGCATTCAGCACGAAACAATGCACGACTTGGAGCTACCGTGGATAAGAAACTCTCATTCAGTCGTTCGGTGAAACGAACTGGCGGAGACGGTAGCTTTTTTCTTGTGTATCTCCGGTTTTCTCGTTTGCACGTTTGCAATGTCCTCCCGGAGCCTATTCTTTTCGTCGCTTCAATTATCTGGCGTGCTGGTGGTGGTGGTGCTATCGTTCCCCACTTTCGTTTCTGGTATCCAAATGCTGGTATCTCTCCTGCCCAGGATGTAGTTTTGGTGTGCCATGGCTCTTTGCCATAGTCTTGCCGAATGAGAAACTATGCCGCTGTGATGTGAAATATTCATCATCAGTATCTCTTTCCGTGATTTGGTACTATTCTTTCATCGTTAGTGGTGGTACTGACTTCCCCGGCAATCGACAGGCGACTGTCGTCTAGGTAACGGATCGCGCGTCACAAGAATTGCTGGATGAAAACCCCCGACAGCAGCGAGCAATACAAAAGTCAAACCTCACGGGTAGCTCAAAGCTGTGTAAGGGGAAATGCTTTGTTGATAATAAAAAAAAAGTATCATCTCGTCCCCTGTGATGTGCAGCAGGAAGCCTAGCTTGTCGCGCCATAAAGCCCCCCGTGGGAGAGCAGAGCATCTCCGCCGGTGTAACCAGCGCGCTTTCGACAGGCAGACGACAAACCGTAACGGTTTGATTTCTTGGCAACCTATCCGCGCACGGATTGATCGTCATCGAACCGGAACAGGCTGGTAATAGCGCAAACAACGGCACCATTGAACCGAACCAAACGCCAAAAGATCGACCAAAAGGGACTGTGTGACACAACATCAACATCAATCGATGTGCGTAGACCAAGGAGTTAAGGAAAGAAAAGAATAAGTAATAAAAAAAACGCTATCATCGCAGGTTTTCCTTTCCAAGAAGAACAATGGTCCCGATGCAGAACAAACGCCACCACACTTGCATTGTAACGATGACAACCTAATGCGTGATGCTTTGGCTCGCTACCATGCCTCCACCGCGTTACTAACGAAATTATATGATACAATGTATTATATTTTATGGCTTTACGGTGACACAGCGTATAGGGGGGGGGGGGCAATGTTTGTGGAAGGATTTTTTCAACCCTGCGCTAGGGTTGCGCGATGCGTGTGCGTTTATAAGAAACGAAATTGAAATTTATATCACTATTTTTGGGGCCTGTGTGTGAAGGTTGAAAGACAACCGCAGGATTTCGGTGGAATGAAATATAATAAAAAGGAGCTTTTGTTGTTGTTGTTGTAGCCAATCTTCAGACAAAGGCGTTACGAGATGAGGGTCAGTGCTGTCATTGTGTTATGGTTGGTAGACCATGCGAAAAAGGTATTCGAAAGCTGTATCGTACCTGCAGGCTTACGAATTAAGACACGGTTTGCAGCGTTAAGCTTATTAAATGTGTTACAAAACCGGTTTTAGGAGCTATGATAACTTCACATCCCATCTGAAACTCGTTTGCGCATAATTTGTAGATTAAAACGCCTAAATGTATGCAATTTGAACGACAAAATTCAATGCGTAGAAATTTGTGGAATTTCAAAGGATAAAATTGTTTCATATGTCTACGCCTAAATGTATGCTATTTGTTGCATTTCATGACACTAATACTGATTGTCTTGAGTTGATGAGTATTACGTTGAGTATTATGTTAATTATGTTGAGTAACTGTCCACAATTTATTCTATCGAGCATTGTATTTTCCTGCACTGTCAATTTGATAAATGCTTTTTTTTAAATAACTGTAGTCTCGAGTTCAATTTAGCATTTCAATTAAAGTAAAGAAATACAATAATACAACTGAATAATTTCATAAAATAAACACATTTCTTGCTAAGAAGCCCTCTATGAATTGTTCCGCTAATGCAGTGGCCATTTAAAATAGACCAATTGTAGTAAAAATTGTACGCATTTACCCATCCCCCCGCTAGCCAGCGAAATGCCTTGTGCAGTAGGCACTTTGTTACAAAGCCGGTGTCGTGCAGCTTCAACCACCCTTCCCGGAAGCGAACGGAACGGTAAACCCGTCCCCCATCCAGCAGAGAATAACTAATTCAGATCGTCTGTCATTCGATGGTTATTTTATTGTTGGCCAAGGAAACCGAATAACACAAAAACCCCGACCCATTGTATATATGTGTGTGTGTAAAAACGAAAACAAAAACGAACCGAAGCAAGCGTGCGCTCCACGAGCAGAAAATCCTTTATTTTCTTCTGTAACATTTTGCTTGCTCGAATGCGACTGCAGAATGGAGCGTGAGCAAGAAGTCGGAGGACGTCTTTTGTTGCACGACTAAAGCTAACGTGAATGGGAAAAAAGAAACCGCAAAGATCGGATTGTGGTTGGCAGGAAAACGCATCCCGTTCTCCGGCGCGCAGGGTTTTTTTTGCCGTCCAATTCTTTTTATCGAACATTCTTTTCGTGCACGCTAAGGACGGACGGGCACAGGGACAGACAACAAAACGGCTAAAGAAATGGCTCAAGCAGCAGCCATTCGTTTGGTTGCGGCAAAACTTTCCGCTCATTGTTCCATCGCTCTCTGTCTCTCTTTCGTTCGGCGGCATTTTAATGCCATTCGGGGCCTGGAATGCTGCTGAATTCATTACGCCAAGGAAATCCGTCCCGTTATCCAATCGCACTGTGTTGTCTGTTGCGGTGCGGTGGCTTGCGTGTTAAATCCGGTGAATAAAATCGTGAGCCCACATACACACACATATACATGGGTACACAGCCACGTGTGCAACGTTCAAAGAGACTCCGACCTTGGCAACGATCGTACGCCTGCTAGCTGCGCTAAATAATTCCCCGTTTCCACTGTCCCGTTCCATTATTCTGCTGGAAATTTCCTTTCCATGCCCGTTTAGTGCGCGGGATAATGTACTTTAAATACAGTATAACAAATTAAACACCGGATCTACGGGACGGTGGGAGGTGGTTAGTGCCCCCGGCTACCAGCGTTTGGCTGCCCTTGGCTTCGCGCGTAAAGACCCGCCTACGGCAAAAGGATCCAAAGCGATGCAATAAATTGCACTGTAGAATTGCATTCTTCCAGGCGCGAATAGCGCGACGCCCAGACTATAGCGACGCTGTCCGTTCGTTGCTTCTTTTGCCGCTTGCAAGGCTGTTAGCTTTCTTGCTCCCGCTCTCACACTGTGTGTGTGTGTGAGGCAATTAATTTTATGAATATTTCCATTTAATTAGTTCCGCTTTCCATCACGGTACTCCGGCGCTGGGGTTGAGCCGAGAGCAGAGCGCGCGCTGGTACGGCTTTGCGTAACGCTTTGCGATTCGATGGCTAAGCGATAGTTTTAGCTGCACCAGTAGCAGCAGAACGGACGCAACGAACACGCCAGAGGAGGTGTAACGAGCAGTAGTAATAGAAAAACCCCGACGCAAATTGGAAACGAATTTCCGCCCGTTTGCCCGTAATTTTAATTGCCTTACAAAAACGTGCCCGCAGCTACATGTGCTTTGGCTGCCAGTTTTTCCTCCCCTTCTTCCTCCTCCGTTTTCAATCAGGGTAGCTTCGACCGTAAGTTTGTAACCAAGCGTTTCCAATGGGAGTGGAATGTGCGGTACGGTTTGACAGCGGTTCGGCTGTGGGGATGGTTGTAATTAGTTCTAAGATTGAGTGGCCTTGTATCGGGAAGCATCACGCAGCGCACGCACGCTCAAAGGGAAGAGTGGTTGCCGTGTGGTTTATTGCCCGGCGGTGGAATGGCGTGTCTGGTTTCTCCGCTCGGTTGGGGTGTTGGTAAGTTGTAACAAATCGTGCGTTGGTTATTTACTACGATGTAGAGCAAAACCCGACAGCAAGCGGGCGTAAAGACAAGAGTTGGTTCAAGTGTTCTTGGGTGATTTTGAAGCCTATTCCTTTGTATTTGAGTGTTAGTTAAAACCAGTATAACTATTTTAAAAATTAATAGTTTTAAAACATCGTCTAGAAGCTTTATTTTAAGCAAGTAAGAAACTATTTATGCAACTATATGATATTTGTTGCGTTTAATAATTAGATAATTTTCCTAAGTTGAGTTGAGTTGAGATGAAAGTTGTATTATTATTTTTTTAAGTTTAACAAAAAGTGGTTGCGAAAATATTAAAACTTACACAGAATTGGACGGATTTTAAAGTGACTTAGCGACGTAAATGCACATGAAAACAGCGAATAACATTTATCCATTTGTTGTTCAATATTGTATGACACTTTCATCTTTAAACGCTATACCACACGTAAATACAAACCAAGTCAAGTGAAACCTTCCGATCAGGAAATGATACCACATCGTCAACCTTGTAGTAACAAAGACCCACCACAGATGATGTTAATTACTTGGAGTAGTGCAAACGTTATCGAACTCGGTAACATCTCGAGAAAGCACCTTATGCTACATGGCAAGAGATGCGTCATCTTGCTGTCCAACAAGTGAGTAGTGTCATCCGGCGGCAGCTTGTACGGTGTAATGGACGTAAGATACATAGATCTCCCATCACGACGTCACCGCTTGACATGTTCGTGAACAGCACGAACGAAAAAGCATTTTAAAGACTTACTGAACGACGCAATACACACGCCCGGCACCATAATGCTACACTGCTAGCTACCCTTAATGGTTGCGTTATTATATCAATTGCACAGCTTTGTACCGTTTTCAAAAGCATGTGACATGATTTATCGTCCACCACTCTGTAGCAATTTGCAATAATTAGCTTGAGCACTTTTCCATTTGCCACCGTGATGGCCGTTTGATGGCCGTCGTCGCTGTTGGGGCGCTGTTTTTTCATCCGCCCAGTCGACAAATAGTAGCAGCAGCATTTGCCCACTCCATAAGGTAAGTAATGTCCCCACGGACCCACTTACAATCGGTGGCTCCCGGCAAGCCCACACTTGTCCCACTTGTCAGGATTGTGGTTGAAAGGGCGGAAAAAGAGGGCGAGTGAAAAGAAAGAATGAAAAAAAGAAACGCCCAGCCCATAGATAAATGGACGATCCGGAAAAGGTAAAAAGATAGATAAAAGTGGCATGGTGGGACGGTTAAAAAGGTCATCATTATTCTGCGTTGTTCATTACACTCTCGCAACCTTTCCTTCGGGGGTTTTGAGAGTACAAACACACACACACACACCTTGAGCGAGGGTTGGGCTCGATTGGGGGTCGTTTCTACGCTCGACAGCCACCTGATCTCAAATTCAATTTAGAAGAACGATTTCACTATCTCTCGACGGAGCCGGGCCCGTGCCCAATATCTGCGGCCCTGTGTCGAGTAAATCGTTTCCGAGGCGCTTTACTCACAACACAAAGCTTCAATCTAACACAAACAAAGGCACAGGTGTGGCGTAGGAGTGAATTAAGCTTACCGTGAGTGCCGATCTGTTATGTCTTCCAGGCGCCATGCTTTTTATTTGATCCTTTTTCTTCGTCCAAAACTCAAACACACGGGGCGTAAAAATTTAGTCATCAAACATTTCGCGACAATAAATTATGCACGGCGTACAACGGCGTGTGGTGGAGAAAGCACTTCTCGCTCTGGGGAAAACTTTAATGCCATGCCGGTTACTGGTTACTACGCTTCTCTTCACACTCGCCGCTTGCAAGGGCTACATTGTATGCTTGTTTATGAAAAGTGTTCCCGTTTGGTTCTCCCCTCCTCCCCCAAACTGTACCCTTCTTTACTTCAATCCAACCACAACCTGATAAAAGTGGAAAAGAAGTAATGAAAGCGAGCGCCGGGTAACGCATGGCACGGCAAAAGTTTTGTTTGCGCCCGCTAGTATCATTGGCGCATATTTTATCGAAGATAATCGCCGCTATACTCTCTCACAGGTGGTAAGTAAGCGTGAAATAATAATCTCATTGCTTTTGCTTCTCCGAATCGCTGGTATCGAATGTTTTGCGTAAGCGTATTAGGTGGGCGGAAGTGTTTTCGTGGTTTTAGTGTGCATGGTTTTAAAGCTTGTGTTGGGAAAGCAGATGTGTTTGCGGATGAAAATATTCAGCAATAATATGATTGCAAAGCGTGTCTTTTCATGAGCTGGTTTTTGAAAGTGAAAAGTTTCACGAATAAATTGCATTTGAAATGGGAACATAGCTAGCACTCAATAAAAAGGCTGTGCTGAGTTTCACAGAAACGACCATGCGGCTCCATATTTGATATGTAATTAGTTTTACAAAAAATACGCATTTTTACATGGCCAATAATTAGAGTTTGGTAAAAATTAAATTAAGATTTTTAAATAGAGCTGGATGCAAAACGATGAAATAAAGTATTATACTATACTATATTTTATATATGTCCTATCCTATTTTTCTACAAATGACCAGGCGTCTCCATCCGTTAATTATTTAATACAATAATTAAATGCTAGTTTTATATTAGATATTCAAGATCGTTTCACCACAAATCACATTACCGTTTTTAGTCTATCATCATAGTCTTTCATTCGATAGACTCAGCCTTCGTGTGAACTAAAGAAACTTACACTAATTATTCCCCATCTCAACGGTTCACCTTCTACGAACTTCTTCATTCTGTGCGCCAGCCGCCAGACACTCTCAATTCAACGGCAAATACTGATTGTAAACTTTCATCGCTGTAGCTAATTAGAAACGATAACGGTTCCGTTTTCATCGCCCCGTCCCGGGTGTAACTGTACTGTTCTAGTGCATAAAGTGTGCCTCACCTGGCGTGTATGTATGTGGGTTTGTCGAGAGTGAAGTGCCTCTTCGAGTATTTCCACAAACAAACTTCCCGAACTAAATCGACGTTCACATACACAGGCGGAAGCACACTTGTACAAGTACAAGCAAAACAACACACACTCATCTAACCTTGCGTAAGACAAGCAAAAAGCGGAGTTAATTTTGCTGCGGTTTTACGAAGCACGCCTGAACGTGTGCCGAACCGCGCACCAATTTTCCACTACATTTTCCACGGGTTTCGATCGGGCAAGGCGTAGCGGGTTGCACGTGGGGCCATTGTCGTTGGACTGCTTACGACCAAAAACCGCACACACCAGGCTTGCTAGCTCGGTGCTCGCGCGCCTGCCCCCTCTTGCTGTACCGGCTAATGAGAGACAATGCGAGTGTCTTTTCCGGTGGTGGTAGGAAAAGTAGACTTTTCGAATGAAGATGATGTTGAAAGTGTGTCTGCGTGTTTGTGTGTGTGTGTGTGCAAGTCATCGGCAACATGTAAGCCGTCGCGCAGAAAGAGCGTACACGAGCCGGGCCTGAAATAGACCCTTCAGCTTTGCTAATCGAAAACCATTTCCATTTTCCCACACGCCGCCTGTTACGAGTGTGTCACAGTGGAAAATGGGATTTCGGAATGCTTTTCCAACGCACTGTCCAACCGAATGTGACAAGGGAGTGAGGGCCCAACTTAAAATAGTCATTGCTTGCGCCTGGCTACAATTGACAATGATTGGCTCGCTGACAGTCCGGCCGAGCTTTCGAGGCGGGCCTTTGCCGCGTGCCTCGTCCCACTCTTGAATGGGGGAAATGTTGTGTGAAAATTAATTAAATTCTACTGTGCTGTGCTTCGGAGCGCAACGCATACAGTTACAGCGACTGGAAATTACCAGCAAACTTTGGCCAATGTGAAAGACAGATTTTCCGGAAGCGTAGCTTTCAGCCTGTACCAAAAAGCGCTACCGTTGTCGTTGAGCAATTGTGCGTTTTTTTCCTCTTTTTTGCTTCTTCAAGCTCATTCTCACCAACAACTTTTCATGCGAATGTTTCTTTCGGTGACACTCCAGTGGAGGGTGGAGATAGCAAAAAAAAAAATCAAGCTTGGTCAAACGATCGAGTCGACTCGGCTGGCGCAATGGTGCCGAAACGGTTTTTCACTGTCAACGTCGACGACAGTGTGTGTGTGTGTCTGCCTGCCCTGCCTCGTTAGGGGAATATGTGCTGTCATTTGCACTGACAGGCGTACCCCACCGGGGAGCGACAAACGAACAGCTCAAGAAGAAGCAGCAGCACTAGCAGCAGCAAAAAAACACGAGCATCAAAACCTTCCCGCCCAGCATAACTCCCCACGCGGTGCGCAAGCCACAGAACCATTAGCATATTGCAGCATCCAAAGCGCCGGTGTTTGTGCTGTTTGTGAGGCCCGTTTCACGAAAGAAAAGCGAACACACGCGTTAGGGGATGTGGTAAAAGTGATGGAAAAAAGGGAAAGTCCCGAAAAAAGAAGAAACAAATATTACGCCCGGTGATTCTTTGCCACCGGTCGGGCCCGCCAGAAATTGGACCATTTCAAACTTGTCAAAATGCTGCATCGTGGTGCGATGTCGTGGGAATGGGTTCTGCTCGCTTGTCGAGCTCTAGAGGAAGTGATTATTTTTTTAAGCTGTATGTTATACTGATAGATGGCGGAGTGGAAGAACGCTTCGCCCCGGGTGTAATATCGTTTGAAGAGCATATTGTCAGCAATCAGGCTCATTGCAGCGTCAAATCGTAATGATTTGTTGCCGATTAGATGGGTTGGGAGGTGCTGTTTGAATGGTTGTGGTAGTACATGAGAAGACAGCATGGTGCAATCATTTGATTCAGAGCATTTTAAGTGAATCCTTTTTATTGTTGGATTTTACTTCAAATGAAACTATTGAAAGAGAATGATTAAAATTTACCATTTACTAGATTTTACTGAACTTAATTCGAGCAGTTTTCGAGCAGTTTTCAGAACGTTCAGAAAAGCGGAAGAGAATGCAAAACGATAGCCTTTTTCAATTTTAAACAAATTGCTGAAATTTCATTCGCAAGAGTAACAAAAACAATAATAATTAAAGACAACTTTCTCCATCTTGCTGGGCAAGAAACAATCCATCCCAGTGCGTTGTTTGCCATGTTTGATCCCCCAATTTAGTAAGATTTTGCGTGCCACATTATGCTGAAGTAAAACCTTTGCTTTAACACCCCATTTATCTTCGCACTGACTATCACATTCTATCAACTTTTCGCACCAAGGCAACGAGATCACGCGTTGGTCAAACGCGGCAGAGCGTCGTAAAACTTGCCGCACGAGAGAAAAAACCGCCTCCATGAATGTTGCCGCTTTCTAGTTGCATGTTTTTATTTTCCACCCCATAAACACACAGGCACAGCGACCCCAAACATCAACCTTGATGTTCCGGTCCCTTCACCCCAAAAGCAAGCATTTCACATGGAGGCGAAACGTGTCCGTTGCTAAATTCGTTATTTCAACAAACGTGCCCTGTCCGATTGCTGCGTCGCGTTTGATATTCCTCAAGTTCGCTGTCAGGCGGAGTAAGGAAGGAGGAGAAAGGCAGCGAAGGAAGAAGAAAATCTCCGCCAACCCGGCAACGACCCAGGCAAACGACGTTTGTAGGCTTTCCCTTGAACGGTCGCGCCGGTACGCCCAAAATCATGGCCGAAGCAATCAAGGCAGGATCACAAGGCTGTGTTCAGGAGGGTGGAGGACATAAAGCACCAAACGCCCGGGAGAAGTGGAGCTCACGTTGATGAGGGAAAAGTTGCCAGAGTTGATATCTTCCGGAGTTTGCAAGGTTTTGTTTGCTTTCTCCATATTCAAGGTGTACATTCGGTTTTCGGTACGATGACCAACGTAGATCTAGATCGTGCCTGCCCTTGCTGTGTTGGTTGATTTTTCAATGATCTTGGTCCGGTGTCACGTGCACCGGCCGGGGTTACCCTTGCGCGGTGAGCTGGAAAGGCAAATGAGAATGGCAAATGGGCAGCACGCAGTCAATCAGAAAACTCGTAGCGGAAGGATTTGGGAATCAAATCATCATTCGGTCAGTGATGTAAACAGTCGCCTCTTTTCCCCTATGAGTGTGTGTGTGTTTTTTTTTTGGAGCTGAATTATGGTGTAATGAATGGCAAGCAAGATACAATTTAACTAAAATGTCTACAATGTACAGGTTCCTGTAATGTGTACCTTAGAGTGCACGCCAAACCATCTGATCGGTGGTGAGCTTCAAAATTAATGCTTTTTTTGGCTCAATGGTATAACTACCTCAGTTCATTACTGTTTAACGCCTGAAGTTATGCAATTTGTAAGATTTTCTGGCTTAAAATACTTCACAGAAATTGTGCGCCGCAATATATGCAATAAATTGTCTTGATGATGTTTAAACATTCTAATACTCCGTAGGAGACAAAGCCTCTCTAAACTATTCCAACAACAACATTCTAATTCTATATAATGCTATAAAACTTGCTGCTAGAAACCTGCTGAATGTAGCTTAAATCAGGAATTGCAAAGAGCGCAGTATTAAAGTAAACGCATTTTAACTGAATTAAATCTCGTTAATTTTCACCCTGAACATCAAAATAGGATTTGCTTCAAACGTGTAGTAAATTCACTGTCTAGAGTGTATGAGAAGAGAAAATCCTATTATGTCCTTTATGGCGTGCTGTTTCGATCATTCAATTTTTTTAATCTATTTTGATTCGATTTGAGTCTAAGCTTTTGCCAACAATGCCGTAAGTACATTAGAGTACAGTTGAAATCAGGTCGAGACATCTTAAAACCTTTGCACCAACCGTTTCTACATCACCGTTCACCATCGTTTGACACGTTCGGAAACTCCCCACTCCTTAGACAGTAACGCTCCGCCCGACTTGTTTTATCGCAAGCTTTATTTGCTGACGGTATCAAACGTTACGACGCGATCGTCACCATCGACCGGACCACAGCTACCTCTCAGAACCCATACTCCGCTTGATGCGTTAGAACGTACCGAGAGGTCAACGGGAGCCCAACGTTTGCGTCTCTCGGTTGCGCGTAAGTACGTGTTTTATTTGTGACACACTTCAACCTCAACCCCACTGTGGATGTTTCTTCGTCTGTTTTTATAACCCCGTGTCGTCAATTTTATTTCCCATCTTCCTAAGCGGGAGCAAACACATATTCGTTTTCGGGCAAGAGTCCCATATGCTTCTTTTATTTTTTTTCTGGGTTTTCCATTTCACTCCCGGGCAGAGCAAAAAAAAAAAAAACCCGACTCCAACGTGTGTACTTATAAATGTGCAATTTTTATAGCAAAAACAAGTGTCACGCTTCAAACGGCGCACTGTGTGGAAGCGGTGGCTGCGCTAAGGATGGCCGTCGTGCGTCTACTTTATTACGGCAACAAATAAACGATGATGACTTTTGACAGAACCGTGAAATGATAAATCTAGACAGGCGTGCTGCTGCTCTCCTGCTCGAAAATCCAATAGACAAGAGAACCCGGCACGGGGTGGGAGGGGCCACTAGGAAAGGGCACGAAATTGGTGCAGTGATTGGAAAATAAATGAGGTATCATATGGGAAGCAGCAGTATCGCCACCATCATCACACGGGATGCACGATCAAAGGGCCCGTCGAGTGTCGATTTGATTGGTTACGTGAGCGAGTAACGAGATTAAAAAAATATCAATCCCATTCCGGCACGGGATGGAATTAATAAAATTCGATTAAAATCGCATGCCATGTGGTCCCTTTTACACTTCACTGAACAACACTGGGAAAAATGCTCGAAATGTGAAGATCCTGCACACATCCTTATCCGCTTCCGGGCGGAATGAGTTTACCCGCGCCTCAATTTGTCACTTTGGAAGAGTGCGAGTGTAATTTGTAAACTTCCTTATCATTTGCATAATTCCGCTTGATGACAGGCCAGGCCAGGCATAAAAAGCGGTAAGGCTTTATGTTGTAATAGCAAATTCCCAAAGTGCAGCTCGTAATCTCGTGCCATCCATTTCCATCCAGTCACACTTTCCCCCAAAGCACTAACACTAAAAAGAGATAAAGCAATAATCTTTTGCCGGCGGAAGAAATTCGAGTGTAAAATTTTTAAAAGCTTTCCGCCTCCACCAAAACGCCTCCTCTCCTCACGCACACACTCATCATTGAGTCAGAAATTTCGTGACCTAACGCCAGGGGTGTCCAACGCGCTGTGTCACGATGGTTTGTGCTTTTATGCATCACTCCAACCGTTCGGATATCGTCCCACGATTTCCCGAAATGTGCTGCCCAAAATACACTTCAGCTTTTTGTCCGTTGTTTGCCCAGTCAGCTAGGGCCGAGATGACGCGGGAGAAATAAGTCATGCCCGGTACCGGTAACTTCTTGTTCCGTGCCCATTTGGCCACTCGCAGTCAATACGACGACGACAACAACGACGAGCTCGCTTAGCTGGCGCTCGTTCAGAACTTTCACAATAAAAGTCAATCCCGACGAACGAAAGTGAACCGCGTCCCGGCCGAGGGAGGCTTTGCTGCCGTTTTAAACGCCATTTTTTATCGGACCGGCAACTGCATCGGACTTTTCTTCCGCCCGGGCCCGGGTGGCGAGAACAGTGAACGGCACTAAATCGAAAGCTCCCGACAACTAACCGGACGATAAGCAAGCTCGCGCGGGGGAGAGCGCGGAAAAGCCCATTTTGTATCATCTTCGCCTTGACTCGTCAACTTGACTTTAGTGCGCACCATTATACGGCCAGTTTGTTGTTTGTGTTGTCGGTGCCCAGCATCCGAGACCGGCGAGGGGAAAGGTACGGCCTTCCGCTAGCGGCATCGAGCACGGACTGGCTCGGTTCACTGCTGTTTGGGAGTTAGTGTTTAACTTCGCCTTTTGTCGTGCGGGGCTGTTGGGTTTATTTTATCCGTGGTGTAATTTTTCCTTCCCTTTTGTTCCGTTTTTCTCCCCCAGTCCGACGGAAGCAGTAAGAAGCTCCACAGGGCACAAGCACATACATATACAGACACTTTCACGATGCGATGCTTTTAAAAGTACGTAAACCATAATAAACACATAAAAAGGCATAATTTATGGTGCAATGTTATCATAAAAAATCGCTACACGTTCCGACTTCCAAGTCGGCGTTTGTGTGTATGGGTGGTCGTTGGTGTGTTGGTTTCGACGGAGACTGGATACGAAAAAGATGTGGCAGTGAAAGGTGCGGGAGCAGATACGGCAACAAATATACATCCATGTACAGCCACCCAATACACTCGCAGTGGTGTAAGTGTAAGGCATCGCAATGATGATGGTAAAGTTTCACGTAGCTTAAAGTTTCGCTACGGGCGAATCGGGCCATCGAAATTCACTGCACATGGAGAGCACATGGAAGGGATGCAGTGAGTGTAGGGAAGCAGGCTAAGCGGGAAAGTCCATTTTCCCACCACTTTTCACTAGCCCCGTTGCTCATGTGGGGCAGGCGATTTGATGCGAGTTGAAATTAACTCCACGCATACAGGCACTGGCAGTCGGGAAAGCGCACAAACAAACCAACAAAATAAACAAAAAATGAACACTTCGGGAAGGAAGCAGATGAAAAGATTCTTTTGCTTCGGTGCGTTTGTGGGATGCCAAAACAGGGATCATTGCTAGCTGCTCTAGACGATGGGAAGGGATTTTGATTAAAGTGGAAAACAACAAATCCCACACGGCCGGAACCGTGACGGCAGTATTTTTATCGTTTTGTTTATCAATTTTGGACGGAAAAAGGAGCTTTGTAGCTGAACTGGGGATTGCTGATGACCTTGAGGTTTTGGTTTGTTTGCAGTGCATTAAGTCCACTGATCGGTCTGTCCCGAAAAGTAGCGTGTTATCTACAATTCTTCTTTTTAGACATATTTACATCCCAAAAGGGAAAGGAGTTTGGAGAGAGAAACTTTTTCTTTAGGAGTTGATTCAGCTTTCAGATCATCCGGCTCAAACCACGATAAAATGTTGAATAAACTTAACAACCGTGTAGAGAAAGTAGGTTGAGTTCTGTGAATTATTTTTTTCTAAAGATCCAGATTTCGAAAGAACCACCTGAAATGACGATTTATATCCTTAAGAAAAATCATATAAAAATATTTAGGAATAGTACTGGATGCCTTCTGGCTTTTTGATCTCATACTGAATTCATAGGCATCGTTGGTCTACAGCCTCCCTTGTAGCTGAAGCCTACCAAACGACGGACCAAATGAGAGAAATCTTTGGATTTCTGATAAACGAGGCAAAGACTGGAAGACACCAACAGCGGCACTTCAAACAAATCCAGACCTTCGTTTTGGATGACATACCAATAGCTGAATGCTCTTTTGAAGTTGTCCAAGCTTTCACATATGTCGGGTCAAAGGTCAGAGTGAGAATGCTAGCTACCAATCGATCTTTGTATAGCCTATAAAGAGCCATCATTCACCCTAAAGAACTGGTCGCGGTGGTGAAAGCTGAGGCTCTATCGTACCTTTTTAGTACCAGTTCACTCATATACATCTGAGACATAGACTCTGACTCCAAATGTGATGAAATCTACTACGCAGAGTTCGAGATGAAGATGCTTAGAAGAACCTTTGGCACCGTATGTGTTGAGTGACAATTGAGAAGGAGCTATAATAACTACGTGCGATATCACTGCAGAGGGTTCTCGCGCAAAGAAACAAAGCTCTCCTAGTTCCAGAGTGTTGGCTATCATATGCACATGCAAAGAAACAACCCAAGCAGTAAAATAGAAAATAATCGAGCGTAGGCTGACCATGAACCCAAAGTGGTTGAGGCACCGAATAAGTTATAAAAGAAAGAGTTGATAACATATTGAAGCATCAAGTTGAAACAGCTTGCGCCTAATTTAACTACAAGGAGTACAAACACCAATCACACTACGCCTATCGCCATTAGGTCGGAAATCGTCAAAGCCAACAAAACGAATCACAACACTCAATACTAATGGCTTAACTTCGGTTGGACTAATGATTATCTTTTCACACATTGTAACTACCTCAAGCACATATCGTGATGGTGAAAGGTTGAATGAACGGGTGATACAAACAAAAAACTACGACCAACAAAGCCCAACCACCCCGTGTACGAAACACACGCTCATTTGCTGTAACGATAATTAAACGCACTCTGTACGCTTTTTCCGGTCAAATGGTACTTTACCTTCTACCATCTGCGCAACGCAAGACAAGCCTTTACCTTTCATTTCTTTCTTAATGCTCTTTATACGACCCATTTCGCCAAAACATCAGGAAGTCGAGAGGCGAGAAAAATCAATACACCGTAAAACAAGGAATTCAACTATCTTCACTTGTTTCAAGTTCAGCCGCGTGCAACTCAACCCTCTCCGCTGTAACACAATCCTGTCTGCCTGTCTGTGTGCGTGTGTGCGTGTGTTCACCTTTGTCCCGGTGGCCAGCATCAAACCATTAGACAGCTCGTTACATAATCCGGCATCCATCTGGGCCCGTTACTATCACCATTAACCCTAATGGAAGCCTATCAATCCACCCCAAACCTGGGGGCCCGATGCGTCCGTATGTAGTGTGACGACGGCAATGGCTTATGGGGTGGTGGGTGCCAAACAAAAAATTGGGTAGCATTTTCTAGTGTTTTCAGCGCCGGCACACTCCACTCATGTCTCTCAAAGCAGCAAAACAGCTCAACATAAAACCTCAGACGGCTCGTTAGACACGGCAGCGCTTTTCGGCAGCGGTGCGCGTTCCCGATAAGAACTAAATTGTGTTTGCTCGTGAAAACGAATTGCCCCCTGCCTTGCTTTGCTTGCCATACCGGCGTCACCCACAAACGGCCTGTTGTTTTAGGTTTGTTTGAGCTTTTGCGCGGGAGAGAATGAAGCGAGAAACAACAACAAAAAAGGTAATAACAAACGTTAAGACACTTGCCAAATGAACCACATTTTAGGCCCGGATGGGGACAGAAAGTGTGACAGTTTCTTCTGCTTAAGCGGATCCGCTTTGCGAGTTTTGTTTCTTTTCGCTGGCGTTTAATGAAAGCAACAGCAGCACTTTCTAAGTATGCAGCAAAAAGGTGCTTTGCTTCAACGTTTCAAACTAATCTTTCTCCTCCGAAGATTAGGCTGACGTTTTCCATTACATTACACATCTTGACGGGCCGAAAAGGCACACGACAAATCAGAGTCGTGTAAAGTAATTACTGTGGCGCTGTGGGACTAAAACAATTTACTAGAAATAGGTGGGCGAACCTGACATTTTAATGCACATTGACAAAGCTTTTGGCGACAAAACAATGTGGATAAAATGGTGTTTGAGCAAGTGAATATTTCTTCCCTCCCACAGGGCAGCTTTTGTGCCTTTTTGCCATTTCTTTTCATCTTCGAAAGCGTCTCTACCGCTATTAAAAAGTGACCACCCGAGTGGAAATGGCACTTGTCCATTTTCTCACCTACACTAGGCGTACCTTTTGTGCTACGAGAGACGCCCATAGCTGCAATGCATAACCAACGTATGTGTATTGAAATAGCAGAGGGCAAAAACGACGCAAACGGTTCTACACAGCTATTTCTCATCATTGTCACGTGCTTTTTTTAATTTCTAGAGCAAGGCTCATCTCAGGAGAATAGAAAATGTTTGCTGAACAGAAAGGCGATCGCACGGTTGGTACAGCTAGCGGACGGTTTCCTGCGCTTTCGCTCTACTTAACCAAACCGACGGTCGGCTCCAGGAAACCAGGTTGAAATGAAAGGAGTGCGCATAATGAACAGCAATTACAATAATCGGAAAGGGCTGTGAATGGTTCGAAAGAACAGCTAAGCTTGCCAAGGTGTGGGTGGGAACGATCCTTTTTTTTACAGTGAAAAGACGTCATGCTGTATAAATGACTGTGAGGTGTGCAATTATTTTCACACACATGAGCGACGGCTTTCTATTTTAAGAGTCATTGCGTGAAAGACGATATAACAGAAGGTAAGGATCCATTTTGTCCGTAGATGCTTTATTTCCCAATGTGGACTAGCTTTATCTAAAACCATCTCACCATTTTATCTCAACCCATAATTCCACCGTTGTTGTTTGCTATGAATGACCCCTTGAACGAAGCGAATGAATGGACAGCTTACGCAATAATGGTCGAGACGCAAACTGGTACTTATTATCACTTCAAAATACGCGTATCGTAAGCTCCGCGCTGCTCGTGCTACTGTTTTTACCACTCGCTCGCTCTATCTCTCTTTGGAAACTGCAAACCGTCGCTGGAATAGCAATGTTCATTCATCGCTTCCCGTTTCGCGCTTACCCGTGCACTCGCTCGTGAATTATTCAGCACCGTGGGATTGTTTCTTTTGCAATCTTTTTTCCCGAACCCGAAACAGTAACAGCCCTCTGAATACGGGTGTTTTGTGGGGATTGGCTGAAGCACAAAAGTTTGTCCTTTCCTTCCTGCCCGGTGTGGAACACTGCTTACGATAATTAAATAAGCAACTGATAGAAAAGGATTGGCCGCAATCGGTATTCGGGCTGGGCGGTAATACAACTTTGCAACGGAAGCACTGCCGCTAAAGCGGTTCGAGACTGATGCTGCTGGTGCTGGTGTTTGCGGATTACATCAGGTTTTTTGTTGCTTTCCTGCGTTTCTTTTCGTGCTTTGTTGGTCGGAATGGCAAAACTTTCAACGTGGCGTACGATGGAGTTGCACCGCTAATGCAATGCTGGCGAAAGTGCTTGGCGTAATGCGTATTTATTTTGTGTATTTAGTTTGCGGTAGTTGACGATGGATAAACGATCTGTTAAAGATGTTGTTTGCTTTCTTTATTTCTTCAATGGCAATCAGATAGGTTGTAAATAATGAACTTGCTTTGAAGATGCTCTGTAACATCAGTACAAGCCATCGTCATAGCCAAATGGCAAATAAATGACGAAAGTTAAAAAAACGCCCGAATATATGTAATTTGCATAACATAGTGGACACATAAGGCTAAAAATTATTTAAAACGCCTAAAAGTATGCAGTTTGTATAACATAGATGAATTCTTAGAATTTAAACATGTAAAAACGCCTAAATGTATGCAATTTGTATCCCACAGCTCGTTACGGGTTGGTTAATGTTTCACCAGTAAAATAAGTGACAGTAAATCATGCGCCAAACTATACATTTTGAACATTTTAGTTCCAAATTCCCTCTGTTTATGCCACTTCAAAATTGCTAGCATGTAAATGGAACTAAAAGTTTTGAAAAGCTACAAACAAACTTTAGTGCTTTTGTTTTTTCCCCCTATTTCTATTTGCACGTCACTCACTCTATCCATCCAGCTGTAGCAAAACTTTCAAAAGCTACACACTCAACGACTCAACTCGTCACACAAATTTTCATCCCAATTAGCATACGCTACCAGCAGCGCTCGGTGGAGTTGTTTTCAGCCATCCGGACAGTTTGAAGAGGGTTCGGCTACGATTATGCCGAATAGGACGTAAACGCTTCCGTAAACGCGGCGAACGTGTGCGTTTTGCTGTTCCATCAAAACTCCCAGCTTCTGGTGATACTTGAGCACTTGCTAACAAACTTTGCTTAATAATTCATCAGCTCCACCAGTTGGGCAAATTGTACGCAATGTACGTGTTCATTGACACCGGTTTTTGTCGCAGTCAACGGAAGCTAACCAACAAATAAAAAGCAAAAAAAACAACGGATAACTGTTCTCACAAACGCTCGCAAAAGTAAAAGCAAAAATATTCCCTTTCGAGAGCGTTGCCACCACAAAGCGAACGAAAACGAATGAGGGCGAATGGGAAAAAAAGTGTTTGCCAACGGTGGTTTCGACTCAACCGCGCTAATGAAGCCGTCCCTTAATTAGGTAAAACTTTGTCAGAAGTAACTCCCAGCATGGTGGGATTGTAACGATAGAAGGAAAAAAGTGGGAGAAAAATCGCCCATCAACTGTGAGCGAAAGCCCACTGGGAAAATCTGTCAGAAAGTGGACTCAAGTGGGAGGCAAAACACTGTCAATGATATTTGCTGTGGGATGGAAAGTTTGCTTGTTTTCCTCTTTGTTAAAGTCCTTGGGAAAAGCTTCGAATGAGCTTTTTTTAAAAGTGAATGGCATGGAAAATGTTTAAACAGATTCATCATGAGTGATTGATATTTGAATAAAATTAACAAATAAATCGTTCAGTCGCTTCAGTCCAGTTTCTCGCAATCATCATCCTGCATTCTCTGTCGTGCCATTACTCACCTCCTTTGACGTGCACCTCCCGGCTTAAGATAGTGCCGACTAAGTTTTTTAATTTACATCTGAAAGAAAGTGGAAAAAGAAACACAACCTTAGCATGATTTACTCTTCAAAGCAGGTCAAACCAGGAAAAACCACAGCTCACTTCTACGGTGAAGTGGAAAATTTATACCATAGAACAAAAAAGATAAAAAAGAAAAGAACACGATACAAACCTTGGCAAACCACGGTGTAAAACTACAAAAGTACAATCAGTTATCGGATCGGATGGAATTTAATTAAAAACTTTAAAGCATCCCCGGGCGCAACGAAGCACAACGAGCGGGTCAGGCTGCGGCACGAGATAGGTAACCATTTTGCAGCGTTTTTCCTTTGATCAGTGCGGTCGTAACCGCAGCGCAAAGGATGGAAGCATAATTTTCTCTACGATTTCTTAGTTGTGCGGTCGGTCATTGCGGCTTCAGCGTAGTAGCGTGGAAGGGAAATAACAGAGTACAGGATGGAGGGGCGAGAGCTTTCAGTACAAGTACACCCTTATTTCTGCCTAACAAGCGCACGAGCATTGTAAAAACTTATTGAAGGATGGCAAGGATGATTCTTAAACAATACCTGTCTGGATAGGGCTAGCGTAAACTTACGAAAGGTGTGTTTGGTACGCTCTACCGATTAGCAATCGTTCTTCTATTCATGAATGTTGCAGACACTTTAAAATACATGGCAACGTTGAAAAACACGCCCCTTCCTATGTGTGGGGTGTAATATTCAAGTGCAAAATTGTTTATTACATTCCTTGCCAAGTTAGTGAAACGACAGAAAACGCTCAAAAGGAACGTCTCTGGATGAGGCGCATTGCCTACATCTAGGCGTTTTGAGATTTTGGCCGAAGCGAAAGATAACACCACGTAGCGCGATAAATTATCGGGTCGATTTTAATTAAAATCTCTTCCAGGGAGGGGGAAGGGGAGCAGCTTCTTAAAGTTAGGCCAACACCAGCGTTGGGATGTTTGGAAAAGTTGGAAAACGCATTTTCGCCTTCATTCTGTTCGCATGTTTTTTTTTGTAATCACGGATCAAACAAAGACGTCTGTTCCTGTTCTTTGGCTGCTCCCTGAAGTGGTACAAGTTTTTGTACGCTCAAGAAGAGAGATAATAAGAATACATTTTATAACTAGGGATTATCGGCGTCGTAAGAGCGCTCAGTAGGTCTATTTTGATCATGTCGGAGCTTATTAAACTGCAGTTTGAGGAGTTGGTAAGCATAAATGGCTACCATTTGTATTGTAAGCACATAATGGATTCATTTTCAGCTGAATCGGCAACGAAAGAAAAAAAAACACAGGTTGAAGTAGTATAGCAGTATAGGCTGAATAGCATTCCACATAAATTATACTTCTTTTGCCATGTAATTAATCAAGTATTTAGCTACATTTATAGTACATTTTCAATAAATCATTGCATTGCATTCCTTTAGCAGTTTAACAATACCTTGAAGGGCTCTTTGCTAATACAAAAAAAATTCAGCTTCTTTCCGTACCAGTTCTGCAACCGAAAATTACTTTAAAAGTGCCACTAATGCCATCTAATAGCATTCTTCACCGCTTTCGGCAATGGCGCGATGTATTTCACTTGATAGATGTGAAATGTTTTATACGCTGACGCTACAGAAACAACAAACAACGCACAAAAGCGGAAAATTATGTCCCAAAATGCACTCACAAATTCTTGTACTTTTCCCGGAGCTCCATTCCAGTCATAACTTCGACAAGCTTAGCATCACGCACACTTGCTGACATTACCATTAGCAAAGTTTTACAACGCCTCTAGTACTTTCGGTCGCCCGTTCGCCGTTCAACAATTTACAACCGTGTGCCGCCGGGCCGGTACGGCAGCGTGCGCGCTTCTTCAATCCCATTCTGAAGCTTGCCTACAAGCGCCTGTATTTATGTGCGGCTCGTAAATCGTTGGCTTTTCCCTAAAATCTCGCACAGCTACCTTCGCTCCAGCTGGTGGCAGCAAGGAGGGGCAGGGACGAAAGGGGAAATATATTATCCATGCCTGGTGCGGACATTGGACAGCACAAAGTGAGTGAGATAGAGAGACAGAGTGGGAGAAAAAGGAAAGCTTCCCACGAAAGAAAAACACACAACAAATGACGATAATGATGGCAAATCAGACAAAGGAATGCCCGTTGCCTTGAGCGCCGTGCTGGGCGACCGCAAGCAGTTGAAGAAACAGCACATAAACCCTTAAGCAGTGCAAGAATGTCCAAAAGGAATGCCGGCCCCGTAGCTAACGATAATGCGACCAGACAGGACGCGCAATAAACGCACCACGTAGGGCCAGGATCAGGAAATGGGGAAGAGGTTTGGGCAAAGTAGGAAAATTCCTCATCCCGCGGTGCTACTGGAGGAATTGTCATTTTCAGGTGACGCACAGGAGAATTCTTTTGAAGCAAAGGAGTCGTGTCGTCTTTTTTTTGCTACCATTCTGGGTTGTGACTGGCCAGGCTTAAGTCCGGAACCCGGACATGGGCGAACAAACGACGGTCCTCGTGCATTCTGGTTCCACTGACGGTGGTTGAATTTTTGCTCGGCATTTTTAAAAACCCAGCCCAAACCCACGGCCACCGCTCAACCTCACATTGTGGGCAGGTTTGGTGAGGGTTTGGTGCGATAGCATCACCATCATCATCATCATCTTGCGCTCCCATTTTTATCCGGTATATTCATAGCCATGGTCACGGGGCCGTATGCAGCTGACGTTTGCATATTGCGGGCGTAAGAAACGAACAAACAAGCGCGCCCAGAAATCAACGACCGTGCCAGCTCGGGAAGGACAAGCAGAAAAGCAAAACGAAAGGACATGATTGTAACGGTCTTGGTAGGGCAGCATTTAAAACCTCTGTTTGTGAGGGTGAAAAAATTAAAAGGGGTGAAGAAGGGTACAAAAAAAACTGCTACGTGCGAAATAGTGCAGCGTTAGAAAATGGGGGTAAAACACACACACACACATCTCCAGCTGTGAAGCTATCATCTGCAGCAGTGATGAGCAGGGACTGAACTGTCAACTAAGAAAAGCTAACGAAGGAATACACAGACACACACACACTCATATATACACATGAACTTACCTATACACTGTGGAGTGAACTTCGTGACGAAATTTGTCCGCAGAAAATGGATAAAAAATCAGACTTCCGTTTGGCAGCGTGTAGACCAGCTCGTGATTGGTGGTCGCTACCGACCACTCGACCTGGAAAAAAATGGAAAAAAAGGAGAAGAAAAAGATAAAAAACCCACGAAACATTGTTCAGCGCTAGTCCCTTAAAAAGTGAAAAATGTGATCAGCACGAAGCTGATGGCAAAAAGTAGAAGCGGCTAAAAGCGGCTACCGGATTTAGGAAGTGAATGACCCTACAGGGAAGGCGATGCGATGGATGTGGGGAAGGGTAGGGATTGGGTTTGCGCTGGTCTAGACAAACGATGGCTGCATATGATAGCTGTTTGAAGAGAGCATGTCGCCAAATCGAAGCATAATGGTTGCCATGCTGCTTTTGCGAACTTCGTCGAATGACGCGCGTCTAGACACGTGAGAGTGCTTCAAGCGTGCAGCAGCAGCTCTAATGGAACTCGTGAATGTTTAAAATCAATCAAACAAATATTAACATTTACTGTTTGGTTTCGACTGTCCCGGTGGGCCTTTTTTTAAATCGCATTGGCTCAATAACGTTATGTAATGTTGGATCGAGTGTGCATGATGAACATATTAAAACAAAGCTAAAACTACATCCAAATGAACAGATTTCTTAATATCAGGTTTCAGAAGATACATGAATTTCCATGAGATATATAACCCAGCTTGTTAAGTTATCTTATTCTGGGAAAATCCTCATAACATTCTGAACTATCTCTAAAGTTAAATATACCATTATAATATCATAATCATAGGAAAAAAATCAAGGATTGATATTGAGACTACCAAAAAGGATAGTGATATTGGTAATAGAAAGGTGAAATTACAGATCTCAAAAGCAGTGACTAATACTGGGATCTTGATAGGGATTAAAAGAGGCCAGTAATACATATTAAGACTGTTGCATGTAAGCGCCACTGTTCATGAGCTAAAATAGAAGAAATGGAATAATACTCTTTGAAAGACTTGTGGAAGGACCTGGAGTAGACAGGGAGAAATGTGGTTATTATCAGTTATCGAGATTAACATGGAAGAATAATAAGAATGTACAAACAGCTGTTGTGAAAATCCCATTATCGTTCACGCCGGAGCTTTTCATTAGTTGTACCAAATTCACCTGTATGCCACGCACCTAACACAAGACATGGCTTTGTAAGCGTTGTAAGCGTAAACGAGTGTGCTGAAATCGAACGACAATTTCTCCACACTCCCGAAATGCCATATGCCCCTATAATCTCCCTGCTGTGCAGATTATACACCCAAACGCGCGACGCCAGCGGCGCAATGATTGTGTTGTGATCCTTCCGTAACATTAATGACGGCCCCGACACTTCGCTAATGATTTCTAATCCGGCACGTTTCAAATAAGATTAATCGGAATTGCCAATCGTGTTTGGAAAACGGTCACAAACACACACACACACACACACACACACACACACACACACACACACACACACACACACACACACACACATACCGGGCCGCTTTTCCTGGTCGCTGTGTAAGCTGAACTGCAGAGAAACGGTCTCTCCCTTTCTCCAAAGAAATTCGTCCCTTTTTTCTTTTGGGATAGTTTTTGCTTTCATCTTCCACGCCACACGAAAAGCGATCCGAAAGCCATTATGATGCTTTTGGGGTTGGAACGTGTGCACCAGGGAAAAGAAACGCAAGCGATGGGAGAACATGATCGTTTATGATTATGATGCTATCCCGGTGCCGATGTCGTGCGCGGGTAATCCGATTCTCCGCACCATAAGGATGGGTTATGATGGCTGCGTGACCAAAATCTGAGCTTTCTTTCCCCTGCTTAATCGTTGCCCTCTGCTTAATCGGTACGGCACATGTTGCATTGCGAGTTTGTTCGGTTAAAAATGAGGAAAACAGCGAAGGACGACAGAGGCACATTCCAGCTCCAAAATGGGGAAAACGATCGTCTGGCCAGTTTGTGGTGCATTGTGCGAATATAATGAAATAATCCTTCTTTCATTTCCTACTTCCGATTGTATCCTTTGGGAGGGGTCAAAACAAGAGCCTCTCACGGGCCTGTAAAATTGGAAACGACGTAATGAAAACGTGAACAACTGCACAGAAAAACTGGTTGGAATTTCCAGCTCAGCAATTACGCAACATACCATACCGCAACGGTGGAAAATTGAAGTTTTCTTTCCTGCCTCCCTGCCTAAGCTTTAGCTCACTTTGCCTTTCCGGTGCCGCTCGCTCCCTCTTTCCCTCACACAGTGCCGTTCCGTTCGATTGAAATTCGAAACGACTTTCAATGAGCTAACGAACGGGGATGTTCCTGCCTTGCCAAGCCTGCCTGCCATACCTTCCTGCGGTTTACAGGACCGAGGACCAACGCATACTCCTTCAAACGCTTACATCACTTCCTCAGGAAAAGATTGAATGGGGGAGGAAAGCACGCAAAAGACGGAGATTTTTCCTTTACGCCAGCGAAGCGCTCTTCAGAATCGATTTCCTCCCGTCAACACCAACAACACTCTTGTGGTGGTGTTATACCGTGGCCAAGAGGTGGTGGGGGGAATAAATCTCGGGACGAATAAAGGTACGAAGGAAGCGAAGCGGTGGGTGTTTTCTTTTTTCGTCCGCCTGCTTGCTGTTACTCGAGAACAAAACCCGAACGCTGCACGGTGGGCGGTTGGGCACGTACCCGACGATAGCGATGAGAAGAAAATTAATAGGAAATTATTGTCGTCAATCAATCGAAGGATTAAAAGGATGTGCAGGCTTGGTTGCTGTGTCCACTTTTTTTTCCTTCCATGACTCGCAATGGCAAAGCGAACGAAAGCGGCATAGCTGAGGGAAAACTTCATTTGCACTGACGTGCCCAAGACCAAGGAAGCTCGATCATGGCACGGCGCTGGTTCGATTTCCTTTGTCCTATAGGAAGGAGCTGGGGTAGACATTCGACTCTCAGTGTACGCGGCCGAAGGGAGTAAATTAGAGTTGCAGGCTTAAGCTTTCGCCATGACTTTTGTGCCTCGGCTGATTGCGTTGGTTGAGCGGATTCTGTTTTTGCTTCCCTGCGTTTATAACCCGTTCTTAGCGAACTATTTCGTCTCTCTGCTACGTGTCCGGCATACTTTTCCGGATTGGCCGTATTTTTTTTTGTGAATTTTAATTGAAATACTTCACAAGTTCAGTTCTTATTTTGCTTTCCTGCTTCCTACTCTTCGTTTGGCAGGGAAGAGACGTTTTAGAAATGATGCAGAAGAGTTCCTCTAATTGAAATAGGAAATCGAGCATGTTAATAATGATCGCTGAAACAACATGCAACTGCAGTTTACAGTTCATAAAACATAGTGTAAGGAAAAGATTGCATCAAAATAAGAAATTAAATGAAATTACATTCAAAATAATAGGAACACTAGCGCATTCCTCGTTGTAATTGATGTTATGAATAAAAGGATTTAAATCATTCCGACAAACATTCCTGAATAATGTTGTTTCAAAGCACTCGACAAACCGTCGTCTTGCTAGCATCAATCGCAAGGGCTTAATTAATTGCCTTTTTATGCTCGCGCTTGCAAAGATCGACCACTTTTATAGTTCCGAGTAAAGCTCTTTCCAGACCAGAGCCACTGGACTGGAAAAGATATTTCATTTTACGCGATCGACTGCTATCCTTGCCATCCATTTGATGTTATCTAATGTTTCACCATTACGGTTGATATATCTATGGCGAGAGCGATAGGCACACACACACACACACACACACAGACACACACACACACACAGAGCTTTACACAACCCTGTTGGAACAGTGAAGCAATTCAAAGATGAAATGATTTCGTGAAAAGCTTGCTGAAACGAGCGGGCATGTAAAAACCTGCCTACCACATCCAATTTGCTCGCTCTTTCGCCCGCCCGACTCGGCTATCAATTGTAAAATGATTTAATATCGTAGCACAGAAAAGCATAAATCAACCCACTGCGCACTGCAGCTGTGTGGGGGGGGGGAGAAAAGCAACAGCCATAAGAAATTGATCGGCTTTCTTCGTCTAGTGAGGGTTATTGAAGCAAAATAATGTTTCAAAAGGGCCAATAAAATAGACTAGCAAGGGAATTGAACGAAAACATATTTCAATGAGCACTAACAGACGAAGCAATGGATTATTGTTCCCAACCCCTTCTAAAAGATCAACAGTAAAGTAAAGTGACTCGCTACTTACATCCGGTGGCGGGCTGCCATGTCCGGTACAGTCGATGAGGCCGCCAGAGTTGTTGGAGAATTCTACCTTGTACGGTGGTTCGGCCAAAAACACCGGCCCCTGGAGATCGAGCAGAATGACGCCTGTGGGACGGCACGAAAGAAAAAAAAGAAGGAAAGAACGAGAAAGTGGAATAAAACGTTAAAAAATGTTTTCACGAATGAAAAATCAACCAAAAGTGGATTGAATGAGTGAGCAGCAGCAGCAGCAGCACCAGTAGCTAGTGAATAGGGACGGGGGATGAGCATAACTGTCGTCGAAAAACTTTCTTCATTGCTCGCCCAAACGCCAAACGGTAATGGTTCAATTTGCAAATGGTGGAAAACCCCCCACGCGACCATAAGGTGTGACTGTTTGATGACGAGGGTGAAGTTTTGGGGTGGATGGTTGGGTACAAATTTATTAGCAAGATGCTTTCCGTATCTTTGGCACGGTGGAAGAGAAGTGAACTATAGGTAATGGGTACGTTAAATTTTATATTAAAATAATTTTTAGAAAAAGTTGTTAATTACATTAAATGAGATGCAAAATTTTTGTTGATTTTAACGGACTTTAATACATGTATCGACTGGTTTGATATTCAGCTTAAAGCAACTTACTTATTTAAACAAAAAATAACACGGTAGATGTATAAAAGTGTTAAGTTTTCGCACAAGAACGACACACATTTATCCATTCACCTTCCCATAGTGCATGGTGCTTCCCGAGCGTTGAACGAGTTAAGAAAAATGGGCATTTTTATGTAATGCGGACATAACTTGTAACCGCAGCATCGTGGCCTCACAATCACACCGCCACCACCACCACCACAAGACGTGGGCAAATTTATGCGCGAACAAAGTTAAAGAAAAGTAACTTCACACAAGCAAATGGAGCGGGGCGTGAAAAATGATCACCGGTAGCCGGGCGCTCACCTGTGTGCTGCTGCAATTCCATTAGCTTCTTGCGCTACCAACACCCACCCCCAGCAAGACGGTGCAGAAACAATAGAAGCATCATTAATAATTGCGTTTTATCCATTCGTCCGCACGTTTTCATTTTGAGCCCACCTTCCAGCAGTCGCAGCTACGTTTTTTTCTTCGAGTTTTACAAACCGGCGCTTCGCCACGTAAAGTGAAGCATTTTTCAAATGCCGAAACCACAACACTATCAATTTGTAAGCCGTTGTGTCTGGTGTAGCCAAGGAAACCGTCAAAGCCCAAGGCCCGAGATAGCTCTCTGCCCGTTGCTAAGGCAGCATCGTCTACTATGCCCTGCCTCCGAATGGTGAGTGAAATTCCACCATTTATGAAATATATTTCGCAATAAATCAGTCCCCTATACACGGAGCCATATAGACACACACACATACACACACACCCATAGGAGACTGCCCGTTGACGCCCTCAGGTGGGCGAGAAATAGTCATAGTCTGGCGGGGTGGTTTTCTTTATGCTTGGACCCCGTCTAACCCGCGCGTCATTTGCACACGTGTCGGTGAAAACGGTGAAAAGCGACGTGCTAAAGTGGTGCAAGAATTTGAGCTATTTTATTTACATTCTCCCACTTCGGCGAGCACTTTCACACACCGTTAGGATGGTGTGTATGTGTGTGTGTGTGTGCGGGTGTGTTTGTTGGCATGTTTTTGTGTGCTAGAATTGAATATATGCGACTGTGTGGTACACATGCTCGCTCCCCGTTCGGTCGTCAGAAGTGTCCACACGCGCGCACGCTCTCAGCACCTCATCCTGGCAGCCTTACTGTCTGATCCATGTTTTTCAGCTTAGTAACGGCACGGGGAAAAAACATAACCACTACTGCTCTCTTCATACTTCAATCTCTCTCCTCTTGCACTAGCTTCATCTTTCTACTGGATAAGAAAGTAGGAACATCGAGAGGACATCACCGGGACAGCTGCAGCAGCAACAGCAGAGTTTAGCACACGAGTTCGAGAAGGTGACTTTGCTCGTTTGCAAAACTGCTTCTGAAGCTCATCATTTAGTTTCACCTTCTGTTCCATGTGCTCCATTCCGTGGCCCGAGTCCTTTCTAGCAGCCACAACGGGATGATTCAACTTGCTGCGCTGCTGTTAAAGTGAAAATCGAACCGTGTGTGGGGAGGAATATATAGCGAACAAAAAGGGACTTTCCACCTTGGGGGACTGTTTGTACGTGTGTGTGTGTATTTGTGTGAGAAAAAGAGAGCACGAAGAAGCACAGTGCCAACCACGGGATCTGCACGGACCATTACCAGACCCCGAGATAAGACGATTGAATAAAAATGAGGATATTACTTGCCCCGGGAGTATCGTACACAACACGGCGGTTCTCATCCTTCGGGGCGTACCCATCTTATTGCGAGGGACGATATTACTAAGCTCTGTATGTCCTTATGTGTGTATGTGTGTGAATGTATGTGTTTGTATTTTTATTTCGTGTCACGTCGATCGGTGTGTTTGCTGTACCGCGCGCACTAACCGCCTGCCAACGGGGACCGAGAGCTAACCGAATCAACCGTGGCCCCGATTCGGTAGCATTCACATCCATAAATACTATTCGATATATTGTTGTACTTACAAGATTATAGACTTTTGCTTTATGCGGAGTGCTAGCGGGGACGGTACGTGACAATTCACATCACCATTCAATGTTTTCGGACCGGGTAAGAGGAACCGAGAAACCTAAAGGAATGTAGGAAATGGCACTTGGGGAAGTAGAGCAAAAGAATGATCATTTGCAACGCAACGTTGAGATTGTGTACCTTTGGCTTAATGATTATTCAGATGAACTTATCTGATCCTGCTTAACGAGCTTGCAAATTGCATATTTTTGAGAGGTAGAGAGAGAGAGAGAGAGAGAGAGAGAGAGATAGCGAGAGAGAGAGAGAGCGAGTGTGACAGAGAGAGAGAGAGAGAGAGAGAGGGATATTGGCGTTTGCGGAAATGTGTAATTTCGTTATGCGGTTCGTGTCCGTTTTATGGTGCCTGGTTTGTATCGAGCTTTTAGAGTTTCTGTTGTTGACAGAATCTGGAGAATTCTTTTAATCATTATTCCACTTTTTTTTACTAAAAAGTTCGAGAGACAATCATAATAAAGTTGGTTTTCTGTTTGATTCTGATGGAGATTCTTTGGACTCTCTGGTAATTAATTGAACACTTTGACCTTTGTAACTCAACCTTTCAACATAACTCCGACGCTGTTATCCAGAGATTTTATCCTAAATGCGCTCGAGCAGTCCAAACCATCCTACAACCCTGGACCTAATAGTTTTCCAACCGCAGTTCTTGCCAAATGTAACGAAGTTTTGGCCGGACCTCTGGCTCGTATCTTCTCACTCTCGCTCAATCAGCGTATGTTTCCAGCAGCATAGAAATCGTCCTACATGTTTCCTGTGCATAAAAAGGGGGATAAGAACTTAGTGGAAAACTATCGTGGCATTACTACACTGCCGACGGGTGTTAAGTTTTTTGAAGTCGTCGTCCGGAACTCGCTCGACTCATTCTCCGACTACAAACGTCCTACAAATTTCTGTTGATAAATGTTCGTCGTTCATGCCCGTCATGGGTTCAAGCCCCAAATAGACCGTGCCGCCATACGTAGGATTGACTATCCTGCTATGAGGGGAAATCAATTAGTCACTGAAAGCCAAACCAACAAGAGGTAAAGGCAGGCCTTGACCGACAACGGTTGTTGAGCCAAAGAAGAAGAAGAAATGTTCGTCCATGTCGTTTCACCGCTCTAATTGTCTAATAGCGTTTAATTACTGCATCTCCGGTATACAATTACAACACAAAGCATAGATCACTTAAAAAGAACCGATGAAAAGGTTCTATTGGCATCACAAAAACTATTAATTCTTGCAACTATTAAGTCTCATGCATTCATCTATTTAGAATGCTTTGATGCGACGTTTTTCAACACATCCTTTCACAGCTCCAACACATATTTCAACATATATCAACACAGTTACTTCTGTAGAAACACTATACCTTCGGTCACTTCAATCGTTTTACTTACACCAAAGCTGAACCAAAGCATACGATCCTACCGTAAATATTGCTCCCAGGAGAAATCATTCTGATTGCCCCGTACCAGTCTAACTCCCGCCAGTGTCCCCAACGTAGACTCCCCGGAGATACTCCGGGTCTTCCCTACCTTTCCGATGCGAAACAAAAAAAAAACGAATGATGCATCTGTTCGAACAGTGTATGCAATAAAGAAATACCCCAACCGAGCTACTATTATCAGTGCCACCTTTCAAGCAGGAATTCAAGCACGACCGGACACTGGTGCTCTTTGTTCCAGCGCTCGACTTACCATTCCATCTTACCGCACATTCGATTGATCTGTAAAATATTGGACCTTTTCCTTTCATTTATGCCTTGTAAGGCGCTTTCCAAGCAGACGGGAATACAAAAACGCACCAGCGGCTTAAGAAAAAGAGTACACCGTTCCACAAAAGCAGCCGTTCCACAAGGCAGCGGATTGTACTCCAGGCCGTCGCAATCATCAAATTGCTTCAAATTGAATGGTCTGCAAGAAAAGTGTTCCGAAAGCGATATGGAAGTTCCTTGTTGCCTCGCTAGCGCTCTTTCTTTTACTGTGCCACCAAACGGAAGCGGAATTTTCAATGTGCAAAATGTGCCCCCGGGACGGTAGCTCGCCGGGCTCGCCGCATGGTTGGAATAATAAGAATGGTGCACTGAAGGGAATGGCGCGGCAGCTACTAGTTCAGAAGCAACATTTTTGAAGGAGCAACACAAAATGGTGAGTCATTTTTACTCGACTTTTTCCACCCATTGTGTCCCATGCCCCCCTGTGTCAAGGCAGGAGATACACATTGTGGCAATTGTACGTCGGCCCCATCACGCTCATGCAGGGGAAAGGCGACCGAGTAAGGAACAAAGTCGGTGAAGAATAAATAATCCACCCGATCGCTACTTGCTACAGTCAACATCCGGGGCTGCAGTTCGATATTGAAGAACGAACGAACGAAGTCGAAGGGGGAAAAAGCCCTTTTGCGTTGATGCAAGCGTTGGAAAAGCATGGCCAGGGAAGGAAAAGTGAGAGCTATGAAAATATAAAACGATGCTTCTGGTTGCAATAAGCAATGTACCGCGTTCGTCACAATCGCACTCTCTCCTTCTCTCCCTGGCAATACAAAACACACACTGAATGGAAATTCAGTTTCTGGTTTGTTTATTTTATGAAGTTATCAGAACGGTTGTTGTTCCGCTTACAGCCAATCCCCTGATCGGGGAGTTTTTTTTCCTCCTGTCTGTAATACTGCCTGTTCCATCTCCCTTCTTCCCATCTCCCTTTTTGGCGGTCCTGATAATGGTTATACTTTTCAGCAACTTACTCCACTCCACGAGGAGAGCTTCACAAACCGGCTCGCCGATGCGGAATAAAAGATGAAGTAGCAAAGTGAAGCCGGGGCGGGATGGGTTTGAATGGGGTTTTTGCTGTGGCGAGTGAGCCCGGCTATACAAGTGACGAATCCTGCAGCAACAAACCCGCAAGAAACACTGCTGCAATACACATACAGTCCGCACTGAACAATCGTTTTTCTGCTTGCAAAAATTGCATCCCGATAAGGTCGGTGAAGATTTGCAGATACGGAAAAATAACAATAGTTTTGCCTCGCCCATCCACTCTTGTTGTGCTGCTTGTTTTGTTTAGATTTGATGCTATCCCGGAGTAAAGGCAAATGGTAGCAAACAAAACCGCAAACTTACTGAAATGCGATTCTCTCTCACTCTCTCTCTCTCACTGCTTTCCACCCCGTGGCGCTTTTCTTCGTTAAAACTTTTGCGCTGTATCCAGCACTCGGCGACTCGGCGACCGGTGGATGGGCGGAAATTGGCTTTAGCGTTTTGTGCCTTTATCTGCTTGCTGGTGGGAAGTGCTGCCTTTTTTCCCCTACTTTTCGTTTTCAGGTTCACTTGTGATGACATTGCAAAGCTGCTCGAATAAGAGCCAGCTACAGCTTGTCGCGCAAATAAGTATGCACCACCACCGAGTGGGAGTAATAAAAGACGTCTCCTTTCGACCACAAACCATAAGGGGAGAGTAAGGGAACAGTTTTCACAGTACGATTGGTCGGAAAACTTGCTAATAATGATATCAACAGTTCCGAGAGCTGAACTGTGCCACCCGCTTCATTGCGTTTTATCTCGGAATTGTTTGTATATATATATACTTGGGTATACTTGGTGGATGTTGCTGCTGCTGGTGGTTGTTTACGCTCCGGTATCAAACACACACACACACACAAGCATACCACCACCAAATCACCACCGCAACCACGTTGTCGTTCCGTGTGCGATCGTAGCGCACCGTGAAGGAGAATCAGCAACCCGAACACCCGCAAAGATAAATATCGTATACGCAGCGGAAAAGTTTGAGTACGCGCATCAGCGTGGGGCGGTCGGTTGGTGGAGCTTTGATTTGCAAACTCCAGCCCCGGGCGGCCCCAAACGTCAGCGGAAAAGTTTGCAGCGGAAGGAAAGGTGAGGTCGCGCTGTGGTCGATGTGTGAAGATCAGAGCAAATGCGTGCACCACGAGAACGGTGGAACTCCCCAATCCGATCTAATGTGATGTGCTGCACACACAGCGCAAACAACACACACACACACGCGCGCGGTGTCCGTATGAAGTTTCTTCAAATGGATTGCTATAAAGTTGGAAATGGATTTGTTTTTCTGCTCGATCGAGCAATACGTGTGGCGCGGTTTGCTTGGGAGTGTGTTTATTTATTTTCAAGACTTTCGAGAAGATACGTTCTGCTCTATTTGTATGGATTTAATTGGACAAAATCCTCTGTATGTAACATAGGATACGCAAAAAGGCATAAACCTACCAGCGTATTAGTTAATTAGAATATTCGTAAAAAAAAGTATACAAAACCAATTCAAAAACAATGTTCTGCATTGTCTCAAACCCTGCTGATCAACACGGGAGGGGATTCATCAAAGCGCTGTGCGCAAAGCGCTAAAGGATTATCATAAAGGACCGACTTATATGTGTATTACGAAAATAGTCTCGAAAGTCAATTTGTGTTTCAACGAGGACGACCTAGTCGAATCAAATCACGATCGTTCTTGGAAGAGCCGGTATAACGTTTACATTACAAAAAATATAATTTTATTCCAATTGGTACAGCTGAAAAAAACTAAGACAGATATCTGCTGGTTACCTACTCTTAAGCTTACTTGCAACAATAAATCTGCGACCTTGCGAGCTACCTTCCGTCAGTTATCTGGATCATTCGCCATGTCGGACATGCTTGTAGGCATGTTTTTAAGTTTTACCTTCAATTTTTATCAATTTATCCTCAGTGTTCGCAACAAAATCCAGAAATTCTTGAAAGAACGCAATTGGGGCAACCAGGGCCATTTCCTACATTGATCTTCTTTGAATTGCGGCATCAGTGTCTGTCGGTATGAAACCAGTGGACACGATTTTCGCTTCCCGGCATGTCACCACAATATGCCAGTCATGGGTTCAAGCCCCGAGTGGACCGTGCTTTCATACGTAAGACTGATTATCCTGCTAAGGAGGAATAAGTTAGTCTCTAAAAGCCAAGCCCACTAGCGGTACAGGCAAGCCTTTACCGACAAAGGTTGTTGTGCCCAAGAAAAAGAAAAAGAAGAAGAAGACAAGTAATTTTATGTTTCACAGGAACTTTTTCACTATTTGGCCGGTTGCGTCGACTGCCCAGCTAAGCGAACGTAGCTATGTAGCGACATTTACCTTGTTGTCTTCATTTTCAGCATCATTTGGAGCTTCTTGTTGCTCAAGGCCGTCGGCCATTAGAAATCGGGCGGTCTTTCGATGCTCTGATTGTTGTCTGCTAGTGCCAATATGTTGTACACTTGTGCCTGTGCTAGTACAGGCTTATACGACGTCCACAAACTGCCGCACGATGTCCGTTTCCGTCACGCCGTGGTGTTGCTTCTAAACGAAGTTGCTTTACTTTTTTGGCCATCACGGTTAGATTTTGACTGACAGAGGTGTCACATTTTGTCTGCTGACACTTGCGGTACTATTATTGATACTGTAATTAACGTTTCATTAGTGCTTCACCCGCCATAAACCCATAAAAAATCGAAAAACTTTGTTCATTTTTTAAATGTAAACAGTGTATGATCTTTGTCTTTGTCTATGTAGTCATTAACATTAAACGCAAATTATTGTTTTTGATTAACTGTTTTCCTTTCAACATTCACATTTCCCTATTACATCTCATCGCTTTTTCTCACTTCATATAAACTTTCATCCCTAAACAAACGCCGAAACAAATCAGATTATGCTGTAACAACTCATAAAACACACATTCAGAGCCAAACTTCAACCAAACCCACTGACCGACTTGAGCAAGTAAAAAGTAAGCAAACACAAAAAAGCATCTCCAAAAAACACCAATGCCTCTGTTCCGTACCATCTGTTCACTCAACTTCCGGGACTCCGTCCCCGTGCTCAAACACCCAAACACATCGAAAAGAGAAAAAGCTTGTCGTCGCATAAAGCTCAGGTCATATTTACTAACTTCATTTCGTACACCGCCAGCTTTCTACTCTAACTCTCGTCTCGTTTTTTACTCCTCATTCCTTCCTACACTATGCTAAAGAACTACTGCGCGGAGTCGGGGGAGGGCGAACAACATGAGCACATGAACCTGAACGGCGCAACATACTTTGCCGAGCTGTTTTGTTTGCTCGGGCCCACTATCCCCCGTGCCCGAGCACCAGAAACAAGTGCATGCAATGAAACATTCATCTACTTCTGACTCGAATCTGCCTCATCTCGGTGTGGCTCGATGTATCTTTTTTCCCTTTTTTCATACTTTTCCGTTCCGGCCAAACATATAGAATGTTTTACTTCTTCCTTCCCTCCTCCCATGGCCAAACCGAAACACGGCCAAAAGTTTCCCTGTACACGGTCGCTGTACAGACTGTTTAAGTTTAAGCCCGTGAACGTGAGCGTGTTTTCTTAGCTTTGCTAGCTGCCAACTCCTCTCCAAAAAAAAAAACGGAGTAGGTGGAATAGCTTTTTCCCCCATCCAAACTGGCACACAGCATAAATATGCTTGCCGGTTCATTTTTTTTTGTTCGTTTTTTACTGTCACTGCTTTCTTTCCCCCCGCGCCCAGCAAGTAACCAACTTTTTCCCTTTTCGCCCATATCTTTGAACAAGCGACGAACCCGGCCTGGCTGGTGGCGGTGGCACACAAACACAATTTTCACTATAAATTATGATAATGTTTGGATTACTGTGCTCGCACAGCGCACGGCTTGGCACAGTGGCATCATGTGTGCAAAGTGGGAGAAAAACTGGTCGTTTGAAGTGTTCAGCCATCGAATGTACGAGCAACACGGATTCAAGACGCGCGCGTGTGCTAACGTCGCTATCGTCGCCACCTCGTGTGGTGGACGACGACGTGAGGTTTGGAAGGGGGGTTCCGTCACTGGTTGTTTAATTTGCGATTTGCATCTAGTGTAAGACGGTTGTATTTGCATATGATTTGCGTACACAATACTACTGCCTGCTAGAGCGTGTGTTTGTGTCCAGATGTGTGTGAATGTACTCTGGGTACTGGATTATAAACACTCGTACCTCGTACGCTTTCTTCGTTAAATACACATTTATAGTGAATTATTTTACCATAAAATTCATATGAGATAATTCTCCAAAAAAGCCATAAAAATACATTTCCATTTACACATTTCAATGTGCTTTAAAAATGCTTGATAAAATTAAAACATTCACTTGCGCGGTGCACCAACATAAAGAACGAACCAAACAAATGCAGCCCTCTTAAACTTGTGCTGCACAAAAAAGCAATCGGCACTGTACCGATTTCAAACATGATTATCAGGTCGGGAGAATATTTTTATTTCATTTCGTTGCTGCAAGCCCGTTCCATTGTGGATGTTCTGAAATTTCTGCAACTCTGCGCCCCGCTGCATGTGAGGTTTCGGAAATGAAGCATAATAAAAGCGCGCTCGAAAAAGAAAATAAAGCAACAAACAAACATCCAAATAAATACAGCCGAGCACCGAGTGAAAACAAAATAAGGAGCCGAAAAGTACGAATGGCACGAAC
Organism: Anopheles coluzzii; assembly: GCF_943734685.1. Classification (NCBI taxonomy): domain Eukaryota; kingdom Metazoa; phylum Arthropoda; class Insecta; order Diptera; family Culicidae; genus Anopheles; species Anopheles coluzzii. The sequence continues at coordinate 118,998,891 of NC_064670.1, read as the reverse complement.
AGACACGCGCGCGTACACTCACAAAATCCCTCGGCTTTTTTGTATAGGACGAAAGAAAAAGTGGACCTATTTTCATATGTCGTCTGTTTTTATTTATTCAATCTTTGCGCGCGCGCCCGTGTGTTTGGCGTTGGTGTGTGTGAATTATTTTTTTATCACTTTCCTGTTTTAAAAACATTCCACCCATCGATCATGCGGTACCGTTTGCATATTTTCTATTTTCTCAAACCCGTCCGTTGCGTTTGTCCGAGTGGCCTTTTCGGTCGCCGCTTCCAAAAGCAATAACATATGCGCGGTTGCATATTTTTATTTCCCAAAAACGCCTAGCATTTGAAGCGATTGCAGTTGCAGTAGGGAAAAGCAACTGAATGCTTTGCATTTCGTAATGCAAGTGAACGGGTAGGTCTTTGTAGTTGTATTATTTATGGGTGCGTTTGAAATACGGGAAGATAGAAGCATCGTTATGATTTTAAAACAGCAGGATGTGCGGTAATTGAGTTTGTTTTGTATAAGAATGTGCAAATATAAGCACAAGCTGACATAATATAATTAACAATAAATAAAAGCTCCAGCAGAGAGGCAGCAGTAAATTACAGCGATTGGCAAAGCACATATTCTCACAGTAATATGCTAAATCTTTTGAACAGTAATTACATTAAAATCTCGCGTAATTCGTTTGGTTTACAAACTCATCCTGCTTCAACTGCGCCCCAATGCAATGCAAAAGCGCTACATGTTTATCTCACCCCGTGACGTTAATAACGTTGACATCTGTCACCCGTAATAAAGCCATCCCGTGACACGATCTAATCAACGGTTGAGTGACATCTCACTCATGGTCGGAAGAGCACTGCGGCACGACACCCAAACCATTTCCTCCATTCGCTCCGGAAGCTGAACAGTGAGCATAATTAGCGAAACAAAACGCTCGCGGATGTGACCCGAGCCCAACGGGGCCGGCACGGAGCAAACATCCGGCAAAGAAGCACCAAGGAAGGAAACACTTCCAACAACCGGGGAGCGGTTGTTTTGTAGCAAATTGATTTCAATCGCAGGTGAAAGCAAATTCCGGTGCTGACAATCATAAACTGTGCCGGGCAGAACATGAGGCCTGCAATGCGAAAGAAACACTTCTCCCAGTCTGCCCGACGTGCCTGCCTGCTCCGGTGTATTGATTTTATGTAAGCACCTTTTCCCTTGGCCCCACCATCAGTGTGAGTGATGAGCAGAAGGGAAGACGATACATTGCCCGCTTGACTACGTAACAGGCAAAACTAATTTATCCCTTCAAGGCAAAATGTCGATGGCGGTGATGCTGGTGGTGTCTTATTGATCTAGGCATTTATAATGCAAATATCTGCATTATGCTTTGGAGACGGTCGGTATTCGGTCGGTTGAGTCGCAGCAGGAGCAGTGAACGATAAATTGCTTCAGATGTGTTGGGTAGGTTGGAGGAACGGATGTTCAACAGTTACATGATATGTGGTGCTATAAAATCATTTATCGAACATGATCCTATGGCAAGAGTTCATCATTGTTCCTCTGTGTTGGTGTGAGAGATGACAGAGATGTAATAATGCGGTACTTTGTGCATGTAATAAGCTCAAATTAAATTTGTGTATGCTTACAGAACAAATGCATTTTAATAATTATTGAATTTGTTGAAGATTAATTCTGTCATGATCAAAAACAGCCGAGTTACTTATTTTTTGTTTCTATTCCAGTCACAACTTTTACTAAAAATAAGGCTAGTTCGAAGGAATGATTGTGAAGTTACTTTCACTGGTGAAGTTACTTTGCTGAGCGCCTGAAGGTATGTAAAATGATGGTTTTATATATGCACGTAATATTGCTTAATGAAAGAAATTCTATGAATATGTTAATGCTTCTTATTAAACAAATGCAGCAAAATACCAGCGTGTTTTGCCTACTATCAGGGCAAGCAAGTATAGTAAGGGTTACACTGAGATAGAAAAATAAAATTACCCAACGATGTAGTATACATTTAGGCGCATGTGTCTGAATAAATTTCCAATCTGCTTCATCCAAAAGAAAACCCTCATTGAAAGCAGCCATTTTTCAACAACAATTTCTCAGCAAACGAACACCATTCCCGTGACCTTTTTTTCTCAGAAAACTCACTTACGTATCATCACACATCACCACTGTCAGCACGTGAGCGCAGGGTGGCCTGATGATATACCCGTAGCCCCCTTTTATTCTACCTTTCCAAATTAAGCACCAAAGCAGGAAGTCCGAGGGCAAGAGGTCGTTCTAAATATTTAATACACATCACATCAGCAAGCATTGGTATCGTAGGCTTCGAATATTACTGCTCACTGCACAAACACACACTGTAGGCAGGCGGGCGTGTCACAAACCAAACCGCACCCCGGCTTGACCACACTTTCCCAAAAAACCGGCTTCCTGTATGCATGCTTATTACAATGCGGCTGAAGAAGTGCACGAAACTCGAGCCGCCCTTGTCAAAAGCGCGCGTCACGCCGTTGTTGCATCTTGAAGATGCTTTCGAGCTTGGCGTTGCTGATGGTGCAAGTTGATAGTGGCCGTGATGCGGTGACACATCGGGCATAAACACGTGTGCGGCAGGTGCTTCAGAGCTGCGCACGCCCCATGTCTTTCCTTCACAGAGCGCACAGGAGTGCATTCTCGGGTGCCAGAAGTTTATCTTTCTCATTTATCTTACATCAAATTACTGTTTGCTTTTCTGCAGTGCCGTTGGTTTGGGTATGGGCTGCACTTGTTTTGTGACCGAAAAAAAGGGAGCGTCTGTTCTCCCAGCCGGTTCGTGGCGCTGGTGCCGAGTTCGTGCGTAATTGTGTAGTTGGTGAAGTGTCGTAAAGCAAAAGAAAATCTATTAAGCCGAGGGGGTATGGTGATGATGCATAATGGAATCTTTTAATGGTTGTTTCAAATTCTTTCTTTTGCACAGCAAGACGTACATTGTTCAACGTACAATTCCTTAAGGACTGTGTAAACGTATAACTTTTAGATTTTAATGAAAATATACCTTATTTTAGTCCAAATGGAATAAATGCCAAACGTTTCAGTACATTTTAACAGCTCTCTTTTCAACGATAAGCGTTCAATCAAATTGTTCTTATTTTATTGAATATTCTTAATAGGTAATGCACTCAAAAGCTTTAAGCTATAATGTTCACAATAAATTAAAGGAAAAAATCGTCTTAAAAGGCATTTAAATTTAAACGACCGCTTTGCAGCTGTAAACCGGCGGATCTGCTCTCATAATTTGTTTTTCATGTCTCCATAAATCAGAAAATGGATAAAAGACATCAGCCCGTTTTAGTAGTCCTTCTCGGTAGGGGCTTAAGAAGCCAAATGTCTCCTTCCACGTTGATTACACTAGGGTATTGCGCTAACCTAAGTGGGAGGATTAAAGAGATGAGGGCAGCTGGCAAAGTGCTTTTTATTTGAGGTACGTTCAGACTACCTTAACAAAAACTATATTTATATTTATTTACATATTTAATCCTACTATGTTCCAATAAATGCAGCATCAATTGCAAAACTCACTTCATCAGCTCTCAACCTTTTAAAGAGCCATTTAATATTAAAGCATTCGAGTTGGTTGGTGCATACCTCATAAGCATCCCTTCACGAGCATGTCCGAAAGTTAAAAGCTCCATCTTTACCTTCGACCCACAAGGTGTGTTTGCGGTAAGCCCATGCTCTACACGAGGTGAGTTTCTTCCAAGTAAATAACCATATACAATCGAAAGGCATTACGAATTCATAATATATTTGTTCGGGTGCTTGGTGCACAAACATCTAGCCATTTCGTGCCACCGGGTTTTTCCCTTTCTGCCCGCAAACGGTAACGACCCAGCGCGCCGCAACTGTCGGTTGCAGGTGAGCGAAAGCTGCAGTAACAGCGCACACCGGTGAATAAAATTATCCAAAAATGTATTATTTACGCTCAGTCACAACCAGACACACGCATACTCGCCCCACAGGAAAAATGGGAGAAAATGGGTTTGCTCCTGTCGGAACCCACTTCAATGAAAGCTTCCGTTTTATCGTACAGAGTGGAAAAGGCATACCTCATACTATTTCTTCTTCTTCTTTTTACGGCAGCTACCGATGGTTTCCGTATGACCGAAATTTCGACCCAAAGCTAGCATTTGGGAAGCGAAAGCTAAGAAGCGAGGTCGCAACCGAGATTTACCACAAAGTCACAGGAGTGGAACGCTCACGAACGCAAAATCAAAACCACAACGAGCTTCACGAGGCTCGGCAATTGCAACAAAGGCAAATTAATTTCGGTTTGCATTAAGACATTCTTAACTGTTCAAAGGAATTACCTTCTCGTTTGAGTGGAGCACTTTGTTCGGCTCAAATGCAGCAGCAAATGCAGCAGCTATTTTAAAATTGCAGATGGAACCTATACCCTGTGCAGGAGTGTCTTTGCTTATGGTGAGGTGAAAAGTCGGTACGGTATTTTAATATTGCAAGATAATTGTTACAGCTTCTAGGGTAGCGTATATCAGCATGAGATGGTAGCAATTCCGGGCTATCAAATACAGAGAAAATCTCAACATCACTCAGTGCCTCAAATGGGTTACAACAGCAGCTACAAAGGGCATAAATAATCGTATTTTGTTAAGTGAATTGCATAACTTTAGGCGAGCTCGGGATCATGCGTCGTGAAAAAAGCGTTTGAAAGTCATACAAACGATCCCTTTCAGAGAATTGCCTTACAAACGGTGCTCAAAACGGGCCTGTATCTAGCAAAACTAGCTCTCATGTAACCAACGATGATGCTTACACTAACAAACCAGAGCCCTATTTCCAATATTCACAAGTATGCAACCATCCCTATCCATTCATCAAAATGGTAGGCAGTGCAAAGAAATGTAAGGCTTCCACTCCATCCTCTACTTAAACATCGATGAGAGCCCAAGTTACTGCGCATTTTCCACATCGATAATGCATGAAATAGAAGCGCACCGTACGGATATCGAGTTCCACACACTGGACTCATAATGAGCGGCACTTCTTGTGCAGAAAATCAAATCGAATCAGAAAAACATTCTGTTACGTTCAGTTCGCCCTCACTGATTCCATTCGCTCGGTTGGCTAGAAACCCTCTCTCTCTCTCTCACATGCTCTCTATAGCCCAGGATCGTTGCATAAATCCTAGCAAAATCAATAGCGATAAAAATGGTAAGCTGACAGCTTCCACAGTTCCCACTTTGCCAGAGAAACGGTCCTGCCACTGCCACCGGTCCCCGTAATGAATATTCATTGCACATACGCATGTGGATCTGGGCAAGGGAGGCAAAATCAAACACACCGTTGTGCTCAATCCCGGCCACAGTCTCACAGTCTCAGTGAGGCGTTCGGTTACGATTAGAAAGAAACGCAAGTGTAAAGCTGGAAGCTTCACGCTCGATCTGTCCGATCGAACCGGGTCGTCTTTCGCATTTGCATCGCAGCGTCAGGCAGTGGTACGCGTTGGGGCTCGACCCAGGGCCTGAAAGTGGGGACGGCACGGATTTACGAGCGGCCTGATCCATAAATGCAAAGGTCACAGCCGCATCGCACACCGAGCACAGGCCGAGCGCAAGGGGCACCCGGCACTCATAAATAACGCAAGATAAACTGACACGTTCCGTTTTATAATCTTACCTCCTACGTCAACTGGAAAATGAGTATCGAGAGTGTTTTGTGCATCCCCGCCCTCATGCCGATATGCTTCGATCGATTTCGGGCAAACCGTTTTGCTCTGCCTTACCCGACGGTTCGGCCTTCTTCCGATGAAACGAACGGGGACAGGGAGTGAACTTTCTAAGCTCAGCAAATCTACCGGCCCTGGGGTTTTTGACCCCTCCCCCCCCCCCCCCTCCCCTGTAGAGCCAGGCCGTTACAAATATCCTTACAAATCCTACACGGCTGAAGACGGCCGCGCTCCGCTGTGTTGTGAAACGTTTGTTTGCTCCTGCATCAACACAGATACTGCTCACCGTATGGTGAACGAAACCTGCCCCGCTTAGCTTGACTCCCTGCAGCGTTTAATCATCACCTTTATGGCAAAGGTAACGCTAACGAGGGGGGCGAAGCTGTGGGTTGGTAATCTTCCTCCATAACACATACACATCCATCAGGGAATCCAGATGTGTGGGGGTGAGGAAAAAAAGGTACGCAAAAGCTCTACAAATAACATTTTCAGTGTTGGACCATTTACTATGGTTTGTTTAATAAGAAATATTATACATGCACGAAGCTTTTAGTACAGCAAATTAAACGATACTTTAATCATGTTGTCACTTTTTACGCCTAAAAGGTATGCAATCCACAATGCACATAGTATGGCAAAACCATGGTAAATGATTATTTTCATACTAATGTTATAACATTAAAGCATTTTATCCCACAACCGTACGCCATGAAGTTGTTCCCGATGTAAAAATATCTCCCCCCTTTGAAGGGAACATGAAACCGGAATCACTGTAATCGTTTCATACACGAAAACGGGTAAATACTTAACGCCCTTCTTTATGTCAGGAAAATTCACTTCAAGCTTCAATAGCTGTGTAGCTTAACCCCTGTTTCCAGTCCTCCGGTTTCTTTATTCTCAACATTTCACCGTTTTTCGTTTTGCGATCCCACACCAAGGTACAACACCTCCGCAGCAAAGGTGTATAAGAGTAACATTCGTTAGCATAAATCTCCCCCAGCGCGGCTGGTGTTGCTGCCGTGTTGGACGAGAAAATTGATTTAAAGTAAAGTAATCCCTTGCCAGCAGGGTGCAACCTTTCGGGATGCGAACAGTTTCACCGAGGTGAATGTGTGTGTGTTCACGTTAGGAAAAAAGCTTTACCTTTCTTATCCAATAGCAACTACTCCGCTTGTGTTCTTTTCTTTCTCTGTGGCTTCTCAACCGATTGCAGTGCTTTCGCGTAGTTGAGTGTATTTCTTCGGTTTCTTACCTTTTTAAATTTATCTTTATCATACATTAAAGCAGTAAAGGGAACCCCCACGGAACAGCGCTCACCCTGCACGGTGAAGCAGGCAGGCAAACTGCTGACGTCTGACACAATCTGCTCGTGGTGCAGTGCCGTAACCAAGACCTGTAGCCAAGTTTACAAACTTTATCCCACCAGCCAGGCCAGGCAGACCAGGCAGGCAATCCATCTTTGTACCTGATAGTATACCGCCGCCAATGCGGTTGTGCTTAAGGAAAATCCAATTTTCTTTATCTTAGTAAACTTGCTGTATGTGTTTTTTTTTATTTTATATTTTTGCTTCGCTCAACTTGTTGGGCTGCTTTCCCTGGTTTTGTTCCATCGTCCTAGTACTTCTACCATTGCAGTCTCTGGGCGTCGTAGATCTCTCGAGCTCTCTCTGCGTAAAGTTTTATGTTTATCTTATGAAAGTAATTTCAAACATGAAGCTTTTCAGGGTGCTGTGGAGATGAGTTGCACGTGAAGATGATAAAAACAAAATGTATTTCAATAAAATTTATTCGAAAATTGTAACATTACTCTTAATATAAAGTGATAAAATAGCAGTAGGAGTAGTTTCCATGCCTTGTGTAGCCAAAAGTAGGTTGTAATGGTTCCAAAATGACTTGTGAGTATCACAATTCGAACAATTTGCTCAAGTGTTTTTACATTTCTGCCTGTCGAAAGCGTCAAAAACTGAACAAGAAATGAATTTATAATGCCGTTGTTAGTGTTGTCACACTATCTGCCTCCTTCTAAAAGAAATAATTTCCCTTTTTTATGTCCCACCTTGCCATTTTTCAAATAATCGACCAAACAAAAAACAGGAGCTGAAAGTTCCATTTCCAATACATTTTAACTTTCTCACAACCCTGCCACGGACAGCAACATCAGTAACGGACAGCTCCAGCAGGATACAGTTGATTCTCCGTAAAAAAAAAACGATCCTTCGCTTCGGCATCGGAATCAAACATCGGAGGGTAACTTGGACGTATTTTGAATATTTCACCAGCGTCACCAGCGGCCGAATGAGCCAGTCAGTTTGAAAAAGGTTTCACATCGGGCTGCCCCCGCCTGGCCTGAAACGCTTTCCATGTTATTTGGCAGCACAGGCGAACCTGTCAACCATGCAGATGTGTTATGTGTAGGGCTTTCGGTTCGAAAGTTCCCCTGCTCCCCCCTTCTTCTGTGCTGCTCATTTCATGTCGCTTGAATGTGCAAAGTGCGCCACTCAGAAAAAAAAACGGAACGGGGTTTTGCTTTCCACTGTCAAATTAAGAACTTTCGCTCATTTCTAATGCGTGTGCGGTTTTTTACTAGGGGTTTAATACGACCGTGGTATGAGAGTTGGGCGGAGGAAACCCTTCTTAAAGTTTCACTCAAACCGACAGACCAGCGAGCACCAAGAAAGTCAATGGGAGATGATTGAAATGAAAAAAGTTTTCCTCTTCCCCCCACGTTCACTTGGTGCGCAGTAAAAACAACTGAGAGCGTACCGGAGACGACTTAACTTCGTGACGTGAACGCACATACACACACAAACACACACACAGACATACACAATCGAACAAATACAGAATCTTTCGCTTGTGTCTGGATTTCCGGAATCAAACGAAACAAACGAGAGCTAACACTCGAGACAAGTAGCGTAGGTTCCTCCCAGGCACAGTCCACAGTCCCGGAAAGCCACTCACTGCTTTCACCCAGACCAGCGCGCCATTTCCACCCTGCTCCTATCGGAAGCCGAGAACGAGATGTTTCACTTTTCCGCCTTTTCCATTTGGTCGCTTTTTGATGGTATTATTTTCTCACTTGTTCGCTTCTCAATCGCTCGGTGTGGATGTGGATTTGAATCGCTGCGAAAGTTGCTGTTCCATCTTCGCATCTTCGCTTTCCAACAGCATCATGTCGGATTCGAATTTGGTTCGATCGTTGCCGTGCCCTCGGTGGACGTGTATGAGCGATGAGAGCCGTTTCTTGTCGAGGTGAGTTTGAGGATTGTGCCACTGGCTTTCGCATCCTCTTGCACAGCACCGGTACCGTATTAACTTTCCATCATCCTGTCTCATCTAAATCTCGTTCTATTTGGCCCCACTTTTTCTTCCATCCATCCATTCATTGAACCGTTCTTGCCCGTTTGCCTCCCAAATGCCTTTCCAATACAGCTGATCCGGATGATGGATTTGGTGAAGCAATTTGTTTGGTAGAGGAAGAATAAATCAACACCCCACCGCTCGTCCATCCGGCCCGGTGGCAAATAAGCAGTAGCATAAGCAAATGGGAAGTAAATAAATGCCCTGCACACGTAGGTAAACTTTGTGTTTTGCGCGGGAGAGGCCGTGCTGGGCACGGGGAAAGGCCCAACGCAAACAAGAACGTCGTTTCTTGTGCCTTTGTGGAGGGAAAAAAGGTGTCTCATGTTTCTGTGTTATTTTTCTCCTTTTTTGCCATTGAGGGTGGTGTAAATTTGTCAGGTCAGGAGGGTAATGGAGTAGTACAGTGGCACAATTTTCAAAAGCTTTCGTACACTGTACGCGCGCCCGCCCGTTTAAATATACGTTACGAATGGAGGCGCCTGGTGGTGGAAAACTTCCTACGAAAAAACGTAGCAAAACGCCATAAAACTCTTCCAAACAAATGCCATTCTTTTTCTGTCAAACCTCCTTCAATTGGGTGGGAAGCCTCCTGCGCAAAAAAAAGCGCCCGAGTGACGGAAAATTAACTCAATTGTCCCCTCGCGGTAGCCTGACGAACGGTTTCCATGTAAATTAAGCTGCCAAAAATCGGAAATGGACGTGCACGAGCAAATACTCCGACTTCAGGACCGCCCGCCGGCTCTAACCGGAACGGAGAAGCAACAAACGAGCTTTGAGTAATTTATTTGACATTACTTTTCACGCAAAGTGTGGGAGGGATGAAATGGAGCGAGTGCTTTAGTGGGGGCAAGGTTTTTTTTAATGGGAAAAGGCACAGAAGGATCAACGGAGAGGGTTTTTCGTTGGCCTAATTCTTGGATCGTAACAAATTAACGTCCATTGAAACGCGGCTGCCCACACGCTGAGCCGGGTCGCTGTGTGTCGTGTGAGAGCCTGAAATTTACATTAGTTTCGGTCTCGACGGTAACTTTCGACGACCCTAATTGGACCCGCTTCTTTCGGGGTGGGGTGACGGATAGATAATCAAGCAAAGCTAATTGATGGTTCGAGCAGGAAGGACTGCGACTGCACAGACAGCGTGTGAGAGTGGGTTCGATGTTGAGTCTTCGATTAATAATTCAAATAGTACGTTCATCCAGTAGTCTCGGTCTCAAACAAGAAGCTATTCTACTAGGTAAGGGTTGGTTTTGGGACACTTTAAAATATAGAGTTGGTTTGTAGTATAATTGTGAATGTAACTCAATGTGCATAAAATATGTTTTGGAAGCTATTGTGGCTGCTGTCCAGCTGTTGTTGGTAATAATAAATATATAAAGTAGTGAGAATGAATACAACAAAATAATGATATTTAAATAATGCTGTAGGCAAAGAAAGCAATTTTTATAGTTTTAATATCAAAATAACTGTTGAATTAACATAAGAAAAATAAGTAAAACTCTAAAAGTCATAAAAAAATGGCAGCTAGTAAATCAAGACTGGCATCTTAGTGGATAGTAGTACATAGCTTTTGCAACAGATGGCGCTTTAACGACAATATCGTTTTTCGTTACTGACATCCTTCTTTTAAGGTGTGTGTATCATTTACGTGAAGCTATGAGCCATAAGTTGGATGTAATATATCGCTGCTACTTGGTAATTTCAATCTCAACCTATAAATTATCATTATTTTTTCTGACCAATTGTGACCTTAAAACATTTTCTATGATTCTCATTCTTTATTCAAACAATCAAATAACAAAGATTTCTTACAATATTCTCCTAACCAAGCAATATTATCATCAATTAGGGGAGTGCTTTTATATGTTCCATGCGTGCTCATGTACCTTCCAGCTGCACCTGACCTTCAACTGCTTGACTCGCAGCAAACACTCCTTCCCAAACCCGAACCAAACTCGCAAACACCGCTCCTCTCCACTCAAGTCTTCTACCAGCGATGCATTTCATTCTTTCCCAATGCGATGGCAATAAAATTCCATTCGATCTCCGGCGAACCCGCTGGCAGGCCGGAATACTTGAACCTCATTTTTGCCGGCAAACGGAGTGTAGGAATTTCTTCATTAAATTCTTTTCTCACGCCACCAATGGCACAAAATGAGGTAGCTTTCATAGTAGTGCCTCGCAGCAAAGGAAACCTTCGATGCGGGATGTATTATAAGCACTTGGAGATGGCTCAACCTTTCAGCACACTAATTAAACGATTGGTTTGAACCCATTCCAGTGCTCGGCTACGGTGATGTTGCTGGTCTACTTCAAACGCACAGAAAGCAGAAGACATTTCTTCAGAACTCCTTCACGAACATTGCCAGAAAGGGGTGAAACCAAACGGACGCCGACCTTTCTTTCCCTCTCCCCGGTTTAATTGACTTACCTTTGAGAATGTGCAGCAGCAGAATGCCCTGGGCGAGTCCGCGTACATCCATTATTGGTTTTGGACGCGCCCGCCAACGGCATAGACGTGTGCGTGGTTGGGCCCCTTCTGCGCGCGTACTTTTCACTCCACTACACTGTGCAGCGACGGACGGTGTTCGACGACCCTCCTAATGGCAGCCGAGCACGATAGCGTTACTTCTCCTCACCAACCCCGCTGAACGTTGCTACACCTGTCGGTGCATTGTTGGGCTGCTGCTGTTGGTTCGTGCCAGCGGAAACATTTCGCAGTTAGGCAGCACGGAATGGCAGCGTTGCACCGTTACATGTTGCACCGCAGGCAAGAAGATGAACCTTCTTCTGGTTTTGTTTTCCCGTACCACACTCGCAAAACAAATGCCCAACCACTGGGGGCTAGTTTATTTATGGAATTTTAAATGTTATTTGCTCGCAGAAATCAATCGTGGCAGCAGTGGTTACTCACAAGACACACAGTAGCTGCATTCTTATACACTCACACGAACACTTTTTCACAGAATCGCCATCGAGCGAGAGCAAATGCCAATTATGCTTTGACAAGCTCGCAGCTAGCAACCAACCTACTTCCTTCCTTTTCCGGCTCGTTTCTATCCCAATCACACTTCACTAAACTGGTGCGGCGTTTCAGTTTGGCGAACCTCTATTCTTCTTGCGTAATTAATTATTCAACTGCTTGACAGGACTGCTGCATGCGGGGGGGAAGGTTTTTATTTTCATTCTCTTGGCTTTTTTCACTTCACACTGCCACGGAGCTTTCTTCAACACTGACTGATTGGCACACTTTTTTGTACTCACTCTCTCTTTCTTTTATTTTTCACCCTGTTTCAACATCACTTCTGCACTGCACCGTTTTGTGTGTGTGTGTGTCTACACTGCCACGCTAAAATGATTAAGGAAAGTAAAAAGAACAAAAAATTTAACCAAAACCTTCTCAAACACATACAGCAGAAAAGGTAAAATCTCCGCACTGTGTGAAGCACTTAGGTTAGATGCTGCTAACCGTGGTTAATTATCGAAAATCAAACCAATCAAACTTTTCGTACATTAAGAGGAAGAAAAACGCGAATCAATTTGGTCTAAAAGTAAATAGAAAACTTCTTTTCGGAATAGATTTTCGTCAGGCGAGTCAGCGTTTAAAGTTAGTTAGTCAATTCATCGACTTCTTAGTGAAAGTGCCTTTTTTCTTGGTTATGTTTCATCAATTATTTGTCTTTTTTTAGATGTTTTAGTTGTGTGCTCATTTTAGAAGTTATTGTAGTTTGCGTGTACGCGAAGAGTTTTATCCCGCATTAGGCCCACTGCAGTGTATCTTCCAGTTTTTTGCTGCAAAAAAAAAGAAATGAAAGAGAGAGAGAAAGGGTGTATGATAAGAAAAAAGAATTATTTAATTCTTCTTGTCTGTAGTTCCAACATTTAGTTCCCCCCCTCCGTCTGCCATCACTCCAAGTCGGCCGGTAAAGTTAAATGAAACGAAACAGTTGCGATGTTTGACTTTTCGTACTGGGCGTACGTCAGCGTACTTCCTGCAGCTCACCCTCCCCCCCCCCCCCACCACTCACCCGGAAGAGGATGGAAAGAACAATCTTACCCGGTTTCCGAAACAATCCGAAAGGAATTAAAAAGTTCTTTACCGAGCACCGAACTGGCTGGTTGGAAACTAAACTCTTCGTCGGCTTTCTCCAAAATCCCCCTCGGGAGCGTTTTAGCACGAAAGGTAGAGGAGAAATGGTGGTACGGCATTTGCATTTTGATGCAAGTATTAATTCGAGTGAAAGACATTGACACACGCACACACACACACACACACACACAGGCAAACAGCCACACAAACGAGTGATATAAAGCAGCATTTACCCAAGTTGTGTGAGTGAAGCAAACTTTCTGTCGAAATAAATCCTACTTATGCTTGGTGTGCAAAGTTTTCGCTCCACCTTTTTCCGACCGGCAGAGAAATGCAGGAAAGCCCACGCGCCTGAAAGGTATGCAAGTTTTGCGTAAATTTATGTGCGCTTCCTGGTACAGAAGAAGAAAGAAAAAAGGCACTCGCACAAACACACACACAGGGACAATTTCTTTCGCATGCAAATCGTCTGCGTTCGTAATGAGCACAGTTTTCGTCAGACTGGCACATTAGTATGCCATACCGTTGATGGAAGACACCCGTTGCTTATCGTACAGCAGGCTGTCGCCCAAACACGCTCGGGCTGGTTTCGATAATTAAGCTAGACAAACTTCCCCCAAGCCGGCACTGTGCACGACAATGGGAAACAAATGCAACTTCGCATTGTGATGAAATTTGAAATTGACTGGTTGCGATGATGGTTTACATTGCTTGCGTACAGTTGCAACATTGCTGCATCGAATGATTGTTTCCTGTTGTCACCTTTCGAAAAGACACAAGAATCCATTAAGAACGTCGGAACGTGCTGCACTCGATCGCTCATAATACCCGGCAAAGCAAACTTTCCATCCCGGGAATGTAAAAAAGCGTCTCCCATCGCCCATCGCTGCCACGGCGAGCTGAAACGTACGCAGCGACGACAAAGTGCTTTTATTTGTCAAACGGATTACTGGCGGAAGCGTACACCACCCAGACCGCATACCACCGCAATCGAAGGAAACACATTCGGCATTGCTTGCCTGCTGTTTGCGGAACGTGATTTTAAGCCGAAGCTCATTCGTCTTCGATTTCGAGCTGCCCCGCACAGCTGCACGAGGGGCGAACAGTTTCCGTCGCTGGCACGACGAATGGGGTTTTTGGGCAAAAATGTGTCTGTTTGTGTGTGTGTGTGTGTGTGTGTGCTGCTATGTTTTTCCTTCATTTCTTTTTCACCTCACTTACAAAAGATGCTTTCTACCTTTCTACTCCCGCGTTAAGGTTAAGGCGAAAGGAATATAAGCAAACACGGATACAAATGGGAAATTGATCTATGTTTTCATCGTGTTCTTCCGATGTCTTGGTCCCGCCGGGGTTCGCCCATTTTGTTTGTCACAATCAATCCGTGTGGCGTGATGCCAGCAGCAAACGTGTGATGGCGGTAGCTACCTTTGTCAATTTAAGCCCCGTAGCTCTATGTATGTATCCCTATGTTTGTGTGTGCACGCAGACACACAAATGGCAACGGTTTTTGACGAACCTTTTTACCGTACGTTAACAGGTAATCCCGCACCGACGTGAATGCTTTTAACGAGACGCTTCCTTGTTGCGGAGCGTTTAAAATAGGTCAATGTAGCATTTTCTAAGAACGCGATTGCTAGATTTTAGGTGTTTGCGTGTTTTAGTGCTTATTAATTCCGTGTGATTATTGAGAGAAATGAAAATAGCGCCCAAAAGGTAGGCAATCTGCATTAAGCATGTTGAAGCGTTTCTCTGTAGAATTATGATTACTAACAGCCCCTCAAAGATAGGCACTCTGCATGACACGAACGCATGTTGAAGCGTTTGTTTAAGGAAAAATAGGACCAAAGGCAGTATTGTCAAGAATAAATGAAGCAACAAATTCAATTTAACGAATTATGAACTGCAGAATATAAGAATTTGCTACAGATAATTGAAATAAAACAAAATGCTTACGTTAAATTCCATAATGTTACTGTTGAAATTATTTTTTTGATTTTTCTTTGAAAGCTGCAGCTTGACTGCAATTTTACACGATGCCAAGATTCAGAACTCTTGTTTTTATTTTACTCACTCTGTACTATTTTCAGACAGCTGCCTTCCGACACCCTCGTTGTATGCGTAGCAAACGTTAGTAATCAAAACTGCTTCCTTTCCAAATGAGAACTAAAATCCCATTAACTTACGAAAATGTAGTGCACTCCCCCGTGAAGCTACGCGATGCAAGACGCCCGCCAAAACGGCCCAGATTACACTGTACCTGTACATTTCTTGGCGTTCCAAAGGAAAGTTGCAGGCACAGTACAGGCAAGCAGGGCTGAGCCGTACAGGGGTAGAAACTGCATAATAAATCTATCTCAAGTTTCGCGAGGAGCAGTTGCTGCCACTGGTGTACAGTCTACGAGTACAGTCTGTGTGTTTGACGATGTACCCCTGTGTGTGTATGTGTGTATATATAATAAATTAATCTCTTGACAGTTCACGGCACACGGCTCCCGCTGGTGAGCTAATTGGAGCGAAAATTAAGAACCAACTTCTGTGCTGTGTAAACACACACAGCCAGCCAGCGCCGAGTCGTGCGATGAATGAACGATCCCGGCACACGCAAGTAACTCTGGTAAGCTGATCGGTCGGTTGCCACCGCCATCAAGTGCGGTTGGCTGGTTGGCGGTTTTGAAAATGCATTTCCACCATGGCCGCATGCCGTGCTTGTTAAGCTTTGTACAGTGCCAGTAAATCTCTCCCGAGGATAACTCAGCCCACCTCCCCTTGGGGCAAAGCGAACATCGTGGCTGGGCTGTACTTGGCTGCTGCAATTTACGAATTCTTAAGAAGTTCGTGAGCATCCCTCGCTTTACAGCATCTTAATTTAAGTACAACTTTGCTAAAGAGATTACTTCAGGCGTTCAAATGCTCATAAAGTGAGAAAATCCGTTAAACATTTCCCCAACGTTTGACTGTAAATGGAAGATTTTAATCTTAAATTTCCAACCATTGCCAAACCATGTTTCATTTTCGTAGCGCTTCTGACACTGGCAATAATTTTCAATTAAATCAACAATTAACCCATCTTAAGCGCCTAAAACCTCTAATACACTCTAACTGCTGCTCGTATGCAACGGTGAACAAGTACCCCCGTATCAAAAGCCTGGCTGTAACGCTCGACTTGTCGCTTGTGTGGCTGAAGCCGAATACACTTTCAACTACCTGCTGCGATCGTTTACTATCACTCCCCTCACCAGTAGCACTGCATCTCGAGCTGCATCAACCTTTCAGGGGTTTTACACCCAACGCAGACGCCCGCTGACGCCAGGCCAAGCAAGCTGTGCAAACAGAACCGTTTTAGTTTTCAATCTAACTTAGATTAAATTTACCCTGAAATTGCAAGCCAATCTTATTACGCGCGCAAAGTTTAGCGATTGCTTCATCAGCGCCGGTCCGTAGCAAAGGGGGCGTGAAAATCGAACCCGCCCGTTCAACTGTGACTAGAACAGTGCGGAACGGTTCCTATGCTGCTGATTGATTGAGATGGGCTGCCGGGCAAAAAAGGGCTGATGTAGTAGCGAAAAGTAAATCTACACTTTATTGAGCGAAGTGTAAAAAGTTAAGCTGAAGCGAATGAAAGTGCAGTTGTATTCTGCTTTCGTCTAACAAAAGGTTGGCTTCAATTGGTGTGTGTGATATTTTTCAATGATTTTTTTAAGATATAAGAGCTAAAGCGTTTGTAGAACTTACACTGCAATCGAACTGAGTGAATGTCATAAAAAACATTTATTTACAAAAAAAAATTGCTCGAAAAAAGTCTCGAGCGAGGAACATATTATCGTGAAAAATATAGAAACACGCCTAAAGATATGCAATGTTGCACACATCTCGGGGTTAAAGGAATTATTTATCATTATTAAACTTCTTCTCTTCGTTTCAAACAAACAGAGTTGTTATTGATTCTATTAAGAGGAAAAAACGATCAATTATCAACTATCAATTACATCAAATCGTTCAGTTATTGAAACGATCAAACCATAAATACAAACCAAGTGGGTTCAATTGGTTGCGCATTACTTGTTGGCAAAACTTTGCCAATCAACCCCTAACCTGTACTTACAACCTACCACACACACACACACACACACAATCACACTGATGGAACACGCGTGCATTTACTTTTCAATTTCCCAGCAGCAAACCACTAGCTTCCCAGAAGCAACGGCACTAAACCTTTTCCCAACATCTCTCTCGGGAGGATCGTTCACGGATGATCAACTCGCACACAAAACTAACTTGCCGGTCCGCAACGCTCACACACGGCTGCACATGAGCTCACTCACCCCCAAAAAACAACCAAATCCCTAACCTGTCACCTACAAACCGTATTGGTCAAACAGGGTGATTTTTTTTTCTATCTGTCCCTGTTTCTCTCCCATTATCCCGTTCAAAATACTTCATAAACACCGCAAAACAACGGAAACGAGTTGTGCTACAACTTTCTTTGCCGACTGCCCCAACACTTGCACGCAAAACATTTACACAGCTGCTGACCTGCTTCGGGAAACAGAATAAAAAAAAGACGAAATAGGAAGTGAGGACAGGAAGTGCGGATCGAGAGTGCAAATGGCATTCAAACCAGCTCCGCATACGGTGACGGTCGGATGGAAAAAGTTCAACCAGCGGCAACAACACAATCCATCCAGCCTCCTACACACATAACCAAGCCCATCCAAAGCCCGAATGCGCCGTATTTCATGACCGCAAAAGTTAATCAAACAAACGAAACTCCAACTTCCCAATATGCTTCCCTCACATCCTGCCGCCGGTCGGTTGGACTGCACTTCCTTGTGCCTGAGCCAGTGCTTCTGCCATTGCTCGTAGCGGACGTTCCGGCATCCGGTTGAGGTTGGTCCTACATCTACATCTCACAGTGCTGAGACGGGAAATGAGTTTCCATAAATCTGACTTCAAGTGTGGATATTTGCATGTGAGGAAGGACAAAAAAATCGTTTCAGCAACGTTTCAACAGCTCAGCAAACTGCAGTGAAAACACATTCACAGCCATATTATGGTGAAGGTCTTGACTGGAAACCTTCCATATTTCCTGGTTAATTGAACTAGCCCTCGCCCGAAAAACTGATCCCCTTTTAACCATTGTGCTTGTTCTCCGAGTTCGATTTGAGTCTGACCACAGTTTATAAATTTCTTTCCAGCGGGACACTTTTCCGCTTTTTCTGCTCCGATATGCTAGCGATCATGCCGCATGCCACGAGCGAACGACTTTCAACGACCGCATCCATCTGTTTGGTCTCCGCTGCCAGCTACAAAGTCATCGTCTCCACTCAACGAAAAGGAAACAGATTTTCGTGCCTGCACGGATGCTTCTTCTTTTTTTTCGTTGCCTTGCCCTAACCCAATTCTTCCCGATACAGAGCGATGCTTCCTGCATGAATTTATAATGTCAACAAATGTGCGATCGCACACATTTGCCGGCGGTCGGTTGCACTCGAGACCCGGTCGTGTGCGCTGGCCGTAGACTGCAGGATGCACAAAATTCTCTTCGCTTGTGGTTGACTTTGCCTGCACGCCGGCACGAAAACGGTAGGCAAAGGGGGACTTTCAAACATTTATAGCACTTTGAATGTATGTATTTTGCAAGTGTTGCACTGTCAAGCGGTTGTGCAGCGGTGAATGAAGAATGCCCGGAAGGAATAGGATCGGCAAACCTAGAGCAGAAGCCTTCCAAGAGTTAGATTGAATAATTTTGCCAGTGCATAAGATAGCACACAAAACAATTTTGCTATTTCTAATGCATCGAATATTGAACAAGTTTGGTTCAATTTCATACTATTGTGTTATTTTCATTGCCCTTCTTTCTTAGTCGGCTTCATACGCGATTGTTTTTGCGACTGCTAAAAGTATGCAACACATATGTTTATAATATGGCTAAAGATTGCATACACTCAGGCGCTATCAATCAATTTATCTATTTTATGTACTTTTAGGTCTTTTTGTAGCTTTACAATGCCTACATTTAGGCGCATTGCAACGCTAATTTTTACGTGACAGAACTTTTCATGCTAAATCCCGAAAGAAAGCGCTGACACTGTATCTTAACAAAAAGTAAAAGACCCATATTTAATCAGAAAATGCCGGGTATTTTAAATCCTTCAGTAAAATTCCCCTTTTTTTACCAAACACGTTACACTCACCAGTTTATTTAAATTGTTTCTCGAAACTTTCAACGCTTCATAAATTATTCATAGCGGATATAAAACGATTCCCCTACAAATCATGCGCAATTTATGCCATTTATCATACGTTGCAGGTGGCAAACAAAAAAAAACTCCGTTAAGCTAGAAGGAATCACTTCTACACGGTGCACATTGGTGCACGTGGTGTTTAGCTTCCCGGTGGAGCTTTTGCCATACGTTTTCATTTATTTCATGCTACCCGCTCCTCGAATCGATTTTTATCAGCTCGGAGCATGAACATACACACACACACACACACATGACGCGACTGACTTGCTTGGCAGTGAAATGCAGCACCGGCAGTTCCAGCTGGCACCATGAAATGGCGTTTTGTGCATTTATAAACGCTGACGTGGCGAAACGCTGTCGTGGAATTGATTCAAATGTATCGATATCCTCCAGCATTTGCACCGGTGGCTGCCTGACCTAGAAAACGGCAACCCTTTTCGGTGCGCTTGTAATACCAGGCCATGTGATCTATGATCTGCTTTGACCCTCCCCCCAATGCCGCGTGCCGTGCTCTTCGTGGTTCGCGTTGAAGCTGACTGCCAGCCGAAACGATGGTCTGTCCACGGGTACTAATACTCGGGCTTTAAATGAAAGTAAGGTACGGGGTCAAACCCAAACCTGCACTGTACCGTAAATTATACGCTTTTTAATTTGCTCTGCTAACGATGCGCTTCTCTGTTCGTGTGTTTGCCCCTCTTACATCGTTCGTACGGTGGTTTTTTTCCACTTCAAAATACATGCATGTACCCAGAATCTCTGGTGGGTCATTGAGTGGAGGGACAGCCCTGCGAAAGGCCAAAGTTTTTCGTTGAGAAAAATTTATGTAATGCTGATTCACCTGCTACCGTAAAGTGTGGTGTGTGTGTGTGTGTGTGTGTGTGTGTGTGTGTGTGTGTGTGTGTGTGTGTGTGTGTGTGTGTGTGTGTGTGTGTATAAATGGACCAGAAAAGCATGCACCACGAGATAAGCAACATACTGCCCGAATGGGTTTGGCAACTTCGAACTAGCCCACATCTTACGACCTACCGATGGTCACAGTAGAACCAGCTTCCGCACACGACCGTGCTCCGCCACCCAACCTGGACGGGACCTCACACCCAGCCGCTGCTTTCTGCTCCAGGGATGCAGTTTTTGTTGCTCCTGCCTGCAACCCCAATACACGTGTACAAGTGTGGGAAGCAAAACATCGAAAGTTGCTGCTCGTCTGCTAATGGTGCGGAATGGCAAAAGGGGCTGAGCTTGGCAGCAAGCAACAACAAAAAAAAAACAACCTCCACCACTGCAGATTAAATCATGGCACAGCTGCTCATGGATGCAAACCGGCCGTGCATAAGGTCGTGCATAAGTGTACCCTTTTTCCCCCCGGATGCATCCGTTCCATTCAACCCGGCAGCACTTGAGGCTTCTCTCGCATCGGTGAGATGGCTCGTTATCGCAGAATTAATAAGCCATTCCCTTTATCGATCAGGGGTTGGGAAGTGCATTCGACACGGAAAGGGGGATGCACTGTTTAGCATATGTGGTTATGAGGTTTTTATCAATATTATCCCTGTAGTTTATTTTTATAATTAGATTCTTATATGAATAGAAGTAGATTCTTTGCGAATTTTAACACAAATTTGTAGTTTAAAGCAAATGAACCTAATACCTAACAGCTTAATAGTTGTGTAAGAAAATAAAAAGGCAATATAAATCCATTTTTTTAACTTTTTTAACAAAGTCGTTCGTTTTTTAAACTAAAACTTTTATAATTGAATAAATTGAATATTTTCGAAACATCGGAACATATTTCTTCGCAAAGAATCAATACCGAATTAAAATCCATACCAATTCAATGTATTACATTGAGAATTGATGTTCATTGTTGGTTTGCTAATAAATTTCATACTTTTCCAATGAGATCTTTATAGCATAATAAACTATTTGAGTAGAGCTGTGTGTATTGCATTGAGCAAAAAGCCTCTTTCTTCCTTTTCCACACAAAAGGTATCTTATTTATGGTGTGCATTGTGTACCTTTAGTTTATTTCTTTGTCAACTTCTCACATGAACAATGTACCAAGCTCTCAAACTGATACATATCGTTGTCAAACGTGTATGACATAAAGTGGCCAAGCAACATGTAGAGATACAGATCTCTTCCAAACAACGCTTTCATCCATCTTAAATTCCTTATACTTGGTGGGGCGGTTGCCTCCAAGATTCCCCAACCAATTCTCCCGACTATTTCTTCTCATCCGTTCCAGCGTTCCCTATTCACGCTTCGAGTGCGTGCCAATTCAATAGAGAAAATTAATAATAAAAATACTTCAAACCCGAAACCTACCCCGTACGGATCGCGATAAACGCCCCAGTGTGTCGCTATAATTCAACCATCCCAAAAAAGAAAATGAAAAGAAGAACCAACGATGGCAGGGGGGGGGCACCAAAAATGATCAGAAAATAGCGCGAATTTATCCGGTACCTTGCTTGCTCCGTGTGCTGCTGTGCACAATTTTCCCTTTTTATGTGTATCCAGCCCGGCTCCAATGGAGCAGGAAATCCAATTTTCTGTTCAAGTGTCGTCTTCGCCGAGCGCCGTGGGTTCGCGTGCCGGAATCTCGTCTTCCCCTCGGCGCTGATGGCCAATCTTTCGATGGGAACACAAGACACTCTGTACAACGCACACACACACACGCACACACGATGACAGGGAATAATTCTTCCCAGCTTCCACTACGCTCCCCCCTCCCTCCCCAACAGTGGTCGTGTCATCCCGTAACCTGTCACCTTCACCCGGGACACCCGGGGTTGAGTTTATTTTTTATTTCCGAAATCAAATGCCCTGGCAAAAAAATTATCACCACTTTTTCTTCTATTTTGCCTTTTTTTTCATTTTCCTTGCGTTCACTTCCTTTTCCTAAGTCCTAAGGCACGGTGAAGGAAACGTGCCGCTTCTCGGGTACAAAGGGGCAAGATGATTTATTTAATATTTCGCCCCCCTCTCAACTTTTCTTCACCATCACAACGCAACAAAAAAGAGTTAAAATCAAAGACCCAAGCAAAAGGTGACGATGATGATGATGATGATGCGGATGGTGATAGTGACGTATCGGGCTAGCTGCATCAGAGCCCCGTGAACGTTCTTTCGAAGAAGGGGCAGGAATCACACGCACTCAAGCACTTCAGGCTCAATTACGGCCAAGACGTCTGATGTGGTTCACAACTTTGATAGAACACGACAACGGCCCAGCACTCCA
This sequence comes from Anopheles coluzzii, assembly GCF_943734685.1. Taxonomy (NCBI): domain Eukaryota; kingdom Metazoa; phylum Arthropoda; class Insecta; order Diptera; family Culicidae; genus Anopheles; species Anopheles coluzzii. The sequence goes on along the minus strand of NC_064670.1, from coordinate 118,976,236 downwards.
GCGATCCCTGGTCGGTTGGGATCGTCTTTCATCCTTTCTTCCGGGGTCGTGATTTGCAGAGCAAGCAACAACAACAAAACAACGAGTTCGAAAGATCAAGTTCCGAGTTCAATCGTATGAACGTAGCAGTGGGAGAAAATTCACATTAAACAAGAAAAAGAACACACACACACACGCATAGAGCCATTTGCTTTCGATCCTACGTTCGATCGATGTCGTCCGAGACAACCCGTTGAGTGGTTGATAAATTTCGAAACGGTTGTCTGCTCGGCCATCGTACACGTACACTGAGGCAACTCCAGGCGGTCGGTCACCTTTTGCTAGGCGAGATTTATGGCAGCTAATTTGATGCAATTTTCCCTTTTTTGCTCCTTAAAAGATAGCCCCGGTTTTTTGCATACAAACAGGAGTAAAAAGGACGCTGAAAACTTTGTCACACATTTTCCTACACACCGCTTGCACTTGCACACCTTAAGATCGTCCCATTTGTCAGCGCAATCACCTTGGGCCAACGGTTGGGCCATGTGCGGTAGCATGGGTAAATAATAGTTTCACCAACACTACTGCTTCGTCACCTGGTCCACCTGGTGGGCAGCTGCTGCTCGTTTATATTTAAATTTAAACTTTTTGCAAACCTGTTTTACATATCACTTAAAAAAAGCTCCATTATAAAACTTTTACGAAACTAACCTATTTTGCCATTTTGTTCACTCCACACAACACATACCAGAAGCAACCTGTACTGCAAATGTACTAGCAACACACTACCTCACACTACCATAGCTCCGAGCAGCTTCTAAAAGCACACGAATCGCACTAGAACGCCACCGTATGCCGTACACCGGCTCCGGAAGCTGCACCAAACAACTTGGCAAAACCGTCCCGACGAATCGCAAGATTCAAACTGACGGCAGGCTCAACGTGACAGCAACAGGATACCGCCACGAACACATACCCTCCAGGCAGACAGCGAGATAAGCACGCGCTGAATGCTGATGCTGAGATCCTGATGAGACCGAGCTGAGATGAGAGAGAGAGAGAGAGAGAGAGCGAACCGTATGCCGGAGCATAAACGGTGAGAAATGGACAGCACTGAACACGACCTACGGTTGCTAGTGGTGTGTGTCTCTCTTTTTTTTCTCCATCTTCTTCCTCTGTCAACATCTCATCGAGTAGGCAAGGCAAAAAACAGATCCTTCAACTCCCCACAAACAATGGAGTAAAAAAAAAAATGGAAAAGCCTGACCAACTCTCTCACGCTCTCTCCCAACGTGACGGAGCAAATGATGCAGAAAGTCTCAAGGCTAGGTGAAAGACTACTAGCAGAGCCCGAATCAACGCACGAAAGCCGGCAATCCCCTCCAGGGAGAACGGATGATGAGTGAATCCGTACACAGCCCTTGCAGGGGGAGAGATGAGAGTGAACAAAAAAACACAGTGAAAGAATTAATACACTTCCAGTGACTTTTCTACTGCTCGGCCGTTATCAGGTCACACGCATGCTTCGCGCATCCTTCGGATGGAGATGCTGCTTACCGAAGGAAGAAAACCAAACCAAAAAAACACACATCTCAGCCTTCTCCAGCTGGGCAACTCCAACGGGGCAAAGAAACGGGGAAGAACGAAAGCGCTCACACACACACACACACACACACACACACACACACACACACACACACACACACACACACACACACTTATCCGCAAATCTCAGGAGATGAAATAAAGGCTCTCATTTTCTTGTCGTTGTTTTTTTTTGCTCTTCTCTTTTTGTTCTATTTCAATTCCCTCTATTATCAAGATTTTTGTTCCTGCTTTTAAATCACTCACATTGGACACACACATTCTCTCTCCCTTTCTCTCTCATTCGCTCTTTCGCTATTTCTTCTTTTCTCTCGTTCTTTTTGGTTTTTTAAGTAGAGAATTTGTTTGTTTCTTTTTCTGTAGCCATCTCCACGGCCTACTGGAAACGGTTCATTTGCGATAGCAAGAGGGCAATAGAAAATCGCTTCCAGGGTTTGAAAAGTGGACTTTATACGCTCCTCCGCTTACGCTTCTGCAAATTGATGTGGTGTAGGAAATATTGTTGCTTTCCTTCGACTTCCGGTTCATCTGCATTGGCAGTGCAACAATGTAAAATTCTTCCCATTTCACATTATCATTGTTTGCATGTATTTTATAGGAAGTGGTTGTTTGTTGTAAAATATGAAAATAATTATTACAAACCTGCATTTCTTTTATGTTTACGCTAATGCACAGCAGGATGCGATGTTATGCTTCGAAAACGGCAAACAGGAAAGGGGAGCATCGCTACATCGCTTCCCAATAAAGTCACGCAGCGCACAGCTCTTCAACGTGTCAGCCTTTCATGTTTCACCTTTTCTTTCTTTTGCCGCGCAAACATTGCCTCCTATTGCAACGAATAAAAAAAAGAACCCTTGAATACCTTTTCATGTCCTTCTTACTGTATCGTGCCTCCTTCACAGTCAAGCGTGCGTCCGCGTGAACATCATAAATGAGATGAGCAACAAAGCAGCGGCTTCGATTCGGCTAAAACCCTATTCCGGGCGGGAATGGGAATGTAAAAAAACACACACACAAAATAAACGCCCGAGCCCGTCCAACCAACTCCTGTCAGCTTGAATGTGCTCATTAGGGCGGCACACGAGACAAGGGTGGCACACGTGTGCGTTTATGCTGTCCCAATGTGTGTGTTCGTGTGTGTGTGTGTGTGTGTGGTTGTGATTGAGAGTGTTTTGTACTCCTTTTATATGCTTTCCACAACGTCAACCAACGGCAACGCAAGCACATGCCCGGTGACATGACAGGTTTGTTTTTATGGTAACTAGGCCACGCTGGTGGCGGGAGGGAAATAATATGCACACGCACCTATCAACGGGTAGGATGGGTAGGTGGCGGCGAAGCCGTACGTTACAGCTTATTAAGCGCAGAATGAATGAACAGCGCCAGCAGCGCGTTGCGTCGGTGTTTGTTTTAGGGGCGTCTCGGTGGCAAGGGAAAGGGTAGCTTGTGATTATTATAATATCGCATGTTTATTAGCGCTTTTTTTTCTTTTGTTAAATGTAAATTCTAGTTAGGCGATGTAGTTTATATTGCATAGGTAGTATTTAAAAAAGTAAACCATGGTAAAGGTGGCAATGGGGTTGCTTTACCTGCTGCTGAAAGTATGGGATTAATAAAAAAATTCTCTATTTTTTATGGAAATATTACTCCCATTTCATCTGTTTGCCAAACTACTGCAACTGAAAGTGAAAAAAATTGAGAAAGAAAACTATTAAAACTCTCAGACATGGAACTTTTACAATAACTTATACTTGTTAATCAATTAAAGCACCGAAGAAAAGAACATTGCAAATATTTAGGCGTTTTTATTGCAGTTCAGTTGTGATTTTGCAACATAAGGCTCCAAAGGCTGAACGTTAATATGCAATACTGCTTAATTTTTCTTATTGGCATTTAATGATATTCACAAAAATCCGTCTAGATACGCAAAACTAGATAATGTAAATATTTTTCTAGTTGATTTAATTTCTAACTAGGACAGCACAGAAACACAAATAAAATAGTACATTTATTTCTGCTCCATCACCGTCCATTTCACCCCAATACAAACACACTAACCTCTTGGTTTAATCTTACGCCAAAACAAAAACACAACATCGCTACAAACATAAACTTTCCCACATAATGCTCCACAGTTCACGGTTTTATCATTAGCAGAGAAAAAAATACAGCTTGCTCCATTACAGTGAGTTTCGTTCATTCGCTGAGACAATTTAAAGATTCACATTGTACGCATTGCCCATCGCCCATCCCATCCTGCATGGTACTCGTGCTTCTACTCATTCTCAGCCACGCCATTGCATCTATCCACTTTAATAAGGCACCCTCCACTCACCACCTCCCCTAAAATGGAAGCCCACACCGGATACCCACAGCCAGAAAGTTGCTTTTTCATCCCATCGCACTGACGTTACGTGGTGTGTGGGCTTTCTTTTTTTTTTTTGTATTTGGTTGGTCTCATAAAAGCTAGATGTGTTTTTTCCCGCCTCTCTATCCCTGTCTATCCTCCAATGCGCCCCTGCAAAGAGGCAGAGTCAAATGAAACAGATCAAAGTATTTAGCAGGAAGTCATTAGGCAAATCGGAGATCGCCCCTTGGGAGCGGGCATAGGAAATTGAATTATTTTGACAACGCTCAATTACCGGCCATCACGGTCGTGGGTTCGGGATGGCACACCGGCAATGAGGATGATGTGTTTCCTCAAGTCAAGTGCGTTTACCTACCCACCGAACCTGGGAAGTTCATGAGTGTGGGTACAGACATTATAATCAATGCTCCAAAGGTGTGGCTTTTCGGAACATAAACAAACAAACAAAGGAACGCAAAGAGAAATAGGCCAATGGGGCAGAGCAAAACTTGTTTTTTTTTAAGAGAAACATTTTTAGAATGGGACCATCAATAGCTTTTCCCTAGTCTTTTAAGTAAAGATGGGAGTGTTGCAGATTGCATACATTTAGGCGGAAATCGATTATCACACTTAGGGGATATAAATAGAAAAGCAATTTTAGTGTAAAATTACTACATACTTACATACTGTTCTTTTAATCACTTTCATCCTTTAATACTTTTACAATTCACGAACGACCGCGCACACTATTCGCCTTCGCCTCCATTCTGCCCCGTTTCCGATGTCCGTCCCGAATGTCCGCATAATTCAATCTGCAAACTGCAGGCGAAATAGTTGCAGGCAAAAAATACTTTCCACTATGATAATTTCGAAGAATTTCCTGCAACTGCCCATACCACGCCGTCGAACGATTTTACATCGCCGCGCTCGGGCAAATTCCAGGGCAAATGGTGAAGCTCGCAAAACTTGCAACGCAACAGCAAAAAAAGCACACACACACACGCACACATGCACAAACAAAAAAATATTCAAAACTGCCCTACAACCTGCCAGCCAGCAGCATTCCATGGCAGTAGGGCACAGAGAACTGGTATGCCATGGTGAACATTCCATGCCTCGCTGTTCAATGGGGACGCCTGGCCCGTTTGAACCAATCTGATCTACCACACGGGCACTTGTGCCGTTTTCAATGTGTGTGTGTGAGCAGTCGATCAACGTCCCGTTCGCCAACAACCGTAAGCCCTCTCTTGCCCCCATTGTAATACGTCCAAAACCTTCCAAAAAAGGTGCACGTGTTTTTCCGTACCATCAAACGCGCACTGCAATTGATACTGACATTAAGTGAAGATGATGGTGGAAAATGGTTTTTTAATTAATATGTAAATTTTAAAATTCCCTTCATCTCGGCATGGAAATGCACACGGATTGAAGGAGAGAAGGGCGAAAAAAGCCACACTGTGTTGCCGCCATACCAGCGTTTGCGAGGAGCGAATTTTCCATCCAATCGAACCTTCACCCCGAGCTACGGGCTAGAAAGGGCATGGCATACTTCACCACAGACTACAGCGCAGGGTTACCGGCTGCCGGATACTGGGTACCAGCCCGTCCGCTAAACGGTTCGCAATTGGTACCATCGACCATGTTTGCCCGGCTTGCAGGCTCTTCAGACTTGCTTGCAGTGTCAGTTTTTCACTGTCACTCCACAAAAAAATTCACAGGACAACAACAAAAAATCTCCTTCCTCCCAGATTCGCCAGATTCACAGCAGCCTATTTAGCCTGCTTCGGGTCCGATCAAACACTACAGCTCGCCTGCCGCCCGCTCTAAGCTTGACGCCGTTTTCCACGGCACTAATTCGGAGGAAATTAATTATTGTTGAAAGGTAGTTCAAAAACTTTACTTTTGCATCGTGCCGTGCGCAAATGAACTTAGCGTGGCTTGGGGATTTTTTTTACGTTTTAAATTTCTAGGAGAAACCGTCGAAACAGCAACAAACAACGCTTTCCGCTGCTGTGCGGAAGGTGTGCACAAGAGAGGCAGCAAGCAGCAAGCCTGAAAAAAATCCTCCATGTTTCTACGGGGCCAGTTGGGCCAGGCAAAAGATTAAGCAATTAGTGTACGTTGCCGGCGACACGCTCGATCAAAATGCGGAAGGACGCTTGGCGGAATATAAAATAGCAAAGCCCGGGTCCGGGTAGTAGTTCGAACGCTTCGGTGACACAAACTTTGTCACGATCGGTGGGGAGCTGTGTTTTTGGGGAACTTTTTGCCAGTTGGATGGAATCGATTTTCGTGCGCTGCCAATAACGTTCGCTGGAAAGTTTACTGCTACGGGACCAGCAAGCCAGACATGTTTGGTTTGGTAATTGTGCCTCGTGCCATTTTGTTAGCCTGATTCAATTCTGGAAAATACTATTTTATAAAATTTCTGCGCAAAATATGCTTTAGGTACTTGAAAAACGACTCAGATATTTCATCGAAAAGGTGTTTGCTTTCCTCTTTCCTTCAGCGACAAACTGTGAACATCTTTATCTTCGATCGTGCGGCCCTTTGGTAGTATAGAATATCAAATAACATTTTGCACTTGTCTCGATTTCTTTCAACTTTTCCATCTCTCTTTTTTCTCTTATTTTCCTTTCATGTGCCGTGCGGTTCTTTTCAGCTGCTGGATTTGTGTTTATTTCTTTATCTTCACTAAACTGCCTTTTATCTCTTCCTTGTGTTTTTTTATCTACGTTTTTCTTTTCCTTTTATTTACTTTCTTACAAAAAAAAACACATCCCGCTTACACCGTGGTGGCCCCTTTTCTTGTGAAAGATTTCCTTTTAAAATAAATAAACCAACTAAACAGCGCAAACATTACTCTAGCGTTGGGTGCGAAAGTGGAGGAAAGGGCAGGATGAACAGGAGCAGGATAACAACAAAAAAGCACAGCCACCGAGCAGCAGCAGCAGCAGCAGCGAGATAACGAAGCGTATGTAAAACGACAACCGCCTGTTTGTGCAACCAGCTGGTTTGGAAAATGATGCCGCCGATGATGTTACCAGCCCTGCCACGCCGATACTGATAACAAGCACAATAATGAGCGGTGTGGTGCTGGCTTTCAAAAAGCCTACCCCCCTGCGGGGCCACATTATGCTTGAGCAGTGCGCGGTACACTTCGCAGGGCTACATTTAGCTGCGTTCTTTAATCACATTGCGCCCCGCGCGAAAGCACGCCAGGAGTACGGAATTCAATTAACCAAACCATCGCGCACCAAGCCAGTCAACCGATCACGTCACAATGCACCGGCTCTTATCGACAATGGAGCAGCCAAAGCATGGGGAGGAATGTTTATTTGAAAATTAGACCTCCCCGCCTTAAAAGGGCGCGACCTGTGCTTTGCTTTCGAGTATCAACAGTTTGCTTCCGGGCATTGCGAGCGAACAGGAACGCTAAATTACACGTATTAAGGCGAGCAGTGGGAAGGGAGGGGTGAAGAAGAGAGAAGATGCAATAAATATGGTTGAAAAGGAAGAATAAATCTTAATTTGGACACTTAGTGCCCTTTGTGGCTCTTGCTACAGCAACAATGTCGTGCAATTTGCCTACCTTTCAGGCGTTTTTTTCATGCCGTTTGTACTTTTCGCTAGGCTCTTGGCAAAAAACCGGGGTTTAAAGACGAAGAGCGTTTAAATAAAAATTGTTTTTTTCGGGTCAAATTTTTTGTAATTTTCAAAAAGTTTGTGAAAAACCAAAAAATGATAAAAAGAGAGCAAAAAAACATAAGTAAAATTTATTCCTAAGCAGGCTAATAACGTGAAATTATTTATTTTTCTATTATATTGCTTATTTTTCTTAAATACGTTTGATTATCATTTTAAAACATTAAACGTACTGCAATTTATTCGGCACCAATACTAGCACAAACTAGTGATAGGTGAAGTTGGAAAAAATCCGTATATGATTCCAACAAAATCGGAACCGAATCTGGAAGGTCCACCTAGAGTTATCCGGAGTTGTTTGAGTCGGCCAATTACGGACGACTCCGGAAGACTCCGAACAACTCTGCATGACTCTGGAATCCTTCAAATGACTCCGACTCCGGGCGACTCCGGGCGACTCCGACCCAGACGACTACAACTCCAACTAAGACTCCGGTTGCGGGCGGAACTAGTGGTTCCCATTTTGCAGGAGTCATAATCGTACTAACAATAGCCGGAGTCGGATCGGAGTCGTGAATGCGCTCCAGAGAGCACATCACTAGTACAAATGTATAACAAGTTAAATTGCATACCATCAGGCGCTTAGCAAGATTACCTCCGCAATGAATCAGATAACGATCACCATGATCATCATCATCATCATCATCATCATCATCTTATTAAGCGTGTAAAGATGCAACAATCAGTCAAACCTGCGCAATGTGTTAAGTGACCATGGTAGCATCAAAACACAGACAACAAAACAAACATTCTACGTTGCACGTCGAATCACTAGCGAATTCTGAGAACTCATAAACAACCCCTAATTTATTTTCCATTACGCCTCAACAAAAATCGCCAAACAATCATACACCGCACTCAGTGTTAGCTGAATTGTGACTCGCTTCATTTTCCAACATGTTGCTGCTGTTGCTAGTCGCAAGGTTTGGTTCGCTTCGCCATTTGCCCAACTCAGCGCAGCTCATCGGGAGTGTTTTCTTCTTCTTCTTCTTCTTCCTCCTCTACCTTCAGCGTTGCGTTTATTTCAGCGCGTGTTCTAGCAGTGCAGCTAATCTGCCCACGGTACACGGACGTGTGCCACCTACAGGACTGGAACGTTGCGTCCGACGGGTACGCCATACTCGACCAGCTAAACGACACCATCGGATTGCTCAGTTTAAATCAATTGCTTACCCCGATTCTGGACGGACCGATACTGAGAAGATTTTCACCCTTTGGCAATCTTACTGTATACCGCTCCGATGTGGAAACAATGCACCTGACCACGGATTGTACGCTGCAAAGCATCTCCCTGCGCCGTACCGAACTCAGCAGCATGATATTCGAGGCCAATGCTCACCTGCACGCGCTAGACATTGCCTTCGCACCACTTGCGGCGGTACCTTCCACGCTGGCCAAGCTGGAGAATCTGAAGCAGCTTGTAGTAAGCGTCACTCAAATCGCTGTGCTTGATTTAACCGTGTTCTACCCGCTGAAGGAGCTGATCCATCTCGAGTTCACCCAGAACCAACTGGCCAGCTTGGTTGGAGCGCCCCCCGGTGAGCACGTGGCATCGAAGGTGAGCAAAATATTAATACGCCTCAACCCGCTCACCACGGTCGATCTGAACCTGTTTGCACCCTTTGGCGAGCTGGAGTTTTTGGACCTTACGAGCAACAGGATAAAAAGCCTCTCCGGCAGTTTACGCGCACACCAGCTCAAGCACATTACGCTTGTGTCGAACGCGCTGCGCAAGCTTGACCTGTGCCCGTGGGATGTGTTGGGCAGTGTGGCATGGTTGGAGCTGTCCTTCAATCGACTGCAGCAGATACCGGCCTGCCTGCAGAAGCTGCCGAACGTGACGGAGCTGCTGTTCGATCACAACCGCATCACTCACCTGCCGCTGGAATCCTTCGCGGATCTTGCGCAGCTTCGCGAGCTGCACTTGACGTTCAACGAAATAGCGACGATTTCGTTCGGAGCTCCACTGCCCGACCGGTTGCGGCGGCTCGAACTGTTCCATAACTGTCTGTGTGATTTTCCAATGCCAAGCAATCTGTCCACGCTACTGGTTGACGGCTTACAGGCGCACGGTGCTGGTAATGGCAGTGCGAAGCTTAACTGTAGTCACTGTTGAGATTGTTTTAGATAGGGGAACCTGGGGCAAAATGGTTAGGTGGTGCGAAATGGTCACCTGCATTATTGGCAAATTAACACGGTTATGATGATTTCTAATGATTGAAAAACATCAAATACAATGTTTAAAGTCCGCCACGAACGTTTCATAACATAAGATTTCAAAATAAGTGAATAATTTAGCAACTAATATGTTTGCTCTAGACGATGTAAATTTCACCGTCTCGAAAATAAGCTTTCGTAAGGATTTAACATTTAATTAAAGCAAAAAAAATAATGTGTATCCAGGAACATGATATTTATCTATGATTTACGTGAAAAAGGTAACCATTTTAATCTAATTTAAGGTTGTTTGTGTTAAAGTTAGTAAAATGTTTCACTTGGGGCAAAATGGTCGTTCCAGCTTGGGGCAAAATGGTCTTCATGTTTTGACAGGAGCAACATGATGAGGCTGTGGTATAAGCTAAGGTCGCTACAATACTCTAACTTTACCTAAATAAAACTGTTCTGTATACTATATCGCCAAGAAAAAATACTGACAACACGTGAATTATTGAAATATTCCAGCATTTGCCTAAATTACTTAACAAAACACTTAAACACTGTGGGTTTCACAGCAAATAAAGCAATATTTATAGCCATGTACGTCTTGTTGAACTAGTTCAGCAAGGATGACAGTTATACCGATCAAAGGCAAAATACGAAGCTTCAAGGGTTTTATGGAGCAATTCTTTCAAAGATGCTTCCAGCTTCCCGTAAATTCCATTTATAATTTTTAACAAACAAACTTTTATTAAAAGCCCCTGTATTTTCTTCCTCGCTGCTAGCGTCCTTTAGTACAAAACCAATCTAGCCCAGCCACATCCATTGTCCACATCCAACCTCCACCGGGTTCACCGGTGGCTCACTTTTAATCAACACCAACAGCACCGAGCGTGCACAAAACTTTCCACTGCAATTTCGAACGATTAGAACCATTTACAACTGTCGCAAAAGGAATGCCGGACGGACAAGATGTTCCGAAAAATTATCTAGCACACAGGCACACAATCACAGCCGACACAGACAGACAGACAGACCGAACCCGCCCCGACATTAGCAAACTTTGCACTATCAACTTTATTATCAACTGTGACAGCGCGTTCTGGGCGTTCAAGCGGTCACCGGGATGGGGGAATTCCCGAGCACGTGTGTCCGTTTTTCGGTGGGGGAGGGGGGGCGATTGCTCGTCCGAACCATTCCGAGCGGTCGAGCGCTTTGAGCGCGTGCTAATGGCATGTCGACTTTAAGCAAACTTTAAATTGAACTTCCTTCCGGGGAGCTGGCCCCGGCTGCTTCTTCTTCTCCCCAGCTGCAGGTGCGTTTGTGCACGTGAAACGGTGTGAAAAGGGTAGAACGCGTTCACGCGTTCGCTTCAAATGTCTGCTGGCTACGTTGGCTGCAGGCAATTTCCATCGTTTTCTCGCCCACATGGGGACAGTTATGGCTACTGACCTTCTTTTTTTTGTTTGCCCTCACATGAAACACATCTTCAACACTAGTCTTCCACAGCCTTTGCGAATGACTGCTTTGGAGAGAAGGAAATAGAAAAATATACCACCGAAAGGCTTCGGACAAATGGGTGCGATTTGAACGGAATCGCTGCTTTCCAAATCGCAACGTAACGTGGTAGCAAATAACCCCCTGTGGTGCGTGGAAAATTGCACTTTCCCATTGCACAAAGCTCTCCATTGCCGCTGCCGGAAAAGTTCCATGTGTATGGGTATAGCGACCGGCTCGGTTCGATCAAACACTCTCGGACGCTCTTGCTGCTCCGCCACACACCTGGAGCTGTATTACCTCTCCACATCCATCCAAAATCGAAAAATCAATGAAATCATTTCCCTTCCTTTCTCCTACGGCAGACCAACAGCCAGTGGCGCAGCTGTACATTGGTGTGGGTTTCTAGAATTTCCCACGCTACAATTATCATCCCTTTTCTACCATCACCAAACTGCACCTTGCAATCGGAAAAACTATTCTCTCCCTCTCTGTCTCTCTTTCACTACCATAAAACGATATGTAGTGCACATTGCACCACCTGTGCGTGTGCGTATGCGTGCCCGTTTGTACGCTCCATTCGCTTCCATTGCGTACGATACAACTGGTCGCGTAAAGTGCGTATGCTCAAGCGTGTGGATGGGGTGGAAGGAGAGGATGAGGAGTAGGGGGGAGATTCACATGCAACACACATACACACATACGCAACGTGTGTGTGTCTGCGTTGCCTTGTCGATTGTGCGTAGTACACGCATGCCTTTATCCTGGTTACTACGATGCAAATTTACTCATACACACAGCCACCGTATGGAGCCGTGTGACACAAACCGGCAAAGGCTTCAACCCGTTGGTCATCCTGATCCATGCTCCATTCACTTCCCACCGTGGGGAGGTAGGGTTGGAGCGGTTTGGGCAGGAAAATCGTAATCGAACTGCCCAAAAATGGTCAAACTGGAAGTAGTTCCCGCAAAGGCTTAACCAACACACCGATGGCGACGGGTGCAAGCTTTCGAGCTTCACATACACACAGAGAAGTGCAATGTGCAATGCCGGTTTGAACGTGTTTTTTGCCGTTTAGCAGGAGGAAACATAACTGCACGAGTCAGAAATTAAATGCTTTCCACGTGGGAGGAAAGGTGCAATCACCTTCCACGAACGTTGCAGCCATACATTCAACCACACAGACGGGCAACCGAGGCTGTTGTGCTTACAGGGCTGGTTGCAGCAAAGCTCCACCATTGCTCCTCCGTGCGATTTTATCGTGCGCATCGTGGGCAGCAAGCGTGCATTTGACCGGTGGAAAAATCGGAAGCTGCGGAAACGTTCTCCAGATGGGATTGGGACCGTCTGCTGCCAATTTTCATTACATGGCTTGAACATTTTGTTCGGGCCCCTTTGTGTGTGTGTGTGTGTGTGTGTGTGTGTGTGTGTGTGTGTGTGTGTGTGTGTGTGTGTGGTCGTAGCTTTCGTAAGGCCATTTTGAATCTTTTATTGTAACGAAACCAGGTTCGATCGATGATTTTACATTGGTTTGCATTTTTTATTTACAGTCTTCTTAACCAAGGAAGTACAGTTTTGTAAAAATGAACTCGTTTTGATTTGGTATGTAATTTAATGCTGCAATTTGATAATTCCGAATAGATTGCATGCTGTCCAAAGAACAAAATATTAACAGATAAGGAAAGGTGTGGATAAACAATTCTATCGAAAAAGTAAATAAAAAAATTAATAACAAAACAATGCAACAAAACCAAAAAAGATCATAACATAGCATAAAACAACAAAATATACAATAACTTGTGATAACCAATCAAAAAAACACAAACATCAACAATCCAAGAAAATAAGATAAAATAAGAAAACTAACCTTCAAATGAAAATGGAAAAAACCTTTAAAAAATAGTTTCAAAAAGTTTGTGTGCCCTTTCCACTTTTGCCGCTGTTTATTTATTTCCACTTTTATACATCCGACCATGCAACCAGCCGACAAACAGAGAAGAAGAGAAAAAAAAAAGAGCGAAGGTCGTTCACTTCCCATTTTCGATTATGGGACCTTCCTTTTGCTCCCTCTCCGTACCAACAAAAACAGAAAACAATGCCAGACTTCTCGTACTACCGTTCGGGAGGTTCGTGTTTTCCATTGCGATTTGCTTTGTAGTGTGGTTCTGTGATGATTAGCATCTAGTCTCTACTGCCCAGACCACACCATGGACCATAGACCATGTCAGACCACGCCAGAGAGAGTGTCTGAGTTGTACCGTGACAGACAGCAGCTATACAGCGTGGAGCAACAACAGAAAGAAGAAGCAAAAAAACACCAACAAAACGAACTAATCTCAAACCAAACCAAACCAATTGGCGGCAGCCAGTTGGGGGAGGAAGTAGCACTATACGGCTATTGAGCAAATGTCTGGTTCAGTGTCTGGTTCGCTTTTGCTCGTTATTGACGCGTCGGTGGGCCAGAATTGATTGTTGTCTAGTTATGGGAGGCTTTATTTTAATCAGCACGCAACATTAAAAGACATCAAGGTGAGTTTCTGATAAAACATTCTAGGGCTTCAAAATCAATCCAAAAGCATGTAACATTTTTTGTTTCTTTGCAGAGGAAATAATGGTGGAAAACGAATTCCAAAAATAAGACTTCATTTGACTATACAAAAAAAATCGTTTTTTTTTTCTTCTCCTGAACTGCTTTTCGCTGATTTACATCCCGCGCAGAGGAATGGAAACAAAAAACTCTACCTCATCTTCTTCAAACTCATCGCCCAACCATCAATCACGTTCACGCTCACGATTTCGTACGTGAGAAAGCATTGATTTACATAGTAAAATCCCACAAACCCAGTTCCCCCTCGACCATATTCCAGACTATTGATTTCAATTTGGTGACATTCGTTGCCAGCTTCTTTTTTTGTCCATTTTCTTCACTTTGTAGATTGCAATATGATGTAAGTCTTGTTTTTTTTACCACCTGTACCTACCTGTTCTCATGGGCCGCTCATTTCCAATCAACTGCTGCTTCGCTTCTCCTCGCTTTTCCACCTCTTTTCTTTGATAGACTTCCTTCGTTTTTAATATTTCTTTTTTTGATTTTTTTTGCCGACAAGATGAACGTTTAACGCTTCCTGCTCCCTCTTGCACTTGTGCTTCACATTCAGTTCGCAGCGGCGTTGCACTGCTTAGGTGCATCTGCATACCTACACAGCCACTACACACTTTCACACAGCCCCACAACACGCATACCACTCACCAGTGCCGGCAAAACCGGCTTGTACAAGGACAGCGAAAAAATGGACCCCGACCACTACTACTACTAGTACTACTTCTACTACTACTACCAGCACTACTACAACACGTACACGTGTTTTTGTATGAATCCTTCCCTCCAGCCGCCCTGCCGTTTTCTATGCCTGTGCTATCTGTCACGCTTTACCGTACACGTTTTCGGCTATGTTCGAGCCGAAGCACGTGAACCAATGCACCGGCGGGCGGGAAGAAAAACTGCACCAAAACGCCACCGCCATCATCCACCACCACTGACACCAAGAGAGAGAAAAGAAGCGTTTATTTTCAACTGAAACTAACACACGCTCGCACACGCACACGGTAGGCATCATGGCTTGCTTCAATTTGCAATTCTTCGTGGGGTAGGGACGAACGAGGAAAAGCCACAATCAAAGCAGCAAGGTGTGAGTGTGAGTTCCACCGGAGAGATGCATTTTGCTACGAATTGCGAACGAACAGGGGGAACACTAACACCGATTTCGTACTTATCGTAACATCGCTAGGATGCTGTCAAGCAAAGCACAGTGAGAGAGACAGCGAGTGCCAGAGAGAGAGAGAGCGAGAAAGTACGAGAAGAGAGTTAATTGAAAATGCATTTGCACTGCAACTCTTCCCTCCCGTTGGCGTCCGTGTGTTTGCTTCGCCGGTTAAAAATGGTGCTTCTTATCGCACGACTGCAGACACGCATGAAGCCTACAGCCTCTTATCGATCTCACGGTGGAAAAATGCTGGAACGAATTCATAGCTACCGAACTAGCTCTAAAAGGCTTTTTTTCATTTACACTACACAGCACTTTTAATTGAATCTCTCCTTCTCGAAAGGAGAAAATTGCAATCAATAATGTACACTCCACTGGTACGATGGTTTACGTTCAACAAAACTGCACACCAAATACGCTTTAGCGCACTTTTTAACACTGAAATTTTCTACACACATACAAAGCTCGAATTAAAAGGAACTGCACTGGTCAGGACACACACCCGCCCGCTTACTTACACTGCTTGCCTGTACGGTCAGTGTTCATTCCAGCCTATCCAATGCATCGCGTTGATAAGCGTTGCAGCGTTGCATCACTGTCGGCCGATAGGACGAACACTGAGCGACCCAGCAGCAGCGCCGAAAGCACGCGCGAGTTTTCTTCTCAACTGCGTCTCTTCGGGGTATGGTTTTGGTGAGTGCCAGCGTGTGCGCTTTTTTATTTGCATTTTCTATCCTAACCTTTTCTTTTTGAAACACCCAACAGAAAGCCCCCTTTACGGTGTGGCCTGTGATTGATGATTCCGGGCTGCCGGCAGGCGTTCTGAGTGGACCGTTAGTTGCAGTGCTTTCGAATGTAAGTACTAGCACACTCACATCACAGCAGGCGTGTAGAAGCTTGCGACACGTGAGCGAGCGCGCACTCGCGCTCAGTGAGTTGCTTTCGTTCGTTTGGAAAAAGCTCGCTCACTCACGCGCTTTTGGGGGTGAGTGTCTCATTAAGCATGCGATTGATGATGGCGCGCTAGCTGGACACCTTTGGCAGAACTGCAGGAAGTGCACCGGCTCCTGAAACGCTCAGCAGCAGCAGCAGCAGTAGGCGACGAACCGGTCCGATTATCGATTGAACGCATCACGCGCGCTCACCGCTCATAAATTGTGCGCGGCAGTTGGGCGGCAAAGCGCATGCCCCTCGCACCAACTTTCGGGCCGACTCGACACGACCCGACCGACTCGAGCGATAGTACGATGTCGCATGTGTGCAGCGACCGCTTGGTCCTTCGGGTTTCGGGGTTTACTATTTACCGGGAGCCATCGAATTTTACCATCAATGACCGAACCCCGCTTGGCCGACATATCCGATCGAGGTAGGGTACGGTGACATACATTGCGCTCAGGAGGTGTGGGAAGCTTGGGAAGCTTTACGCGTTGCATTCTAGTGCCGGTGCCGGTGCGTCTCGTCTCTCATCTCGTCAAACCATCAAAACCATGCGGGGTGCGATGCGCGTCAAAGGACGGAACTGGCTACACATTTTAATGAAAGCATACACAGAGAGAGTGGGCAGTGTGTCTATGTACACATCAGCACACACACACACACTCACGGACAGCATGAGTATTCTCGTACTCTCGTACTATAAATGATCTTGTGATTCGGTCCTCCTATATGCCAGCTCCTCCTCCCCCACCTCGTTTTGGGGTTTCCCACCACCCTTTAACCGGCTGGATGATTTGGGTGCTGGACCGATTATGCTGCCGGTGCTTAACACGCGTCACTGCAACGAATTTACGGCGCTTTATTCGCCAGGTGTGCGTGTGTGTGAGTGTACGTCTGCTGCAAATGTGAAGCATTTTCGGTGCATTGGCATTCAAATTGATTGCTTTAAAAGCGCTTCGAGGGTTTCATTTGTTGGATCGCGAAAGGAAAAACATGAATAAAGTCGAGCAGATCGATTGTATCTCAAATTAAATAGCCAAGAAAGGAGCTTTCCGACGAATACAGTTCTATCAAAATATGTTATCAAATGGTATCAGCTAGAGATTTTAAAGCCAGCAAAGTTTAAACATAGAATGGTTGTACCTGTGTCTTTTGATGAATAGTTGAATCACAGTTTGAGGACTTCGAGTTATATAGACATACATTTTAAACCAACTGCTTTCATACTTTACTTTCTATGGGATTTTGGTTAAAAGAGCTTTAGCTGAACACGATATTTTTTTAAATGACTTTAAAGTTTATGTAAAAAAGTCTACACTTCAACTTATTGAAATTTATCGCTTGCAAGCACTAACAGAACATGAATTGTCAGTTATCTGATATAAAATTTGTGCTTTTTAATTGACACCTTTTTGTTCCATCGAACGTCCATCGAAACAGATCCCGATTTTTTCTTAGAAAACCATTATAATGCTCTGACTTTTTCAATTTGCCATTTAACCCAATTTACCCAACGAAAAAGTGTTCAAATAACGAGTTCCAACTGTAATTTGGTGCATTCCGATTGGGTCCAATTGGTCTAATTGTTAGATTGAAGCATTCAAAAAACAGTTTTAATCCTAAAAAAACATAATAAATTCCATTGAAATATCTGTCTAGTTCCAACTAGCTGGCCCATGTGAACCGTTACATTAAGGATCACTTAAATTTACATTTACACAGTCCCAGAACCCGTGAATGGAAGCAAAAAACAAAAAATCGATAATCAAATCACACTTGAAAGGCCACACCGGTTTTTGCTGTTTGCTTCTGCATCCCGCACGACCTTTCCTCCAACCAAACCAATCGAAACGCAACGAATACCAGCGGTACACTTACCAGTAAAACATTTCTCTAGAAATAGAACAGCAATTGGAAAAAGGTACAATCTCATTAAAACCATCCTTTCCGACCAGCCCACCGACTGCGACCTGTGCGTCACACAACACTAGTGCGATGAATCAAATTTATTGTCTCCTTTGCTCATGCGATCGTACGCTTCGTGCTGCTGCTGATTGGATCTCATCGCAGTGGAAAAGTAATTCCATGGAATGCGTTAAACAACAACAACAACAACAAAATGCAAAAGCTTTCAAAGCGCTTGCACACCCCTGTGCCCTTTGATACCAACATCGATTCATTACTTTCTTTACTTTGCTTTATTTTCCTCTCTTTATATGCATCCTATCATAATCTCATCCGTACTATTCAGCCCACAAACGTGCGCTGTGCCACTGCTGTACAGTTTCGTTCACCGTTCAAAGGACATCGCTTTTGAGCCGCACCGCACTTGCGAGCTTGCGAGACGAACTTCCAATAAATTACATTAGTTCTTAGTACAGACCGGTCGGCCTACGACAGCGCTCCAAGATGTCCCACACTGCCCAGCGGTACCTGGTACGACGTGTAGGCCCGACCGCTACGCCTCCGCTCGTCAAACAGTCCCTGCCGGACGGCAGCATCGAACGCTCGCTTTTCCTCGGCATCGTTAAGGTAAAAGCTTAGCGCGGGCACTACCTGTAGCACCGTGCTCGTTTGAAGCCTCCTTCGGGGAACTACATTGGTCGCGGTTGGTACCGGCGTTGGTACATTATCGCTGCGGCGCAGTAGAAGCTGCTGCTGCTGGTGCTGCTGCTGTTGGTAAGCTGCGTAACTTCCGTCCCGATTGCTTGCCGCGCCCGGAACTTGTTGCACCGCGGTGTGGGATGGAGGATGGTTGTACGGGTAATGTACCACAGGACCACCCTGTAGTGTTGCCACGGGGGTCGTATAGGGTAAGTTTGCTTGTACTTGAGGCACTGTTCGTTGAGCAACTGTAGTAGGCTGTGAGGCAGTGCTGTGAGGCAAAAGGCTACCAGAGCCAGTACCAACCGGATGGTAAAAGTTTGTCGGTCGTGTGTGACTTTGTTGCTGCTGATGGAGTTGTTGCTGATGGTGCTGATGGTGCTGCTGATGGTGCTGCTGGTGGTATTGTTGTTGCTGATGATGCTGCTGCTGCTGCTGGTACGTATTTTCCGGTACAACGGTTACCCGCTGGATCGGAAGCACTTGCCGTACGGGGGGAGCAAACCAATGGGCCGAGGGCAGATCGCCGTGCTTGTTGTTGGCCCCGATCAATACGGTGCGTGTTAGGGTGGATGGTGGCAAAACGCCCGTCGGTGGTAGTATCGATCCTTGCCGATAGATGGCACTCGGTGTCTGTGGATGCGGTTGTTGATACTGGTGCTGCTGGCGGGGAGGCTTTGGAATTTTGTAGGACTGCTGGGAAATTCGTGGAACGGGTGCAAGTTTCAGCGAAGGCGTCTGATGCGGTAGGACTGGTCGCTGCTGGTCGTTCCAGGATTTGATCAGATCTGCTCGCACCAATTGAACGTTCGTTGCGATGGGATTGGAAAATCCGGCCTGGTTCTGGGGAAAAATAAAAAAAAGGGTCATTAATAAGAAGCGGCATTAATTAAGCTCAATCAATTGCATTCTTTCAAGAGAAGTGAAGTCCTTTTGAACCTAATTCCTAGCACACAATCCTTCCAGAAAGGATTCCAATGCGGGTCGGAAAATGTTCAATTTAATCCATGGCCTGCTGTTTATTTCCACAGAACATTTCCCATGCATGTAATCCACGCTATCCACGCCTTTGTCGTTTCTCTCCCTCTCTTTCTCTGTCTCTAACTTGCTCCCAAATACCGGACATATTGCCAATCATGCTGCAAAAGTGCTTTGTCACAACTATTTTTCCCACACCAGCCCCTTTTTTACAACGGAAATCCCTGTAAGTGGAATGCTCAGCTGGATGTTTCAATCATACAGTTTTCCCACTAGAACCGAGCACTCGAAAGGGGGGGTACGTTTGCACGTGAATGAGGGCGTAAAGCTCAGACGTACAGCTTCCCTTTCCAATCACCCCACTGTTAGGCATTAGTTTGCAAAACTGTGCAAACATGCCGCAACCATCTCGAGCCGAGCCGGGCGGTGGCTGAAGTGTCAAAAAACGGCACCACCCGGTGGGGGTGTCCAGATTAAGCTCTCTTCAATGATGCTTGAGATGGTTGTTCGTTGAGCTTTTTTGCTTTTGTTTTACACATTGTTGGATGTAAATTTACCAACCCATTTTTTCCGAAAACTTCCCACACGGTGTCGCTGTGAGGACGGCGGCGTGCAAAACGCTTACGCTGTTTGTGGTGTAGCTCCTTTTATCCCTCATTATCATCTTTTCACTCCAGTCCAGTCTGTCGATTATCAGTGTTCCCCTACTCCAACGCATTTTGCACAAGGACGGACACACACACATATTTCTCACCGCTCAGGATGGCTGTAAACTTTCGATGATACGGATCGTTGCCAGTCAAATAAGTGCCGAAAACTAAAACTGTCCACCCGTTGTCTCCCGTTGTCACGAGCCATCAGGAGGGTAAACTTTCCTTTTTGGGTGATAAATTAAACTTTCAGCTCATAATGAACCGAACCGAAACGTCGTCAACCAGGCAAACCGGTGTGACGAAGTGGACGACAGCGAGGGAAGCGTATAAACCGCAGTTGGGATGATGGTACTACCAAAAAGGAAAAGGACCATAGCCAGCACATCGGTCGCTAACGGCAGAAGTTGAGAAAACGGTTCTCGGGCGTTAAACCTTAAGACGAATCATTATATTGATGAAGTACTCAAACCCGGACGGACATCTATAAACCGTAGTAGGGCTTGGGGGCCTGCAAGCGGTGTGATAAAGGTAATAGGATAATGTTATCGATTACCACTCGAAACCGTTCAGCAAAACTTCGGTCGGTGCAATAAACAATGTGTCATTATTGGGGTGGGAAGATGACGTTCCACTTCCAGCAGGATCGGTGTAGCACTTGATCAATTATCGCCTTTTTTATAACGTCCTATTATCCAAGGGACTTTCAGTAGATCGGCATTGTTTCAGCTTATGTTATTGTTTTCCGTAGAATTTTAAATGAGCTTTCTATACTGGTCAGTAATGTTGCTCTATCATATCGGTTTTAAATTGAGTCATTTTGTGTAGGTGGCAAGAAGTTACAAACTTACCTATTTTACATTTTTTTAAGCAATTTGATTACAAGACATCGGAGCTTTTTTCCAACACTAGGTTTAATTTCAGATAAAGAAGAGCGAAGAGCAAATCGTTACGCCAGCGCCTCTACCGGAATCACACAAAATTCCTGTAGTAACTTGCAATGACTTATTCTAAATAGTGAGGAATTTGTTATCATCACCGTATAAAAGCGCTAAATTTCTACGAAGGATTTCTGTACTGAAACTACACTCCTACACTACAACTACACTACATGCACTGCCGGGAATAGATCGTAAAACCAATGGAATCAGTTACTGAATCGAATATAGACTCATCAACAGTTCCAAAGCCCGCATGAGTTTGGGAATACAGTTCAAGGCATTCGAATCGAAATCTGGATTTGAAATCAGTGTAAAAGCCAATATGGGTTAAGAATAAATTCCAGTATTCCAGTTCGATAGGTACACGGTCAATGCCAGGATCATTATGGGTTAGGCACTAGTTTAAAGCATGCAATAGGATCAAAATATGTTCCTGAATCTGTGTGGGTCCAACTCTGAGATGTGTTTTCAGTATCAGTTTCAGGATCATTATGGGTTTAATATAACCCCCAGAGATGGGTATGGGTTCAAGTTCAATTCCAGTTTTCGTATAACTTCAGTTTCTATTCCTAAAGAGCTTAACTATGGTCGTAAACTTATGGAGCTTAACTGAGCTATGACTATGGTTGTAAGAAATGACGCTTTTGAATCGTGTCATAACTTGCCCACCGATGAGCCCCCTAAAATTAATCCGCATTCACTCACCTGATTTACAATGCCGTACGAATCTGCTTGTGGCACTCCGGACACGGTTCTCACTGATCCTTCCGTTCTGGTAAGTAGTGTGGAGCGCTGCGGATCGAACCCAGAACCAGGATCGGTTGAAAGCGTCCCAAGACTAGACACATAAACATTATCCAACTTTGGTCGGTACACATTCGACCCAATAGCGCCGTTTGGATCACTAACAGGTGGACTAACATCTGCTCCAAAGCTATTCCCCACTGGTCCGCCGTACTGATTCACCACCGGTTGAGGGCTGTATTGTATTCTTCCTTGTTGAAACGGTGGTTCTAGCCCCGTTTCTGGTTCCGTCACGTACTGTTCACCCTCCACAGTCGGTGGCACTCCAATCTCCTCCCCCTCCTGTACCTCCGGTTCGCCCACACGCTCCTCGATCACACCGACCCCGTTCATGAGGTCCATCAACGAACGCATCGGGTAGGTAACCATCGACATCACAACATCCATCATATCCTGCCGATCTCCACTCATCAACATCCGGCCCATACCGCTGTCCGTCCGACCGATCGCTTCATTCACACCGTAAAGGCTCTCACTTTCCTCGCACCGCACGTTCATGTACCAATCGCACACCAGATGGCGCTGATTGAAGAGTGTCCCATTGGGGCAGAGGAACGCAAAGCCACGCCCGGTCGAATCGGTGTTGGCGCACACCCGGAACACTTGGCACCGTGTCTCAACGTCGGCATAATAACCTGGAATACGAACAAATAAAACAAAAAAAAAAAAACGGGGTGTGAAAACGATAAGATTTCGATATTAAGATTTCGGGGCAAGCGATATTGGAGATTGGATTTGTGAAGGCCACGAATCGCCCGGAGTTTGGGCGCGCTCCCCGGTCGCGCCTCCTTTTCATATGCTAATATCAATGCCGGCTTCTGGCGTCACGTTCCGACACGAGATTGCCGCATGATGAAGGAGGATTAGACACATCCTCCCCGCTTTTTTGTTAGAAACCGGCACAAATGAAGGCAAATCGTCCCGGCAAAGCTCCCGGTCGAAGCGGTAGCAATTTCGTAAGCCCACGCATCCATCGATACAGATACTAATCGCACGTGTTGTTCTGCTCTATCTCTCTCTCTCTCGCTCCTTCCTTGCTCGAACAGCGCTATATATCCGCCATCCCACCGTGCCAGGTCACAAACGATCGTCAATAAATCAAACGCTGGTTCGTGTTGCGTACTTCAGAGTGCTTCAGAGCGTTTTCGACTTCGATCTATTTCCCCCCTGTCTCTCATTAGGTTTGGATTCATTTTTCAACGCGGGGACTAAGTTCGTTCGTTTGGTGACATCTCATTTATGAAGCGACGTTTAGTCGGGCACAACAACGCTTCATACCGGGGGTTCATCGCGCACCCGCCCCAAGGCAGTAATAATGATGGATGTCCCCGTAAGCGGCCAACTCCAGCTAGTCAAGCTGAAGCAAACTGAACGCATTCATCTTTTTGCACCTCGTAGTGTCCAAAGCTACTCTCTGCTAACCTTTCGTGAAGGGTTTTAATTAATGTGCCGTTGCTTACAAAATGGCTAAAGCGCCGACCGACCGACCGACCCGGCCGCCGTAATGAAGAGCCATTCTTGCAAGGGATGGAATGAGATACGACCAAAGATGGTGTCCACGCTTTGTGCACGTGCATACTAATGGAGGTGTGTTTTTTTGGGAGGTTGATTTATCATCCCTATTGTAAGGCGATGCTTATCTAGTTCTTGTGGAGGTAATTTACTGCAATGATGTCTTCTTAGTTTACTGTCAAAATTGAAGGGCTTTAGAGGAAGATCCTATCTAACCGAAAACGCTCGAATTTCGCGCTGTTTTGATACACATAAATCTAATTCGAACGTGTGTGTGTGTGTATCCTGGTCATGGCACCAGGGCCCTCTTTTTTTAATAAATTTTGCAATCAAAATTCGTCTGCGCCAACCTTCCCAACCACACTTACCATGATGACGGTTGTCGCAGGTGAACTGTGTCGCCGGCACGCTACCCAATATCGGATAATCGACATCCGGTTCACCGGGCAGGGCCGAACGTAGCTGATCCGTCGTGCTGCTGATCGCCATTCCCAGCGGGTGGTACAGAAAAATATGAAAGAAAAAAGGAAAAAAAGCAAATGCACGTTATTTGCCGTACACATTCTTGAAAACTGAAAAAAATGTTTTTCGTTTTGGTGTGATGAAGAGGCCAGTCCGCCAAAAGACCACAAATAACGCGCCCGTAAACGATCCATCCCATCTGGGCGCTTCTAGGAATTCTAGAGTTTTCTCTCTCTCTCTCTCTCTCTCTCTCTCTCTCTCTCTTTCTTTGTATTATTTTCACCTCTTTAAATGAATCCGACAGCCTGCTTCGATGGCGCTCACCTGTCGTGTCGTTTTGGGGCGAGAAATTGTGTGCAAGAAACCACACACAAAACCTGGCATGAAAAGCGACTTCAACTCACCTTCCACCAACGTCCCCCACCCGGCCGGATGTCGGAAGTGTGCGGCCGACATTTTGTGACACCGTTTGATCCGTTATCGAGGTCGTTAGGGACGGCTGCTGCCGGTCGTTTGCTGGCGTCGTTTGCTTCCTGTTGCCACTGTGCGGGAAATTCGTTGCCCCATTCACATTTGTACCGACATTTTTCTCTAATGTTTCGCTTCCCTTATTGGTCACCGCAGGATGCCCGCCACGGCCACGGCCTGTCGTCACTTTGCCATCGGAATACGAAATCAAGTTGATCCTGCTGCCGCCGCCCTGCTCGGCACGGGCGAGTTTATCGACCACGGACGCACCAGATGGTGGCTGCTCGGGTTGGGTGGCTTTTCCAGCAGCAGCACCACCACCACTGGCAATTGTCACCACGGGTGGGGCGGCAAGGTGGCTGCTGCCCAGTATCTGGTCCGGGCTTTGGTGGCCCTGGTCGTACGGCACGATGGAGTAAAACTTGGGCGGAAGGAAGATGCGAGCCGGCTGCCGGAAGTCGAAGCCACCGTTTTGCAGCATATCCAGAATGTCCCGATTCAGCATCACCTCCATCAGATCCATTACCGTGCGGACGGCTCCAGTTGGCTCGCCCGTACCATTGCCACGAGCACCATCCGGTACGGTCAGCAAAAGCAGAGCAGCGACAAGAAAGAACAACAGACGGCCTGAAAATGGAAAGGAAAAGAGGGATTTTTTATCGTTAAAACGAACGAGAAAGTGCAAAAGCGAACGAAAGTTGTTGCGCAAATGGAAATGAATCACAAGACGCTTTTGCTCGCGCGGAAAGAAGAGGCCGCAGAAACCGAACCGGGGTGCTTTGTGGTTCATATTTCAATCAAAGGATCGGACTGCCGTTTTTCCCCTTTTTCCGTTTAAACGAAGTAAAAAAACGGTACAAGTTAAAAAAATCCATTTCTGCTGAGAAGCACAGTTTTGTTCGCCAAAAAGGGAAAAAACGATAGGAAAAGCAAAAAATAAAACTTCCAACTAACTGTGACAATCTAATAAACCACGCACTGTGTCATCATCATCTCCACGTTCGGTTCACCGAAAAGGATTCTCGTGTACGGTGCCGGTTTTGATGACGGTGCTGGAATGTCCGGGCCCGGGTACCGGAAATAATGTCCCAATGGTTCGACTCTTCTCGTTTTCTCGGGACGTCCCCAAATAAGCGAAGCCGTTTTCCTGTCCCCTTCCTTTTGTGTGTATGGTTGGTGAGTTTGCTACTGTGTACGGTGAAAAGTGAAAGGAGCAATAAATTATCCCATCGTCACAGGCAGGGTTAAAAATTGGGAGTTAGGCGATGAGCACAGTTCCCCTAAATATTGCTCGAATAAGACTTTTCTGAATCACACACTGTAAGTGGTGGAATGAAATCCCCATTGGGCTTGTTGAAATTTTACAAATAGCCTCAATTAGCTCATAATTACTATTTACTTTCCTTAATAATTCTTAAAAAATCGTACTTAACCGGTTTAATCTTGTTATTTTCGTGGCATATTATCGTCTTTAGACTAATTGATAATTCCAATTGATATTTAATCATAAGATAGACTGAAAGACTGTAAAAATGAGATCAATAACTAACACAACTCAATCAAATCATTGACCATAGCATTACATTTCAGATTTAGTCCTTCGAACCGGATCAAACAAAAATATGATTTTATAGCTCTTTTTATAGTTTTTATGGCTAAAATTTTAGCTTTTAAAACAACCCAGTGGACTGATAGCAAGGCTTGGATAATGAACATTGAACAAAGCCAATCAATCCCCAACTGGCTCAATTTCTGTACTGTTCATGGTATAAATTATACGTCACAATCAGGTCTACAAATGACCATTGCTCAACTGGGATGACAAAAAAGGACAACCATTCCCAATAGAAGGTAATAACTTATTAAAGTAAATATAGCAGAAAGGCTTCAAGATACATATACATGTATACAAAAAGGTATTTTTGTATCTACACAACGTAATCATTCATAAAGTTTCTACAAAACTGCGATAAAATCGACATTTAGCACCATGTAAAAGGTTTAAATTCGCTTTTTTGTACAATTTTCATTACGTAAATCGGCACTTCATGCATTGTGAAATTATCTATCCTTATTTCAACAATTTAATCCTCAAATAAATAAGTTTCTTATCGATGATGTATTAATACAATACAAAAAAGCGATCCCACAACAAAACCAGCCTTAAAGTCCATCTTCAACATGTGTCTTTAAAGCCCATCTTCATTCCAAGAAGATGTGATCTGCTATTCCTTACACTCATAGGACGACAATTTTACGACCCACTCCTCCCACCTATCGCTCCATCTTCACCCGGTTCGATCGGCACAATCGAACATAAACGTACCGCTTCCATCCCGGCCCACCTTACGCCGGGTCTCGCGCACACCTTCACGCGATAGAGATCGGTGCTGCTATTTATGTCGCGCTGTCGCCGTAAATGAGGGTTCAAACACCTCCCCCACCAAATCAAGAAGCCACAAACGGTCGCACCCGGATGTTCCTATCCCATAGGCGCTGCATTCCCTTTCAAGCTAATTATAATCCAAACTGTACAGAAGGCAACCGGGCCCGTCGTCCTTGGGACCGAATTTACATCCATTTTCACTGTGAAAAGATCGGCTCGTAAAAAGTTACAACACGAGCATTAACGATCCGGATCCGCACATGGGGGGAGATGAAGGAAACGGGGAACACGTTCTGGCCCAAACAGCTTGCTCCAAGTGTCATCGATTCCTTCTGAAATAGATCACGCGCGTTTCACAGCGTTTGGGCAGAAGAAAGGAAAGCTTAAGAAAAGGGAAATAGGGGGGGGGGGGCTTAAGAGTGAGGATGGGGAGGTAAGGCAACCATCAAAACCCATCTCCAGCACGCAGACGGCAAATACACATTCCACAAATTCTCGTTTAATTTCCCAATTTGTGATTTTGCGATCAGGCGACCGGCCGGTCCAGCCCGCTCCTGCTCCTGCTCCAACCAATCCACCCTTGCTTGCCGATGACGCCAATGAGTGTTGACAGTGGGAAGAAATAAAGCAGCACTGAAACGGAAAGGCGTATGATAAAATCATCCCCCGTCACATTGGCCACCCGCTTCCGTGAATTCGAGCCGCCCAAACACTCACAAACACTGGGTGACGACGGGTGGACTGCATGTGGGTGAGAGCAAGCGGGAGAGAGAGAGAGAGAGCAAACAAGATAAAATCAATTATGCAAATGAGTGATGGAGGTTTCGAATTCGAACATTAAATTATTGAGAAAGAGGTAGAAGAAAGACGCTGTCTATAAAGGGCGCTTGCAGATCAGAACAGATCAGAACACTCCAATAAATGGGAGTGTTTGTGTGTGTGTGCCCCCCTCCCCCAGTACCAAAAAATGTGTCCGAAATGTTGCTATTGATTTTTCCCATTTATTTGACAGCATTCGAAATTAGAGGATGGTCCGGTTCTTTCTTTCTCTCTTTTTTCTTAACACCCGCCCGAACCTTAAATGACCCACGTGGTGGGATGAGAAAAGGACGCCTCGATTAGGCACCCTGCTGGGAATTATTGTATCCTTCCCAGGCAGCAGGAGATCCTTCGGGGGGAGGCGCTATTAAATGAAAAGTTTAAGAATTGTGTTTCATTATGAGTGAGCGAGCTGAGCTGAGTGAGATTTTAATTCGGCGGAGGGACCACCACCCCATGGGAGAGATAGATAAGCCGAGACAATAAAATCTTTAAGGGCACTTCTAGGGACGAGGCATCAGTGGCACACCAGTTATTATTTGAGGATGTGACTGTGTTTGAAGTGTTTTATTGCCGAGAGTCGAAAGGTGGAACTGGAGTTGTGAAGAGAGGGAGAGTGAGAGAGTGTTAATAGTGCTCTGCTGGGCGCAATTTATTATGAGCAATTTGCAACTTTTCTTTGTTTCTAACTCATTTTTTTGGGTTGATAAACTAGATTAAAGACAGCATTTATCGGCATTCCAAGTCTATTAAAATGTCTTTACTCCAGAATTTTTTGAGTTTGTCATAAATTGTCAATTAAAATTAAAACACGAGTTGTACAAGGCTTTAGTGTAACTCATTTTGAATAATTTTGTAAAAGAAGAAAAAAAACTTCACGTAAATGATAGTGAGATCAAATGAATGAATGTCCGAAGAGTAGTCGGCAAAACAATTTCTTTGAGCGTTTAAAAGAATAAACGTAAAATTTGAATAACAAATGCCTCCCTTGATCAAACTACTGACAACTACCATAATGTGAAACTGTTAGCTGCAACAGTTCCGGTAGGTTCTGCCAGATGGCGTTGGGTGCTGAAAAGAACACTAAAAAGACAAAAAATTATTGCAAATTCTAATTTTCTTCTTCCGTTCGATTTTTATCTTTTAATTTTTAAAAGTTATTTTTTGTATTTAATATAGATATTTTTTTATCTAAAATAAGTACTCAGAAAGCTTTCATGTTACATAAGTGCAATTGTACGTATAGAAGTTGAAAACGCCCTCTTGAGGGAAAACAAACTACCACAAGCACGAACACATTTAATCACTATTTTTCGCTAATTAATAGTGTAAATTATCGCTCCTTCATCCTCCTGCAAAAGAACTCTCATATTGATGACCCATCTTAAACAAAACAAAAAGCATCAAACATGTTCTACCACTCCCTCCGATCGATAACATAAACAAACCATCTGCCTAATGTGACAGATCCGTTCCTTTCCCTTTCACGTCACATCAGCAAACCAGCTACAGCAAACACGAAAAGTGATTTTGAGTGGGTTTGAAAATAGTCATAAAATGTTATGCTCCACATAAGTTAGTAGTGGTACCTAGGGAGCCTAGGTTTTTGTATGTGTGTGTGTTTCTGTGTGTGTGTTTGCAAAGCCTCTTCAAAGCAAACATCTACAGGTGAACGAGTTTAAAATAAAAGTAAATCACGCACAACTCCTGTTGCTCTCGGCCAGCACACCCGCTCCCGTGCTGCACGCGATCGGCAAGGTTCGTCGCTCGAACGCATTACTACTACTACTACACACGGCCGCTACAACTCAATAAACAAACATGTTGACACACATTTGTCAGCCCGCTTTACGACGTCCCAAAAGGGTCGTAAACATTAAAATATGCCTCATTTGAATTTTTATATTTATCATAATTACAGCCGCCGGTGCGGGCCGGCCGGCAGGAAGAAAGAGCGAGCAAATACCGCTGTTACGGGAAAGGGAATGACATTCCTTCCCTCGCCACGTTTGATGAGCAGTGTGTGTGTGTGTATGTGTGTGTATGTGTGTGACATATGCCTTCACGATGGCCACCAACAAAACTTTGATCGTCTCTAATCGATCGTTTTTGTCTCCTTCCAGGCAGCAAAAGGGAGAACCCATTCTTAGCGGTTTTCATTTTCATCTCGAACCGGATCTTCCCAATCGCCGGCGCCAAAGCTTCAACAAGCGAGGGGGTTTTTTCTCGATGCCGATGTTGTTTGGGGAATGAAATTCTAGCTCCTTCCCCGTTGGTCTTGTTTTTTCGCACATCCGCCTTCGCTTTGTGGGTGGGACGGTTGATGGTGATGTTGGTGGCCGTTCAGAAGCGTGAACCATAAATTCGTCTTCTTGGCTAGACGGTACTAGTCCCGGAGACCAAAACATGTTAACCGGATCCACACACACACACACACGTGTTCGAAGTTTGATTGATGCCACTGTGAGGCAGAGCAGCATCGTTCATGCGCAGACATACACAATCGATGCGTGCCGCACATAAGCACGCCAATCAATACTCGGGCTCGAGAGCCCAAACATGATAAGCCGGGCGTGTGTGCCGGCTCGTTTTGGCTTCGGGGCGTAAAGCACTAAAAGCCTCTAGCTTAGCATAAATTACACGGATTTGTAGTGGTGAGGAGGATAGAGAAGGGGACATCCAAAACGGGGAGTGAAGTTAGCGCCAACGACTGAGCTGAGCTGTCGCTTTGTTAGTAAAGGTCCACCCGACCACCCGCGTGCCGTGTGTGTTTTAACGATTCATGCTTGAAGGCTAAATAATTTCGCTTAGAATTGAGAAAAAGATGTTAATGTACAAAAGTGTTAATTTTACAACGAGCTTTATGCTTCGTTATGATCGTTTTTTCGTTCATTTGAGGAAGCATTTCCAACAATGTGTTCCAAATGTTACCCGGAACACCAAGAAAGTGTTGTTGAAAATGACTTGTTACAGTGAAGCTCCACCCAAAATTAGTATTCATAAGCAAATTAACAAGCAAATTCATTAAAAAACAAAACGAAACTTTCCAATTAAGCCCATTCCATCATTAAAGCATTCAAACGATCCAATTTAGAGAACCGTCGTGCGATCGCGGTTCCCCGTCGTGCACGGTAGGAAATGAAACAAACCCAGTTCCTTCGCCGTTCGCCTTTATCGGTCACTATAAAATAAGCAACAACGAAACACTTTGAATTCTTTCCAATTCTCCCTCGCTAAAGGGCATAGGGTTGGGCGGACTCGTAAAGCCAACACATTCTGCCCCCAAAACTCAAGATCCTATTGGTAAGCCCAGAATGACGAAAATTTTACGTTCCACTTTAACGATCACGAGTCCAATTCGATTTCGGTTGCCACACTATATGAGAAGCGGCAGGTGTTGGCGATGGTTTCCAGCAGAAAGAATGAACGGATACATGTTTTCAATGGCCGGGGACAGCACCTGTGCACGTAGAAGACTTCCACTTCTGGAGGCGGAAAATGGCATACAAACGTCGTTCATTATTTGATGAACGTTAGTGATAAAGCAATGGTATTCTAGGTTTGCTACTTTTTTGGCAGTTAATTGTAGGGTAGGGTGGGTCCTTTCTTTGCCCTTTTCACTCCCAATGCGGCAGGCGGCATACGATCAAAAGCAAAAGAAGGAAAGGAGGATGTTTTAATGCTATTAATACATTATCTACGGCAAAGATGAGAGAAAAATATGGTTTTTGCCATTTTATCAAGAGATATAAGCTCAAAATACGTGAGGGCATCGGTTTTGCTTTAGCGTCACTAAAATTTATAATCCTCATTTTATTAACTTTATTGATACTAAATCCATTAAGAACCTTCACGAAACAAAAACATGATTAGAGCCATAAGCCATGCTCCTCAAAAGTGCTTCTTTCGACATCAATGCTTTATCTCAGACGTGACAAACCAAGAGCAAACATCCGATCCAATTCAATTGCATACATTTCAATCCATTTTGCTCGTTACGCGCTTCCCGGTACAAGCAACAGTTACAATAGATTCTAGCAACCTTTCAACCCTACCTGTGTAGAACAAAATCAAATGCAAATTGTTTACTCAAATATCAGCCCCACGTAGATAGATAGAAGAAAGCTGTGTAAAGAAACTTCCTCTTCCCTTAACATCATAATCTACTGAACGATGCTGCAAAACCACACCGTGTATATTTTAAAAGGGAAAAACATCCCGAGCACTGAAGAAGAAAAACCACAACAACCAAACACACACACACACAGCCGTGAAGATGCTATCGGAAGGAAGCGAGCGAGTCTGATGCACCTTCATCCACCTAACCTGCTAACCGTTCGGGACGGATTGAAAGCATGAAAAATGACGCCCCATCGTCAACGAGAGGTGGGGTGGCTCGCGGAACCAAAACCTCCTTCCCTTAGCAAGGTGATGACGGACAGATGACTCTTCCACTCTATTTGCCAATTCGGGAAAAGAATTTCCATTCCCTCCCTTATACCCCCAATACTAGTGGAAGGAATGGAGCGCTTGTGGATCGTGAACTCAAGCGCGAGCTTAACGGATCATAAGGAAAATGTTTCTGTTGCTCGTTCGTGCGAGAAAAATCCTTGGTGGTTGCACCGCGTTATGCTAATTTTAGACTCCAGCAACGGTTTTATCCCAAAACGGTGGTTTTGAAATTTCGCGTTTTCCACTTTCTTCCTCGCTCGCCTACTCTGTTTTGGGTATCACACTGTTGGTGTGTGGTGTAGCTGCGCTAGCGCTAGTATTGCGTTACTTACTGTTCGTCGTACAGCGGCGTAGCATCCTTGGATAGTTTCCTCCCGTTTTTCGAAACGGTTTGACGTCGTCAGTCAGCCGAAAAATCGGGCTTCTTCAATACCCTGTGCCAGAAGAGAGAAAGGGAGAGGGAGAAAAAAGCAAGCATGAAAACTCCAAGCATAAGGAAAAGCCACAAAATCGAATCCACACGGCAACACGAACGCCGGGACGGAACCGTGAATTTTGGTACGTGCGAATCAGCGTGTCTCTCTTGCAAGGTTGTAGCGGGGTGCAAGGGTGGCAAACGAGTGACTCGTGAAAAATTGTTCCGGAAAAGCCACTTCCACTGCACACTCACACACACACATACACACACAGCACTGATACATACACTCACGCGCGGAGAAGCGTTGGAAGAAAAATGTGATGATGCACTTTTGGGAGTAAGGGCCCATAATACGTTCAAACGAACCGGAAAAATCGTACCAAATCTTCGCGACGTGTCCGTAGGTACTCCGTAGTGCTGTAGTGTCTGTAGGTGCGCTTCCTCGTACTCCCTTTGCACACAGCTCCCTCTCACTCCCGCAAATAAACGGAGAAATCTTTTATACAATAAAGCACTTAAAAATCCATAAATCTAATTTCTCACTCCCGGATTCGTTGGTGTGGTTGTGGTAGCAAAAACGGGAAAAAGCGACGCATGAGGGAGGGGCTTTTTACGGTTAGAGCAAAAAAAGCGGCAGCACAAATGTTCACAACACGATGCACCTTCTTTCCGAACACGGGTTTTTCCTCGGGAACAGGGAGGAAGTTGTGCTGCAACGTTCGCGTTGGATTGATCTTGCTGCACGCTGCACCATATTTCGTTTGCCCTTTTCGCAGTATGCTCACTGCATCTTTTGCCCCGGGCCTCGGGAAAGGTTAAGACCACTCGTAGACGTTTTACAGCTTCACACCGACACCAAATCCACAAAAGCAGGAACAGAACATAACAAAAAATTGGAAAGAACTGAAATCAAAATACCACAGCACACACTCACACAGAGAGATTGGGTGAAAATGAATGGTAAGATTTGCGGTCGAAACATTCGCGCGTGACTCTTACGCCCGCTCGCCCGCCTGCCGTCTTAACCGTCCCGCTTGCTACTGAAGGTAAAGGCTTACACAGTGGAAATGGTAAAGTAAAAATGTTCTCACGTGCGCTCAGAAGCTGAGATTGTTCCTTTGCCGTCTTAGCGGCCGACCCACCACCACACCATCACCACACACACACACACTCATGAATCACGGTCAGTAAGCCTCTACGCTTCGTTTATCTGTTGGTCCCGCTTTGCACGTAGCTCGCGTACTGCACCTGGCTTCGGTGAGCATGGCACGGTTGAAATATTTCAAATCCAACGCTAAGATAACCGTCCGAAGGAAGAGTAACTAATGGTGCATAACTGGAGCACATTTAAAGGTATATCATCCTGCTGTGTAGTGAGTTTCTGCATTACACACTGTGTCTTTACTGGAACTTTATCGATAGGTGAACGTTTAAGTTATTACTTTTAAATTCACTCACTTCGAGAACTCACTTTTACACACACTTCACGTTTTAACATAGAAACACTACTCCCTTTCTACACAAAAAAAAGCACTCTCTTTCTACCGAGATCGTCGAAAGAGGTTCGTCGCTTGCTCCGGTTGCTTACCGTTCGAAATGCCGCGATCGACTGATGGTGTAACGATAAGATGGTTCCACTTTTCTGGCAGTTGACTCGTACACTCGATCCACCCGATGAGAGATCGTACGATGGTGACGAAGTGATCCGAGCAGTAGAGTGTGGCGTCTCGGGAGGATGATCGTTCCACGGCAAGTCGTTAAGCGCCCATCGTGTCCGTTTGATGGGAAAATTCCAGTTTTAACGGATGCTTGCAGGGTTTGAATTTGAAGTACGGTTGAAATAGATACTGGATATTAAAGTATGATATATACTGCAGTGTTAGCACAACATATATGACTTTTCATTTACATATATTTTTTTTAATTTATACCTTTAACAAGACATAGCAATTTAAAATGCCAGAAAGAGCTTTTCTGGTTAGAATGTAAAAGCTCTTTGCAATGTCATAATGTCACAATGATAAGTGACAATTTATGAGGATAAATAAGGTTTTTTTCTCTGAAAGCTATGTAAATCGATGTAACAAACCGACTAGAAAATAAGAAAAGCTCCCTAAAACTTACAAAAGCTCTCAAAGATTTTGTTTTTGGTCAGATTAT
Organism: Anopheles coluzzii; assembly: GCF_943734685.1. Taxonomy (NCBI): domain Eukaryota; kingdom Metazoa; phylum Arthropoda; class Insecta; order Diptera; family Culicidae; genus Anopheles; species Anopheles coluzzii. Next base: position 118,941,592 of record NC_064670.1, on the reverse strand, counting down.
TTGAAATGACTTTGTCAACTTTGATTATTTTGCCACAATTCTAAACGTAGTAAATTACTCAAAATGTTTAAAATAAAATTGACTTGCTTAAGTGCTATGTAAGGGCTCGTCCAGAATGGACATCCAATTAACTGTAGTAAGCAGTAGGTAGAATAATCGTAGTTAGAAAAACAGTAATTAAAACTTTACCTTATATGTACCACATGAAGAATGACTTATGAAAGCGATTAATTGTCACAGCCTTTGTTAAGAACTCATCCCTATCAAAGTATGCTAACTTGCTTAACCCTTTGCAAGGTGCGAACATCTCATCTGCCGGCCAAAACCAGGCGTCTCCACACACACACACACAATTACCGTCCGTCACCGGCTTGATTGGAGAAAAGTATCCACTCGATCCCGGTGACGATGAAGAAGATGGGGCCATAAATTATCGGTGCGTGCTCATTAAGCTAATCCCTAATGCTTCACGGCTCACGCAGTAATGTGTCGCAGTTTGTCACGTTCACGTTGTGCTTTAGCGATAGTACTGACTGAGCGAGAGAGAGCTGAAGAGATGAGCATGTGAAGGAATGGGGGGAAACAAAAATCCACCAAAATTAATTTTAAATCCCAAACTCTTGAACCCATCAGCCGGATACGCTTCCAAATACAAGCACTGTCCATCTCATGTCAATAATTGCCAGAATGTTTGGAATAATTCCAGAATCACTATTTTTAGCCCTAAAAACAATCACACACTCACACCCGGAAGCATTTCGGAAAGGAATTCCCCTAAGTGGAACGGTTCTGTTTACCCACTTGGCCACTTGGAACAGATCGCTTTTCAAGAGTTTGCGTGTGTAAATGCCTGTCTCATCTCTTAATTTGTTCACCCGGCATTCCCGGCCCGGTGTAACTGGATGCGTGAACCACTCTTGCCCTGCTCGAGTGACCGTGACACCACTTGTCGACGACGACGGCGAGGTTCTATTTTCGGACCGTACACAACCAATAGAAGAAAAAGGCTAATTTGAACTGTGCTTTTGTTTTCTGGCACCGGCCATGCAGCCGTCACTGCTTATTTGTGCAAAATTTGCCAAATCCTCGCGCGAAGCGCTGGAGTCAAACAAAGAGTGCCAGTGATGCCGATGGGGCTCGTAAGCATGGCGTCACGTCTACCGGTTTTACGCAATGTTTACGGTCGCGGAATTCTTGCATATCCGTAAACCGAAGGCAAACATTGGCAAGATTCTTCTCGGTAAAAGCCCCAAAGAAAGAAAAAAACCGTCCCAATCCGATCATCGATCGCATTTTTCGATCTGCCTGGATGGCGTAATCTCGCGCGTTAGTCATCTCGTTATCATCTCGGCCCTTGTTGCAAAAGGGTTGCCTTTAAGCGCTGAATCAGCGAACAAAATATATGGACTTCCATTAGACGACACCGTGGTGCGCTCGACACGATCGCCGATCATTATGCTGCCCCCGAACAAATGTGCAACACGGACACACAGGCACACACACACACATATGGTTGTTGTTTATCGGCGTGTATGCAAATCTCGCTGAACCTATCCAGCCGTCCGTGCGCGATGGAATATAAACTATGTATGCTGACTAAACAGACATCATCAGTCGCGATCATCCAAAACGGATCGTCAGAAACGGGCGGCTGACTTGGTTGTAATATTCCGAAGCGCGATCGAAAGATTTTAGATTTGGAAATTCCACCACCGCAACCGTAACCGCAACCGTAATGATCTTATCAGCCTTCAACACCTTCGCCCCTCGCAGCCCCATTCGAAGGGACAACCGATAGGGCAACGCTGCTTTATTTTTAAACCATTTTTTGATGTTTCTATTTTTGTTTGCATCAAACGGGCGTTTTAGGGTTTTTGTTTTTGTTTTTGACGCAAGAAGCACATTTAATTGCGCGAGCTCTAGGCGGCTGCTGCTTCTACACCCCTCACACCCCTATGGGCAACTTGCTTGTTTACTAATCATACGCCAAGGGACGAGATCACCCAAGCTACTAGATCAGGTTCGTGGCGTGCCTCACGTAGAGTGTTTCTGTTTGTGTGTTAGGCTGCACCTTTTACGGCGCCCCAACCAATTTGTGGGTAAGCAGATCAGCAGTAGCAGCATTCAATGAGGATCACCGACCCAATGTGGGTGGATTCCATTTTTGAGATGGGAATTGCTGTTTTTGTGCGTCCAATTTGTTTAAAGTGGTGATTTAAAGTGGCCGAGAAGCCATCAGGGGAATTTGTATGTATGAAAGTCTAATCTGCTTGCCGCTGTTATAGCATTATTTGAATGTGTTTTTTTGAATGTGCTTTCAATAAATCAACAACGAAAATTAGCGGTTAAACTGTTACGTCAGCTGACCTTGACAATACGAAACGAATCGTTCTTCACGTGGCGCATAGAGAAGCTTCAAAAAACACTTTCACGATCGGTGTTAGCAAGGGCTGAAAAGCTGCTGAAACGCACCGCAGCCCAAACGACGGGATGCTCACATGGGAAGAGATGAATGAACCTGGAGCCGGCAGTGCAGAAGGGTCAGTTCCCGACACGACAAAACAAAACATATGCAAATGAGGATGAGGTACGATAATCGGAGAAGCATTTCGATAGGTCCAACGGTTCGACAGCGCCTTAGCTGTGGCGTCCCGTCTGGCGCGTCGCAACTATGATGTCAACCGTCGGCAATGTTGACCTCCCATATCCAGCGCTCGAAACATATTTCTCCACCGATTCCGCAAGACGAGAGCGATGGAGAGCGATCGATCGAAGGAGACGGCCAAACAAATCTAACTCCGAATCATTTCGTGGGTGAGTTCAAGACAGTTACGAAGATGCGGGAAGCCTTTGGGCAGCAGTGTGCGATAAATAATCCCTCCCTCAGGTCAATCTGGTGAATTATTTTATTGGCAAATTATGCTCCCTCGCAAAGCACAGCCGACAGAAAGGTGTGATGAGGCCGGTTTCAAGGTCACCAGTTCCTACGAAGCCTACTGCCCACGAAGGGTCTGTCATAATGGGGCAAAAGGTTAGGAAGAGCAAATGCTTAGTATCGCCCTTTTTCACCCGTTTGCTACTAAGCACGGGGAAGGGAATCGTTTGAGCGTTGATTGTCGAACATAAATTTGTAGATCTTATACTTGTTTTATTGCTATCAATGGGCGAAGGTGAAGGTGAAGGCAATAGATTTAAAAGGAGCAGTTGATCGCATGGACCATCTTTAAAGCATCGGTTTCCCTCACTGACGAAAGAGACAATGCTCACAAGGGCTAGTGACATAGAATTAAGATAAGAAATAAAAAAAGAATATTAATTGCTTTATTGTTAAACGTAAACGAATCGTTCCCTACATCAAATTCCAATAAAATAGAAGAACGCGTTACAAAAGCTTTAGGAAAGCTCAACTAATGTTCATAGAGGGCAGCACTGTCGGATAAAAGACTTTGCACAGAGGGCTATTCTGTTTTGGTAAAAAAAACCCAACAATCGTATCTATTAAAAAAAATTATACGCCCTTTCGCCCTTGCAAATAGCGATTGTGAATCGTAATATTTAATTGTTGATGCTGATTCAAAATGTTTGGAACCTGTTTGGGATTATTAATGCAAGTGACCTATAGGAAAGCTTGTCTTTTGACACTTTGAAATGCATTTAGCATATGTTTCTCAACATTAAATTATGTTCTAAATGACTTCACTAAAATGTAAATCAATCTGCTTTATTTTCATTTTTTTTTGGTTGGAATTAGTATAATTTCCTACTGATTAAATAAATAATTTTAATTTATTGTAAATTATTTTCGCCCATAATGCATACAGCGTAAAGAAAGAGATCGATATATCAAAATCCATTTATAGTGCCTTTCCCATTCACTCTAGCGCTCAACCGTACAGCGCAACTGAGATAGCTCAACATCCGTAGAGACCCTTCTCTTTCTACGCTCGCTCTGCCCACCCGAGAAAGAAAGAGAAACCAGCATTGCGTTTGCTGGAGAGGGTTTCTCAGCTGGCGAAGGTTTGTACCCGTAAGCCATCTGCCGCTTCTGTCAAATTCTCATAATTTTTTACACACGCCAACGGAACGGACGTGTTGTGTATCGAGCGGCGGCGTCAGTCGAAAGAAAAAAGTTCTTCTCCAATTTACTATCGTAAAGTGTTCGTTTCTACTGTTTCCCGAAAAGTATTGCAGCAACATGAAACTGTTCGTTGTGTTGAGTGTGCTGATTGCCGGTGCGCTGGCATCCGGAGAAGGCCCGAAAGTGACGGATAAGGTAAGCTTACAATGACGGCAGCGAACGAAGGTCAACAACCGGCACATCGCCGCATCATCCATCAGCTGCTTTGTCTTTCCGTTTTTTTGTAGCATAATTGTACAAAAACAGCACTATGTTCAGCGTCTTTTTATGCGTGTGCTGCTGCTGTTGTTGGTGCTTGCACTGCCTTATCAGCATTACGAAACGCATCTTCCACATCACCCGCCAGCATCAGAAGCTGAATGGTGATAGAGCGAAGGGGTTGGGGGAGGGTTTGGCATACGAATGCTTACGTGTCCTTCTGCAATAGGAGAGAAGCACGCGTACACGCGCGTTTTTTCTTTGGGATGGTGGTCGGTTATTCAAACACAATCCGTTTCAATCACAGTACTAATGCTATAAACATGTGACAATAAATGGGATTTTTTCGTTTTGTTTCGCCTCTTTCCAGGTCTACTTCGATATCACGATCGGTGGCAAGCCGGAGGGACGCATCGTGATTGGTCTGTTCGGTGGCACTGTACCGAAGACTGCCCGCAACTTCAAGGAGCTGGCCGAGAAGACCACCAAAGGAGAAGGGTAAGTTGCATAGAGCGTAAAATTTCCATAATTCATTTAGCATCCGCATAAAAACCCTCCCACGGACTTGTAATTGAGCGATAATTCCCAAGCCAGCTGGTATCGTCGTTTCAATTCCACTGCATGAAGCAATTGAAAGTAAGGTTAACGGCAATGATGATCGTAGCAGGCGATGAAACCATAACCGGATTGAGGCGTGGTGGATGGAGTCTGTTGTGTTCTCTCCATTATGCTTTCTCCTTTCGTTGAATGGTATTTCACTTGCTCTTCTTCTTCCGTGCCTTTGCCTTCCACTATTTATGCCTCCCACGGGGTCATTTTTCTTTATTGAATCTTATACTTCCGCTCCACTGAGGTTATGCATGATTAATTCGTGCATAAATTAGTTCTCAATCTTTTCCCCACACGCGCCTTTACACCAACGTAACCGACCGAACCAATCCTCACTGTTTCTTCCCATCTCCCACCTCCCCCAATAGCTACAAGGGCAGCAAGTTCCACCGGGTGATCCGCGACTTCATGATCCAGGGCGGTGACTTCACCAAGGGAGACGGCACCGGCGGGCGATCGATCTACGGCGAGCGCTTCGCCGACGAGAACTTCAAGCTGAAGCACTACGGTGCCGGCTGGCTGTCGATGGCGAACGCCGGCAAGGACACGAACGGTTCGCAGTTCTTCATCACGGTCAAGCAGACGAGCTGGCTGGACGGGCGTCACGTCGTGTTCGGCAAGGTGCTGGAGGGCATGAACGTGGTGCGCAAGATCGAAAGCACCGCCACCGATGGGCGCGATCGTCCGACGAACGATGTCGAGATTGCCGATTCCGGTTCGCTGCCGGTCAGCGAGCCGTTCGCGGTTGATAAGGGCGATGCCACCGAGTAAAGGGGGGAGAACGAGTGACCGAAAGACGCTCTCTCTCTCTTCCCGGGAGCGTAAAGTAGCGTCAGAAAGCCGGGTGTGGCGCTACAGATCGCACACTATCCATCCTGGACGAATCCTCTTGTTCGAGCGAACGGATCCACCCATAACGACGACGAGAAGGATGTCCAAGAAAAAAAAGTGATTCAAAAAAAGGAAGGAAAGGGTTCTGAGTAGTGTGTTCGCATTTAAGAGGAGAAGAGATCCATTCTTCGCCAAGTAAATCTAATTCAGAAAATAAAAGAGACGAGAAGACATATTTTTATGATAAAATTTACACCTTTAAATGTTGCATTTTTTCTTCTCTCCTCTTTACAATTAGTCATTACAGTAAGTTTTGAAAAGAAACATTCACTGCTATCGTTCTTGTCTTGTCATCGTGATAAGTCTTACTGCTGCAGCACACACACGCTTGCTCGTCTATAATTTATCATTCGTTCTGCACCCAGGCAATTAAGAAACAGAGCTTGTAATGTGGTAATTAGATATCGATGTAACGAATCGGCTGATATGGCATATACTGAAGCGGTTTTTTGTCTAATTCTCAAACACCGACACAACCTGTCTGGAACGAGCGACATGATTTCTGTGATATTTGTGGTCGTTTCCGGTGAAAATGCTACTTCCGCAAAAGCATTTGTGCTCTTATGCCTGAAACAATAAGTCGCTGAAAGAGAGTAGGCTTTGTTTTTCCTTCGCAAAGCAATGCCGCGATAAACTCACGCGCAATGCGCAAACAATAGCGCGTTTGAGCGTTCCGCTAGTTCCGCGCACAGATCTGTTGTTTTCCATCTGGTGCGTGTTCTATTTTTTTTTTGCTGTGCCCGGCCACACGATCCGTGACGTACTACGCTCTATAATTAAGCATAGAACGCAACTGCCGTACTCACCTCGCCAGTACCCCTTGCTGTAGCCCTTACAGTGAGGGGCTACTGAGGGGTTAATTGCGCGAGTGTGCAATGCGCGAAAAGTATACGCATCTCGTCGTGCCGCTGGTCGACGAGCCCTTTGGCGTGTGTCGGTGTAAATATTTACCATGCAGCAGGGCCGTAGATCCAACGGTCTAGGTCAGGGATGAATGAACAGACAGGGCTGTGTTTTCCCGACCAAGCAGACAACTCACAACACAATCGTGACGCTGTGTGCTGATAAAGAAATAAAAACAGTGCATTTTTTATCAACAGGAAACACTTTCCTTTTCGAATTACGACTTTTCTTTGCCCGCGGGAAATGATCGACACGACGAATGAAGTACGTTGTTTCATTATATCTTTTTAATGTTTCAGGTTTTATTACTCTTGGTTTTTTGGTTTTGTCCTATATGTACAATTTTTTTTTCTTGATATTTTTAGCCACGTTTGTTTGTTTGTTGTTTTTTTTTCAGTGATCCTCCAAACATCTGACTCCAACGATTAACCACTTTTTTCGTACTTTTCTCTCTTTTTTCGTTGAGCCCTTGCCCCTCCAAATGCTCCATATTTATAGCATTGTTTTGTTTTCCTCCTTTTTGCTTGCTTTCTGTGTTGTGTGTGTGTGTTGTGTGTTCCGTTCAATTTGTTGCTGTTGTTTGCAAATTTTGCATATTTTGTATATGTATATGTATAAGTATATATATATAGTTTTTGGTATCTTTCTAAATAATTACACAACCTTTCAAATCTGTTTTTTTTTCTATAAATTTCAATAATTTGTCTTCGTTTCATTTGTTATTCGTTTTGTTTTGCTCTTGGTTTGTCTCGTTTTTTTTGTTCGTTTTTTTCGCTCTCTTTTCCTTAAACAGATCCATTTAACTTACTTTTGCTATATTGTGTTGTTTGGTTTCTTTTCGTCATTTTTGTTGTTGTTGTTTTCTTACCTTCTTTTCTACCACATTGCAATGTGACATGTCCTTGTTTTTGTTTTTTTTTTTTTTGTTGGTTCTACACTGGGCTTACATTTATATATAATTTAACAAAATTCTAACTAACTTTCTACAATGTTTCCGCTTTATGGGCTTATTATTGGGGGGGTTCAGCTTTAATTTACCATCTTACCATCTTAAATGTTTGCCGCCTGTTAAATACCTTCTATTATCTACTGTGTGTTTTTTTTTTTACTATTTTTATATGCGTATTATTAATGCTGTTTTTTTAGCTTATTGTGTTTTGTTTGCTCGTGTGGTTGGTTTACACGCTTTTGCCAGTGGTATTTTGCCGTTGTTGTTGTTGTTGTTATTGGTGAACTTTGTGTGTGTTTTGCATTGTGCGTTAACCTGCGTTGCCACAAGAAGAGTGTGTTGGTAAGTGTTTCGTAGAAAAGAAAGCAAAAAGTTTGCACTTAACGTTGTTCTCTCTGGGTTCTGATTCCATGTTCTGATTGTTACATAACGGGGGCGGGAGCAGTAGAAGATTGTTAAAAGTTTCTTTTTTGTGCGATACCATCACATGGTTGTTGCTGTTTTTTTATATTCTTTTTTTATATATGATTGGTTACATATTTTGCTTTTACTTGAGAATGCAAAACGGAAAGCCAAGCTCAAAGTTATTTGTAGTAAATAACGTGTAAATTACCATGACTAAATCTAAACCCAAACTGTATCCTAGTTTTACTTCCTTTCCAAAGCCATTTACATCTGCCGAAGATCGGGAAGATCGTTGATAAAATTGCTGTGAGCAATTCAGCCAAACCGGAACGTTTGTTCGGTTTTGTTTCATGATTTCTTATTTATGTCTCTATTTTAATATCACACGTCTTTATCGTGCGTTCGTTAAATTCTGGCGTTAAAAAATGTATAAAAATACATAACAAGCGAAAGGACCAGAACAAAACAAAACAAAACAAACATCCCCTTGAGAAGTTTTCCACCGATTGGTGGTTACCATTTTTAATATGGCTTTATTCCGATTGTGTATCGTTTTAACCTTTGTGCTGCTCACTCACCCACAGCATTTACACTAGGCGCGGTTCTCTATCACGAGAAATTCGCTTAACATCTATACACCATTTGAAACACTAGCGAGAACCCCTACTAGCGAATTATTAATTAATGGCATTTTTTTGTTATATTAACTTTCCTTAACTATTTGCTATTTTTGAAGCGTATGTATTGACGCAAATCACAATGCGTTTGCGTGTTCGTGTCATTGCCATCTATTAGCTGCAGATAACATGGGGCAAGAATCTTTGATGATGCGTTTGCTTTTCTGCTCCAATAGAAGCAGAATCAAGTAGTAGAAGAACAATTAATTGACATTTTGTTAGCTCAAAAACTATGACAAAACTGTTTTATTATTACTTTTAATGAAAACGCAAGCAATTTATATGTATATTTACAGCTGAGGTGTTGTGCAGGTAGATAATTACGTACCTTTGCAGATTAGAAATGTATTTAATAATTCAGAATCATTCAGTTTTGAAATAATTTTGCCGAGCACATGCCAAGGATTTTGTCCACATTTTAGGCCACATTTGCAAATCAGCTTATTTGATACGATCGTGATCATGCAAGAGGCTTCAAACCTTAAAACGGGGGTACCATTTTCGCAACCAAAGATCGCGCGCGACACACTTATCAAAAATCATACAGACACATCTTGAATGTTTGCCCATTTTGTCCGAAAACGATGGTCAAACGTTTGCGTTTGCGATTTCGCATGACAGTGTTCCCTACATGCACACCTTTCACTAGCTGGTGAACAACACCGGGAACTGGGCTTGCTGGGAAGGGAAACCAATTGAAGGCAATCAACCTTTGCTATGGTAAAGATGCTACCGGCATATCATCTGGTGGTGGTACGCCAAATGAGGTTACATCTCGACTGGTAGAAGTGATGCAGCAGCAGCAGCAAGTCACGATCAGTTTTGATTGGTTAATGCGTTGTGTGGACACGACAACAACAACGTACATAGCCGGGTTGCCGGCTCGAGAAAAGTAGATAATCACCTATCAAAGCCATTTGCGTTTTGGGAAGATGTGCAGTGGTGGTCAGTACCGCCACCGGTTACTGTTTACTATTGTCATATATTGCTTCGTTGCTCTATTTACGGTGTGATCTGGTGTATGGATTTGGCGTCAGTTTGATCCAGTTTTTTTATGTATTACCGGCCCAGCTCGTAATAATGCGGGCAGTGAGGATCATAACAAAATTAACTATTATTAGCATTAACTGCAGTAGATTTATAAATTCAAAAAAAGCCCAATGGGTTACTGCAAAAGCTCCAATGAACAATAAGCTAGCCTTCCATTCGTACTCTGGCGTTTGCTGGTTTGGGTGGAATAAGAGCATTTTAAATATGTGAAGTGTGAATAACATTCTTTTCGCAAACAGTTTTCCTATATGTACAAACACACAATCTCGATTTAGTATAAGATTTCTTTGTTGTCTTCTTTTTTTTTGGTGTATAACTCTTAATCGCTTTGTCAACTCGTATCGCCGTAACGTCTCCTGAAAAACAACGATCGACCGGGACAAAAGCGTAATCAGTGAACTGAAAAGACAAAACTCAACTTAACTTCGTCAACCGAATCGGTGGAAAAGGAAATTGATTCAGTGGGAGGAGAGAGGGGGAGGGGGGGGGGGAGATAAATATTTTTTTTTAATTTTATGTCGATCTCCCTTTACATTCTATATCTGTTTACTCTGTTAGTTAGAACTAAATCAACAACCGTTATTTGTTTTTTTTATCTGCGACTAAGTTGAACGAGATGTTTTTTTTAAATATTTTTTTCTTGTTTTTTTCTTCTTCATATCCGTTGTCGTTAACATCTGCAACAATTACTGGTTGATTATTGTGTTTTACTTGTCTGGTTTGTTGTTTAGTTTGGGTTTCTTCGTTTTGTAACACGATTTTAAATGTTGTGTCTTATCCTAATATACCTTTTTATATACGTTTTATCATTCTCATTTTTACATCTCATTTTAACGTTGCTTTGTTTTTCTTTTTCTCTGCTTTCTCGTTGCGCTTCATTTAACTTTTATTGCAATGGAGTGTTTCTGTTGGGTTTTCTTATTTAAGCTTACGTTCACGATTATACTCTACATATGTGTGGGTTTTTTTTCTTCATGTGTTGCTTGTTTAATAACGTGTGAGTAACGTGGTTAATAAATGTGGCGGATTTAACTTTTATCTATATGTTTTCTTGTTTGTTTTTTTTTTGTTGTTATGAACATTTTTCATTGAATTGTTCATTCCTTTTCGTGTGTACGCTTTGTTTTTCTTAAGTTACTCATTTCATTTCGTTATATGTACCTTAACCATTACGTTTGGAAGCTGCGATTTGGAGATGTATTGCTCTCGTGCCCGTCGTGTCTAGTATTTCTGCCGCTCCCTCACCGGAGTTTGGTTGAATATTATGAGCATGCATTTTCAAATGTTCCTATTTAGTGGAGCGCGTTCCTAACTTTGACATACGTGACGAAACACTATACTATTAAACACTAGTAACACCTTCCATGTCTACCGTTTCCTTTCTTTTTTTTTTCATATAAGCGTATTTACCTTACTCCGCTCTCCTCTTCTAACCGCTATGCGCAAGCCCCGCTTTAACAACACTCACGCGCGCACGGAATAATGGCCGTGAATGTTATGGGGGTTGCGCGATAGGGCAAATTAAATTAACTTTTCATTAAACAGCCGTAATCTGACTGAGCGTTTTTGTATACAATGTAAGGAGTTGGTTTTTAGGGCATCCTCCCGTGACGATCGTGCGCCGTTTAGCGGCACACGTCTCGAACACGGGACCAGAGACCAGACGTTCCTTGTTTTAATTGTTTTTCCAAAACTATCCTATCAACAAGTATCATCCTTACAACACTAAATTGGGAACGTGGAGAGGAGGGGGGGGGGGGGGGCTTTGGAGCCTTCCCCTGTTATAATGTGGGCTAATCCTACTCGAGAAGCATATACTGCATACTGTACAGACAGTGGTGTAGGGCGGGAAGGAACAACATTCAGAGGAACAAGTTGGAGCACTGAAAACAAACTCTCACCCCGTGTACCTAAGTGAACCCCCTCCACAACCCATTGGTTGTTTGTGTGCAGTCAGGAACAGTGTTATACTCTCATTGATTTTACTTTTGATATTCACATTACTTCATTTGTACAAAACGATTAGAACATGCACTTTACCACTCTGCTGCCATCAGTGATCTTCATCTTCAATGTAATGGGAGCTAAGGTTGTGCAGCAATCAAATCAACTGGTGAAATGTGGCTATCCGATTTCACTACCATTAGTAATTGGGGGGGGGGGGGGGGGGCGAGGAGGAAATACTACGTTAAATTCGATTCATATGTTTTCTCACTTTTTTTTGTTACTCACGCAGTCATCTGCGTCGAAACATCTGCCAATCTGCCCGGTCACGATGTACTGTACCGTACTACTACATGCCTTCTTTACACCACAGACACTATTGCATGAGGTAAAGTAAAACTCAAAGAACGGGTAAATATCTGAGCTTTGAGAGTGAAAACGTAACCATAGTTCAGCTTTTCATTCCTTCATCTTCCATCCACCGGTTTGAGATTATTTGAGATCTTTGAGTTGCAATAGAGCCATCCAGTAACAAAATACCTTTTCCCTTTATCGTTCTTCCTACAACGCTCCATCGCTGGAGCAAACAGTTCCAAACATTCCTATTCGTCAGGCAGTCGTAATTTCAAAACGTTTCTACTTACGTACTAAATGCACAACTTGAAGGTAAAAAAATATATACTCATGTATGAAAGTGTTTCCTTTTTTCCTTTTTGGGGTAATCAACAACTCCCCACGATCAGCCATGCTGGGACGCGGGGGTTCGTCGTCGATCCATCACGGGTACTCTCTACTAATCACAAAACTGATATGCAAGAAGTGTAACGATTTTAGTAACAAGAATAAGAGACAGATTTTGTGAATGTGTCTTGTTAGTAAGAAAATAGTGTTCAGAAGCAAGAGTGAAATGGAACTGACGGTAAACACACTTAGTGGAAATGTTGGTCTAACCGCACTGTTGGTTTCGCTCTTTCCTTATTTCTGCCCCCTCTGTTATATCTCCATCCCAAATATCACTAGCTGTACAGGTGTTATTTTTAACGTGAATCCTTAAATACTCTAGTGAGCCTCTGATGCCTCTTAATCGTACGGGGGAGAACCAGTTGGGTATTCTAGGAGTTCTACCGGAATAGGAAGGAATCTTTGGTTAATGCATAATGTACAAGCGACCTAGTATTTGGTTAGATGTCTTGCTATTACTAACCCTATCATATCTCTGTCAACTTCACCAAACCGTACTCCGAACTTCACACGCTATTTCAGGCTAAAAACAAGAGATTAGACAAACGTTGCCCAAACAGCAGCAGCTGCTGCAATGGCTGTTTTTTTTTCTTTGTTGGAGAGTTGTACGATGAAGTGGGCAAGGATGAAACTTACTCAGAAAGTAGATTGTCAACTGTCGTCCGCCGCGTGCTCATCGCCCATTGTTTGCTCCGATGGTCGTCAGCTTGACTGTGCCGGTAGGTCTGCTTCGGGCCGGTCGGACGGCTGCTCATGGCGATCGCCCGGTGAGCCCGGTGAGCGGCGACCCGCCTTACACTCCGCCAATTCGTTCGCAATCTCCACCGTCACCGCGCTGTTCTCAACGTTCGGTGCCTCTCCAGCGGGCACCGTTTGAACGGCCGGCCCAGACTGTTCCTCGTAGTCGTAGAAAATGTTGCTCGTATCACGCGGCAGATTCACATCGATCGGTTCCGGATCGATGGGGATTGCGACTGCCCCTGTGGTAGCAGCAGAAGCAGTAGCACCACCACCATCCTGATCCGGCGACTCCATCGGACTTTCGACGCAGATCGTCACGACGGGCCGGGGCGCACCCTCCAGTCCACCTAGAATTTGATAGTCAACGTTCGTGCCGGGTGAAAGTTTGATGTCACTCGCACGGGATGGATCGCGCGGTTCTTTGACCTTGGGTTCGCCTTCGTTGGTTGATCCGTCCATCGAGGGGAAGGTGATGATGGTCAAAGAAGCAAACGCACAACAACAACGCATACAACAAACACACACACACATACAGAGAGACACACACACATGGGAGAAGGTGGGGCGCGAGAAGAGAGAAGAACATAGAAAGACACAAAAAAAGAAAGAAAAAAACACATTTACAGCAAACACAGAGAGGTGCATCTTTTCGGGAGGTTCGTCTCTTCAGACTTTGGGTGTTTGGTGTTCAGAGTGAGCGGCTACTTAACGAAGTTGGGTGTGTAATGGTGGTCGCACTCAACGAAACATAGCTGCTAGTGGTGTTTGGGTGTAGTCAGAGCGTAAAATCAAAATCAAACGGTGATGGCAGGAAAGCACATCCAAACCAAAACGTGTAATCGGAACTGCCATCGGCTTACCTTTCTCGTCCAGCTCGGACTGATATTCCTCGCTCTCCCTGTGCACCAGCACGTGGACAAGCGTCGTCTCGCCCGGTGCCGGTACGGTCGGTACATCGGGCGACGGTTCCGTCACGAGTATACTCACGTCCGCTGCCGATGTGGACAGTGTATCATCCGCTAGAAGGCAACACAAAGTCAGTCAAAGTTGTCCAATATTGAAATTCCCCTGCTCCAATACTCACGCACGACCGCATTGCGGTTCAGACGCAATGCACTCTGGGCGGAAAAGCCACGCTCCAGGGGTGGCTTTTTCTTCACAAAGCTTGTGGCACGCTTCGACTTCGGTGTCGCCGGGGGCGGCACTGGCACCTTCTCGAGGGACGTGGTGAGCGACAGGTTCGTGTCGCTGTCCTTCAGTGGCCGCTTCTGTGGCTGCGGCGATGAGGTAGACGTTTCCTCGACGGCGTCCTGGTGCCGCAGGAAGAACGGGAAGTTGTAGAACGATCGGCGCCGCTGTCCCTTCACGTCCGAAGCGTCCCTGAGGAAAATTGGAAATAGAGTTACTGCTCTTTCAGACTCCAATAATACTCCGAAAACCTACTTCAGCTCTAGTCCGTTCGCATGCTGCTGCTTAACATCCTTCACCATGTCGCTCGTACCGGACACCAGCATCAATGGAAGATTAAGCCACGGCCCAGCCAGCTCGCTCAAATCGGACGCATCGGAAGCTCGGGACGACTTTCGCGACGAGGCACGGCTTGATGTGGCCGTACCGCGGCGATGCACCTGCAGATGCAGGAAGTTCAGCGCGGACAGTTTGCTCTGCCATCCGCCCGGGCTGGAAGTTTGTGTGTTTTCTTCGTCCAGTGACATTGGGGAGCGTTCCCGTTCACGCTTCATCCTAAAAAGTCAATGGAAAATTGAATTTCTAGCCTACAAAGCAACAACTACGAGCAAGACAACACCATACCTCAGGTAGTCCTTCCAAGCGGTCTGTATCGTTTTGGCCGCCTTCTCCTGTCGCTTCCAGATGCGCGTCGACGACACAATCTCCAGCTCCTTTCGCGTTGGGAACTGCTTTTTGAACTTCTGGTCCATCTGGTCTTGTAGCTGCTTGAAGTTGTCTGTCTCCTCCACGTGCCCCAGCACATGCTTCACCAGCGCGTGCAGTATGTCCAGACAGTGGATCTTGTTCCCCTTGGAAATGGGCAGATTGAACGACACCAGCGCGACCGTGTTCGGTTTCGGGATGCCAAGCGGTGGATCCAGAGACGCAATAAAGTCCGACAGCTGATTGAAGTGTATGAACTGGCCTGCGTGCGGGTCGTACTTCGACCAGCGGATGTAGAACATCTCCAGATCGTCCTCCACGATGCCAATCTCCTCCTCCTGGTGGGCCTGGTTGAAGTTCTCCAGAATGATGGCGATGTACATGTTGATCACGATCATGTAGCTGATGATGATGAAGCTGGTGAAGTAGGTGATCGCCAGCAGCGGATGGCCACAGTCACCGTTGATGGAGAAATCGAGCGCCAGCTCACAGTCCGGCGGTTGTATCATGAGCGACTCTAGCACATCGTTCCACCCAGCCGATGTCATCAGCCGAAACAGGAGCTGCATGCTGCGCCCGAACGTTTCAAAGTTGACCATATCATCCAGGGCGCCCTGCTGCCTTACGTGCCCAAACAGCGACATCCCGATGATGGCGTAGATGAACGTGATCAGTGCCAGCAGTGCGCCAATGTTGAACAGTGCCGGCAGCGACACGACCAGCGCAAACAGCAGCTTACGGATGCCTTTTGCAGCCTGGAAAGGAATCGAACAAGGATTTATTTGACGTTAACTGAAGGGATCACTTGTTGCTTAGCTCACCTTAATCAAGCGCAATATTCGGCCTATACGGAACACCCGCACCACCCGAAGTAACGTGGGCGAGATGGGCAAATCGATCATGATGTCTTCCATCAGAATGCCGAAGATCGATGCCAGCACGAGCAGAAAGTCGAACACGTTCCACGGCACCGTGAAGTAGTGGTAGCGCAAACCAACGATCTTCACGATCGCTTCCAGCCCGAACACGGTCGTGAAGAAGGCATTGCTGACCTCCAGCACGAAAAATACTGCATGCGGTTGATCGTAGTGCTCGATGCCCATGGTGAGCATGTTTAAAAAA